>NW_027508811.1:3017500-3422500 GCF_051911475.1 Siphateles boraxobius
TATATATAATTCAATCAGTTTAAATACCAGATTATTTACACCCTACTTAGAGAAACAATGTGAAGTTGACCGTCTAGTCACTGGTTTGATTTACTGACAGGACAAAGAACATTTGACTGTAGCTAGATGAATCATTACATCAGAAATCACTGAGATCAGTCATTAGGATGAACAGGGTTACTTACATGTTCTGGCATTACTGTCGAGTCCATATAGTAAAAGCCTGCAAAGTCTGCGCAGAGTTTGCGGACTGATGTACCAAAGAATCCGGTGATATGTACCGAATACGAATAAATAACTTTCAGCTGAGACATTGACATTGTTGAACATGAACAACCACATTCCCAGCATTAGGATCCTTTAGAAGATAATGTTATTTTTAGTACAGTGAGTGACCCTGTGTTCTTCTCTATTCCTCATTTCATTAACACCAGTGGGCGGGGCCTAACTTGATCTTCTTCTGCAAAGGCGGTCTTTCACTACCTTATTACGACATAAAGAGGCACATTCCAGGACGAGTCGTTCACTGGGCCTGGTAACAATAAAAGCTGATTTTGGACTAACAAGGAAGTCTTCAGTTCTGAAATTTTCAGGATATTCTTATAATATGATGACCTAGGCCGGTCACTCACTGTGAAACAGTTTCAGAGACTGTTGGGTTTGATAGCAGCAGTGTCCAGCATGATACCGTTTGGCCTGCTGTACATGAGACCCTCGCAGTGGTGGCTCAGAACCAAAGGGTTTTCCCCGAGGGGCAACCCATTTCGCATGATCGGGGTTACGCTGCGATGCCTACGTGCCCTGGTTGTGTGGAAGAAACATTGGTTCCTGTCCCAGTTCCCCGTATTGAGAGCTTCTTGTCATCGCAGGATGCTAACGACAGATGCCTCCTTGACGGGCTGGGGGAGCGATCCTGGAAGGACGCTCAGTTCAGGGTAAGGGTTTTCCCCGAGGGGCAACCCCTTTCGCATGACTATGATTACGCGGCAATTCCTACGTGCCCTGGTTATGTGGAAGAAACCTTGGTTCCTGTCCCAGTTCCCCATGTTGAGAGCTTCTTGTCGTCGCAGGATGCTAACAACAGATGCCTCCCTCACAAGCTGGGTAGCGATCCTGGAAGGATACTCGACTTAGGGTCTATGGGGACTACCAGACCTCAGTGGCCAACATGTGTGGGTCCACACAGACAACACATTGGTGGTCACCTATATAAGTCATCTAGGAGCAGACATCCTGTAGAGACAGGGGCTGAGGCCCGGGATTAGATTTTACAACCCGAGGTGATGGAACAGATATGGAGGGAGTTCGGCCCGGCTCAATTGGATTTGTTTGCGTCTCGAGAGACGTCTCACTGTCCACTCTGGTTCTCCCTCACGCATCCAGCTCCTCTCGGACTGGATGTGTTGGTACAGACGTGGCCGAGGCTACGTTTGTATGTTTTTGATCGCTTTGCTCCCGGGAGTTCTGGAGAGAGTTCACAGGGACCATCTGCGCCCTACTTCTTTTAGCCCCGCAGTGGCAGAGTACGGTTCCCAGATCTATTATCTCTCCTCTACGGGCCTCCTATCGAGCTTCCCGTCAGGAGAGACTTTCTGTCCCAAGCAGAGGGCTCTACATTTCACCCTCGTCCCGAACTGTGGAACCTGTGGGCTTGGCCTCTGAGGGGGCCCAGCTCATAGGTTCAGGTCTCTCAACTGAGGTTGTGGAGACCTTTCTACAATACAGAGCTCCCTCCACGAGGAAACTTTATGCCCTGAAGTGAAAGGTTTTTACTTCATGGTGTAGTGACCGTCAGCTGGACCCAGTTAACTGCCCGGTTGGTACAGTGCTGGAGTTCCTGCAAGAGCGGTTCACTGCAGGTCTATCCCTGTCCACTTTAAAGGTTTACGTGGCGGCCTTAGGTGCTTACCACACTCCTTTGGGTGGAATGTCTTCGGGTAAAGACCCCTTGGTATCTCGTTTCCTACGTGGCACTTTGAGGCTGAGGCCTGCTGCGCGCAAGAGGGTTCCAACTTGGGACCTGGCGATTGTCCTCCAAAGCCTTTCCCAGGCTCCCTTGGAGTCCCTGGAGGAGGTTCCTGCCAGATTTCTGGCTTTGAAAACTCTATTCCTCATCGCTATTTCTTCTCAAGAGAATAGGAGATCTTCAGGTGCTGTTGGTTGCACCCTCGTGCCTGGAATTTGCGCCCGGCATGGTTAACGCGTTCCTTCATCCTAGGCCAGGTTATGTTCCCTAGGTCCCCACTAATGTGGCCCGATCTATAGTGTTGCAGGCTTTCTGTCCTCCTCCGTTCCAGGATGCAGACCAGGAAAACACAATTTGCTATGCCCGGTTAGGGCATTGGATGCTTATGTCCACGGAGCTGCCCTGTGGTGTAAATCCGAACAGTTATTTGTCTGTTTTGGACCCCCTAACAAGGGGTCCCCTGCATCTAAGCAAAGAATGAGCAAGTCGGTGGTCGAGGCTATCCCACTTGCTTATGAGTCGACCGGACAGCCTTCCCCTAAGGCTATTCGGTCTCACTCAACTAGGAGTATGGCGGCCTCTAAGGCCTTATTGTCAGGACTTCCTCTTCAAGACGTTTGTGATGCGGCAGGCTGGTCCTCACCTCACACATTCGTTAGGTTCTATTCTCTGGACTTGGACTTTACACCAGGGTCCCGAGTTTTCTCGTCCTAGTGCTACTCGCCCTGATTTCACACTGGAGAGGCACTTCTCGCTATGGTGGCGTTGGTATAGACGTTCCCTTAGCGTCAATCGACGCAACGCGAGTTCCCTTGAAAGAGAACGCCTCGGTTACGACTGTAACCTCGGTTCCCTGAAGAGGGAACGAGACGTTGCGTCACCTGCCATATCTCCTACATGCCTGTAAGCGACTTGTTCAGACCTTACGAAGCTGTCGCGGCTGGGTTTGAATAGGCTTATATAATTCCTGGTTCATGACGTCACCCGCCTCTGACGTCCCGTCACACCATTGGACTGATTTTACATGTGCTTCAATACATCAACAGTATTGGTAATGTATTGATGTACTAAGTTCCCTTAGAGTCATTTGACGCAACGTCTCGTTCCCTCTTCAGGGAACCGAGGTTACAGTCGTAACCGAGACGTTTTATAACTATATTTAAGCTATATTTAACTTAAATCCTGTACTAGACTGCTGCTTGTATGTTTGACTGAATTGTTTGCTTGTGGTTATTTCCTATTGTCTTTTATAATTGCTAATGTTGTTAATTTAAATATTGTTGTTCAATAAATATTATTTGGTATTGAGAAAGGATTGTGATATGGACTTACATTATGAAAGTTACATTATTACACTATTAGATGGCGGCAAAGACAGTCTTTATGAGTGAGTCTCTCATGGGAAGGACAAAGATTTTAGATTTTTTGGATATAATATTATGGACATTGAACTGAAGAATGAATTCTATATCAGATGCAGGAAATACACTCGTTTAGTTGATCTATCTCTCATAATACCATAATACTGTAGCCTACTCTACTTAATACAACAAGCTTCAATGATGCGACTCAACATTCCTTCGTTACTAGTTCTAAAGTGACATTTCAGAATTAGTAATGGAGGCTTGGTCTCAACCGTCAAACTGTCAACTTGAGATTTGAATCCATAGTGGAAGGAAGTAATTCTGCACAAAAGAAGCATGTTGGGATTACCTATGGTGGCCGAATCACAGCCCTGCTGATATACAGCCATATCACATGGATACTTGTGTTATATTACTAATTTAATGCATACCTTCCAGCCAATCAGAATAGAGTATTCAGACAGACCAGAAATGTTTCTTGAGCAGCAAATCACCTTATTGGAATGATTTTTGAAAGAGAGATATGAAAGAGTAATTATGCTGAAAATTCAGCTTTGCCATTTGCGATCACCTTTGCTATCAGGAATGAATTATATTTTAAAATATATAAAATAGCAAACTGTTATTTCAAATTGCAATAAAATTTCACAATATTACTGTTTATAGTATTCTTATCAAATAAAATTAGCCTTGGTGAGCATAAGAGGCTTCTTACCAACCCCAAACATTTGTAGTTGTGCGTAGTTCCATCTAATAAAAAATTATATTTTTATGCTTCTTCAGAGTATCACATCATTAGCTCAGCACTTTTGTAATCAATCAATTTGTCGGGTCTCCCATGAGCTTCATGCGATGAACATGCCACATGCGATTTGAATGCCACACAAGTTTCTGCCTATAGAGCGTTCCAAAACACTTACTTTAGATTCCATATCAGTTCGGATGCTGCCTTTGTAGGTGGTAGACAGCAATTTCTTGCTTTTGGAATAGAGCTTTGTATATTTAATTACATTAAACATGCTGTATCTTCTAATTGAATTGAGAGAGAGAGAGAGAGAGAGAGTGAGAGAGCAAGAGAGAGAGAGAGAGAGAGAGAGAGATAGAGAGAGAGAGAGAGAGAGAGAGAGAGAGAGAGAGAGAGAGAGAGAGAGAGAGAGAGCAAAAGAGATAAATTGAAACGAGGAAGAGAACGCTAGTGTGAAATTATTCTGCTCTGTCATAGATTTGGGTGGAACAACAGTGTAACAGCAGGGGTAATTTAAATGTTTCCTCTGTGAAACGATGCATGACTGTGTTTGTTGTTATGAAATCTTTGTTTCATAATAACAAAGAACGATATGCTATTCTCAGTTAGCTTCAAGCTTACTGAAATTCGAGACCAAATAACAAACAAAACATTGCTGCTGTCAAGATTGTCAGATGTGTGTATGTGTGTGTATTTTAAGTGTGTGAAGTGTCTATTGAGTTACAGAACTGCAGCCTTTCATGGCTTCTTAATGAAAGCAGTAATGGATAGGCTCATAACTGAAATGAAAATATTCCGGGAGCTGTATCCACACACTCCTCTTCAATAAACAAATAGGCCTTTTTGGGTCCATGAATTTTGGACCGTGTTTTAACTGCTGGACTTCAATTAGAAATTAGTGAAGATGAATTAAAAGCCTTTGATGAATTAGATTTTTTTTATATATATAACTTTTTTATTTAGTAGGCTGCACACTTTACAACATGTCTCTACCTTTACAACAGTAGCCATAATGAAAAAAAGCTTTATAAAATATAAAAGCATTTTTTAAATGGCAAATATATATTTTATATACATCTATTTAAATGTACCATTTTTTTTTTTAGCTTGGTAATGTCGGTTTATTTGAACATGGTATGTGTATACCATGGTATTCTTTCAAGTATAGCCGTCATCATTGTGCTTTAATGTTAATACGGATAAGCAGATAACAACCTTAAGTCTTTCTTTTTAGATAATTTCACCATGACAGTTTAGTTTGTTTGTTTGTGAACAGGCCGAGCAGGATAACGGTCACCCTCTTCCTGCCTATGCTAAACTGCTGATTGAAATTCTGGACGAGAACAACCAGGCACCATATTTTCAGCGGCCCTCGTACCAGGGATTCATCAGTGAGTCAGCCCCGGTTGGCACCACCATCTCTGGGATCTCCAATCTCACGGCTCCGCTGGGCATCATAGCACTGGACAATGACATTGAAGAGGTAAGATGTTCTTAACAAAGAAAAAGGGCATTTTCATAGTGAATGCTGCTTCAGTGTCTTGGGAATGCACAGATACATAAAATCACAGATGGTTTCAGTCTCTCCATATTTTTTATATTGTAGCTTCTTCCAGGAGCCACACCAGTAGGTACCAGAGTGATGTGATGTGTTCCCTTTTTTCTTTTCTTTTCTTTTCTTTTCTTTTCTTTTCTTTTCTTTTCTTTCATTCACTTTTTTTTTCTTTTTTCTGTTGAGATGTGTGGAATATTTCTATATAAAGATATACAGTATATCTTTATATATATGTATATCTATACAGTATATATATATATAATCTAATCAAATGAATCACAAATTAATCAAATTTGGCTGAGAAATTACCCCCAAACGATCATTTTAAATAATTATTGTGTTAAATGAGAAAGGTTTCAAATAGATATTCCAAAAAGTAGTATAAAAAAATAAGTATTTTATTTGATCCAACAAAGAATTTATTACACAGAAACAGCCATGCTTTTTTTTTTCAGAAGCTGCATTGAGATATATTTACAGACCATTTATTGCAGCTCAGAGGTTGCATGAATGCTTTGAAATACAATATCATGAGATTAATGGGTTTTAAATTGGTATTAAAGATGGTTTTAAACGTTTTTTTATTTATTATTCAATGGTAACCAAAACCGTTTGGTTCCAATATTCTTATTTTATATTCCACAAAAGAAAGAAAGTCAAAGAGGTTTGAAAGGGTGAGTAAATGATAATAGAATAAAAAAATTGCTGAACTATCCTCTTAATGTTTTTTTTATTTATTAATATGGACCTAAATCGGAAGGCTGCATCCTAGTAAGGCTGCACATCTCAGCCTTCATGTCATAAAGCTCTATCGATGGCTGTCTCAATTTGAAGGGTCCTTTGAAGGCAGCCTTTGTTTCATGTTTTTCATTCTGTCTGTAGGTCTAGGGCAGGGTGGGTGCATAAATGCGTTTAAATATATTTTAACACATTATTTTTTTTTTCCAATACTAATTAATTAAATTAATACATTAAATCGACAGCCCTAATATATTTGTTTAAATTATAATGGCTTGACAAATGTTGTAATGTAAATGCAATGTTTTTTTTCCCTTTGTTGCTATGTTTCCTATTGATAAAGGAAGTTGGGACATTTTATATTGAAAAGTTTGTTTCTTTTTTTAGCCAATAGGCTTTCATTTATGTCAAGGCTTTAGAGTCATTATTTACTACACTATATTGCTAGTCAAAATCTGTGGTAATAGGGCAGATGACCTCATTCCTAGCTAGTATTTCCACAAAGTTTGCATGCAAGATGAGTCCTAAATATATATATATATATATATATATATATATATATATATATATAAATCTAAAGAGTATTATGTTATATACAATTTACACACATTTATACATTCGATTTTGACGTTTGAATTCTCTGAACTTTCAAACAAGCAATTAAATCTGTTGTATTTCTGAAGAGGTTCTTGCATGTCAGAGTGAATGCTGTAGTTGAGTGACTCTTTGGTTTGTTTATGCAATATGAGGATTGCGTGACAGCATGAGGCTTGTTTGTCGTGCTCATGTTAATGTGTAGTAATGCTGAATCACCTCTCGTCTTTGTTTTGTGAAGACAAAAGATCCTCAGTTGAAGATCACCCTGAATGGATACACCTCCATCTTCACCATCTCGCCCGCTGGCATCACACGTTACCTCACCCTGTTGAAACCAGTGGACCGAGAGATACAGACGAATTACACTTTGACGGTAAGATACTGTACACACATTTACCAGGCTAAATGAACACCTCCCTTTGGCCTCTGTTTGTTTTATAGTCAACTAATTATATTTCCTACTTGACTAACCCGAACCAGTGAATCGCTCAAACATATTGCATTTCATCCTAAAATCTAAATCTTGTATAAAGAAAATAAAGCCCATTAAATTGTTTTTCTTTGTAACATTATTTTTATGACAATTAAGAAAATTTTCTCTCTCAAATTCTCATTAATTCAAATTGTTCTCAGCAGTGACTCTCGCTTCTGTATCACAGACATTTTATATCTATATTAGAGTACATTATTTTGTATTATTATTTAATTATTCATTTGTATGTCTTTCTTATTTAAATTGACATAAAGATGTATTAAAGGTATAGCGGAGGATCTTTCCGAGTTTTAGAGAAGACCCGCCCTCTCCAATTTTTTTTAAAAATGCACATGCGCCTATTAAATGTGTTGAGTGACCGAGGACTCAAGACATGATATGCAATGGAGAAGTAGCTTGTTGCATTTGTGTAATAAATACTATGGTGAACACATTGTAATTATCGAAAATGAACATAAAAGGTTTTAGAATATTTCAGCGTGATACCATATACCATTTGGTCATAAGGCTACTTTAGACAAATTGAGATGTTTACCGTGTCTACGCGGTGCATGACTTGTGCCAGGGCTAGCATCACTAATCATAGCTTACATTAACTTTTACTAGCCGTGAATTTAAATAAAATTCTCCAAATAGCATGACAAACTTTACCTGTCTAGTAGAATCTTCGCGACTGCGGCATCAGTGGGAAGCACAACCTGTGCTTTTAGCGCACGCCAGCGTGTGAAATATTCACCCAAAATCACTCTGGTCTTGTTTCTATATTCTGCGGCCTTTCTCTTCTTATCATACACTTCGTATAAATGTTTTCTATTTCGACCCTCAGCCATTTTCAAAGGAATGGCTGAAACCGTAACTCATCACACATAATACACCTTAAAGTGCGCATGCGCAGAAGGGACGAGCACGTACGACGGCCTTACGTAAACATATCACCAGAATGATTGACACTTAGGTGGACCAATAGTATAGGCTACCCACCCGGAAAAAGAAAATCCTCCGCTATACCTTTAATGATAATATCCATCTATAAACATTTTTGATTAGAAGTTTTTGTTTTTGTTTTTTTTGGAATGAGATTTTTGGGGAAAATTTACTTTATTATCATGAAAATATTGGAGCAAACAACAAATCATAGTGGTCCTAAAATCAGCTTCATGAGTCCCTGTCAGTCCTGTTGCTTTTCTCATTGAAAATGAATGACTGGTCACTTTAGTTCTGTCTCTTCAGTGTCCTCTTGAGATTATTTACTGCTCTTCTAAGACATAGTGTGCGTCACAATCTGCCCTGTGGTACTTCTCCGGCATGAGGAGCATCTAATTTAGTAACAACAGGGAATGTTCTTACTTTAAGATTAATATGTATGTCTTGAACATCAAGTAATCAGCATGACATCTCTTCGCTGTGATGAACAAAGCAAGCCGATTGAAACGATGCTGTTTGTTCATGTGAAGTGTCTCTTCAGGACTCTGTCCATCGATCAAATCTATTGATCTGAGATTTGGGCTCAAGTGTCTTTGATCTTTCAAGAATCCCTGATCTCGAAGAAGCAGTTAAAAGACAGCGAGATCACACAAGGACCATTTGAGAGCTGTGTTTTGATCATTGTCTAATCTGAGAGGTGGGGTTTGTTTCTTGGACCATTCACTGCAATGGCATGTTGAGACAGCTTTGATTTGGGGGTGTCCCATTTGGGGCTCATAAAAGGATGACATTAGGAGTAGGCGAGATGACTAAAGTATCATCATCTATCCTTCTATCCATCTATCTATCTGACCTGTTACATGAATATAACTGAACAGTTTCAGAGTCGGTATACAGTCGACAAAACCAAATAAATGGAACCCGGTTTTGATCAGATTCAGCAGGTTCACAGCGCTCAAACGTTCTTTTTCAACACAGGCTTTGATCCAGAGTTTATGATTAACTCTAGAGTGTTTGCGCCTGAAAGATTGTCTTCTGCAGCGAACTGCCAATCACACGGAACATGGAGAGTGTTCGTTTGAGTCGCTTCTTGTGAGAGAGTCGGCATAATACACAAGATTAAAGCCCTATTCGGGTTTTACAAGGGTAGATGGAGTAATTTCATTTTACAACAGGATGTCTGTAATAATAATGGCCAATTCACACTGTATAAGATACTGTATCTCAGTAGAACTAGCAGAAGCTGGAGGGGTAATTTGATTAACGAACCGTGTCATCTTCCTGTCGTCATGTGCATGTTATGTTGCTTCATGATATCATGTGGGCAAACACATAATGACTATTTGGTCATAGGCACTTACCTAAAGCTAAAAGAAGTTTCGTGCCCCTAACAAATGCTTTCAACCTTCTTTTTGGTCTGAATGGCATGTGGAAAACACTCATGTGTTTCACTTGTATTTCACTTCTCCTCTGAATCAGTGTCCAGTATGTGGTCTTGCCGCAGACTTGTCCCAATGCCTAGAACGCAACTGAATGCTTTTTCAAGCGCCTCAATAATTGAAAAACTGGAAATGACGGAATATTTACATACATATTCACAGCAGGTCTAATTCGCACAGGATTAGTATTAGTATTAGCTGGGGTCATTTTTCCAGACCCTCTCATAGAATGTAAAAGTCAGGGAAGGGGAAAAGGTGTTTGTCAGTAAAAGGGAGGCAGGAGAATCGTGATGGAAATTCAAACTTTGGCCTTTTAGGATGTCAACTGTCCAGCCGAACCCCTGAGACAGGTTGCGTGTGAATGATGTGACCACTCACAGCCATAATCTTTACTGACTATGGGCCCTATCATGCACTCAGCACAATGCAGCACCAGGCGCGAGGCAAGTGTTATTTGCTAGTTTCAGCCTGACGCAGTTATCGTTTTCTCATTCTGCACCACGTTATTTAAATAGCAAATGCATTTGCGCCCATTTGTACGCCCATGGGTGTGCTGGTCTGAAAACGAGGTGTGTTGTTGGCGCATAGCTATTTTAAAGCAACTGAAATAGACTGTGCCATTGACCAACTGCAGCCTTATCTAAAGTCAATTGCGCAGTTTTTGTTATTTGAAGGGCACATTAGTAATGTGCACCTATAGGCGGATGCAGATTGCGCGTAAACTGCTTATTACACACAGAGGGAGGCACAGCAGCACATAAACTAGACACATATTACAAATAAAAGGATTACAATGTAAAATAATATTATTGTGTGAAAATTTGAAAATTAAAACACTTTATACCCAAATGTCAAAAAATGTACTCGAATCAATGAACAGCATTTATGAAGCTCCATTCTTACAGATAATTAACTAAAAAAAGTTGTTTTAGTGTTTAGTTACCCTTTAAATTCAATGGAATTCAATGGCACCTGGTGGCTATTTTTGGTACTACACCTAAACAAAATCTCATGGGAACTTCAATTTTTGTGATATCAACTTTAAATTTGGAACACAACTTGGTTAGATATATAGCTTTCATTTTATAGTAATTTTATAGTAAAAAATGTTTAGTACAATATGTATTTTATACTAATATATATATATATATATATATATATATATATATATATATATATATATATATATATATTAATAAAGTATATTTGATTTACTGTAAATTATAACTTCCATTACTTTTTCATACTTTAATTTTTTAGAGTGCTTTCACTTCAGTAATAATCTGCTGATTGTTTTAGTTAAAACAAGACCAAACTTAGGTCTATATTCCAAAGCATTCTTGAATTAAAACCATTTAAGTTTGTATAGTGCATTTTAATGTCAATTATCAAAAGGGGGGTGACAGTTAAGGGGTTAAAAGAGTGCGTAATAGTGCCTATTGTGCGTAATGATTACTGAGATAGCACATTCGGACGGGACTAAATCACTGAGAAGCTCTGGTAATAAATGCTTTACCCCACCTCTCCATGTTAAACTAATTCCGTCCGAATAGGGCTTAAGAGATTGTTATGAAAATAAATCATGAATTTAATGCATTTAAAAGACAAGAAAAAAACAGGAATGTTGTATAAGGCAGCTGAAATAAAATATCTGACTATTAATGCAAGTGAATCAAATGGATTTATTTAATCAATATTTTATATACATGTAAGCATAGAAATGTGAGGGGGGAATGACATCCCCCTTGTTGAAAAAAATGACAAAAAATATCCCCTCTGTAAAACCAACATCCCCATAAGATTAACAGTGTTGTGTATTACGTAAAACTAAAATGAAAATTTCTAATTCTCTATATGATAATTAATATATATATAATCACTGTATACTTAAAAATAGTGTGTATATTCTATTAAGGACATTTTTTTAAAAGAAAACTTGAGCAGTTTTGAGGCTTGAATTGAGGAACCAAAATTAAGGAAAGAAGGCTACTTATTTATTTTAAGAAAATTAGTTCAATCATGCGGTTTTATTTAAAGACACCATTTGGTGTGATTATTAGTTCCCAGCATGCTTTGCATATGGCTTGAAAAGGAGAGTGTAGGAGCCTAATTTTGCTTATGTTCAATGACAATTATTGCATTGTCATTGTACGTGTTTTTGAGGTAAGGGAAACATCTGTTAATTTTTAATGTTCAGTTATGTTTGACATTTGAAAGAGTTTCTGTTATTTTGAAGTTTTGATTGTTACCATTGTGCAGAAGAGTTGAGCTTATTGTTATCTTGTAGATAGCTGCATAATAATAACACAATTGATCAATGAGCAATAGCTTTACTAATGCCAATGTCGTAACAAGTTTGTTCCTACCTGTTCTGTGCTGGCAACATGCAGTCTTTTAATTGTACAATATGACTCAAAGTCATATACAAACAGGTCATTTACGTACACTCAAAATTACACTTTTGAGAGTCAGCTTAAAATAAAAAAAGCACATTTCACTAAATATTAAATTCACTGTGTAATAGACTAAATAATTTAGGAGATTTGACATTATTTATTCAGGTAGATTCCATTAAAGAAATAAATAATTATATATATATATATATATAGTCAGAATTTCAATCAGACCCATTGCCACAAGTATTCATCCCTGATAGATATTTCACGGTCAACTGTAAGTGGTGTTTTTGGAAAGTTTAACTATTCAGGTACAGTAGCAACTTGGCCACGAAGCAGAAGAATGTAAAGTCACAGAGCGGGGTCACCGAGTGCTGAGGCGCACAGCACATAAAAGTCGCCAACGCTCTGTTGATAGCCAATACTATTTTCAATTTAGTGTATGTAATTTTAATAAAAGTTAAGTATTAATTGTCAAAATATAATTATATGTAATGCATTATTTTTTTATTATTATTATTATTTTTTTTTTTTTTTTTTTTATATATTTTTTCATGTAAATCTAAACTTAAACTTACCTAGGTAGCCACTGAAACTGGCTTTGTGGAATAGGCCACTGGCTTTGGCCAATCATAATATAGAATTTCAGGGTGGCCAGTCAGATTTAACTTGTCTGGACACACCCCTGCTCACTGTGAGATCTTGATACATTTTACATTTATTCATTTAGCTGACGCTTTTATCCAAAGCGACTTACAATTGCTATATTTCAGAGGTCGCACGCCTCTGGAGCAATTAGGGGTTAAGTGTCTTGCTCAGGGACACATTGGTGTCTCACAGTGGATTTGAACCCGGGTCTCTCACACCAAAGGCATGTGTCTTATCCACTGTGTCATCGATACCCATTGATGATCACCACCCACCACCCCATTGATGATTTAGATCCTAATATTCAGCATTACTCCATTTGAAAGGCTTAACAAAAGTCTGCTTATTAGCACAAAACAGAGACCCAATCACATTTAATATATATATTTTTATGAAGAACAAACAGGCTGAAACAAGCACATTAAAGAAAATTTGCTATATAGTCCTGCAGAGAGACCAACATAATCAAAGTCTACTTCTCTGCAGTGTGATTTTAAAGGTAAAGTTCGTCCACAAATGAACTTCTGTTATTATTTACTTTATTCCATGGAATACAAAATAATATGTTTAGCAGAATGCTTAAGCTGCTCTTATTCTGAATGTAATGGTGACCAGGAGCTGTCAAGCTCCAAAAAATAAAGTAAATGGTGACAGACTTGTCTTTTTGAGTGAACTATTGTTATTAAAGGTCTGTTTTTTGGAGTGCGGGTAAATTGTTCATGCAGTGTGTTTTTTTTGGCTGTGAGTGGTCACATCATTCACACACAACCTGTCTCAGGGGTTCGGCTGGACAGGTGATCCTCTGACAGGCCAAAGTTTGAATTCCCATCACGATTCTCCTGCCTCCCTTTAACTGACAAACACCTTTTCCCCTTCCCCTCATCCTCTGATCCTCCCTCTCTCATTCAGCACAACTGGCTGGAAAGACATTAAATGGAGAGCAAATGGACACTGATTCAGAGGATAAGTGAAATACAAGTGAGACATAATTTTAGTCACCTGAGCTAAGAAAGAGCTACTTTTGAGGAAGAATTTTCCTCTGGGGAAATCGAATACGTGTTTTTTTCTTCTTCTTTTTTTCAGTGCCTGTTTTTAACCTTGTTTTTTGTTTTTTTCTTGTTTTTTTTCATACTTTCATGTCTATTCAAAATCAATTAGGCCATGCAGGCAGGGGGATCTGTGTAAAAATGCTCTATAAATGACAGAAAGAGGGCTGCAATTGTATGAGGCAAACGCTGAAGTGTTTCTCACTATCCCAGTTTTGTGGTGGAAGTTATTGCAAGGGAAATGTGAAGTTTTTGATCACTGTGAGATAAGATGACACTGTCTTTCATGCTGTCATGCACTTGAACTTTATTCTGTCTCTTCGATTTCTCTTTATTCTTGTACAATAATATCCCTTTTGATTGTGCTTGATTGAATATGTGGCAGCGCTGGGATAGAGCACTAATCTGAAGTACTCTCATATCATTTTCAAAGGGATTCTGGAACAGATGGACAGCTGAAGAGCTTATTGTAGAGCTGAACTTACCAGTGTTATTATAGTTAACTAAAACTAAAACCATAAAAAAGTTACTTGAAATAAAAACATTGAAAAAAAGGCACTATATGCAAGATTTTTGGATTAAAATATCTGAAAACCACTTGAACCATGTAACATATTTTGTTGACTTGCGTACTTACATTATCCTAAATATTTCCAATAGTGTTTAAATCCAGAGAAAACAGTTATTTTAGTGTAACGACCAGTGTAATTGCTTCGCCGGTAAATGATATCATATCCATCATGAAAACAGCAATGTAAAATTCCCAGGCTTTCGGCCCTGCCCTGCTTCATACAACTTTAATACATTCTCTCATCCATGAACATGATTTCTGCCAGAGTTCCATCTGATTTCTTTCCATCGGCTGTAGAGGTGAAGACGACAACTCCCATGATTCCACGCTAATTGTGACCATAAATGATGGAGTGTTTAAGTCTATTTTGCTGCTATGTGAAAAAAATCCATCAAAACGCGGCGGCGTGTTTGTCAACTACAGAGGGTTAAAAGACGCTTTAGTGCTGCAAGTAAGGGTACAACGTCTGCCACAGATACATCAGTTGAGCTTCTCTTTTGTTATCTGCTCAAAGGGGGCATTTTGGCTGCATTTATAAAGCGCACGCCTCTCACTCTACGATGGTTACTATTTGATCGCGTTATCAAAAACGTCATTGTTCGGTCAAATTCATTCGGTCTTTTTTCTTATTCGAATAATAATTTCGGTTGCCGAACATTCGGTGCATCCCTATTATACACTGTTCTTGAACATTAAACTTCATTAAAGCAAACAGAAAAGTTCCAATTATATGTTTTATATAGTAGCTATGATGTAAACGAAGGGCAAAGCTTTGCCTCCACTAGCCTGCTAACTAACATTACAGTATTAATGTAGTGTTTACTGTAGCTTTTGAAAGCTCTTGCTTTCGTAAAAATTCACCGCCTCCTAGGAAAATTATCCTTGATTTTGGGATCGATTTATTTTTTTAATTACCATAGTTTTCTGACAAATATGATTAAATGATAGATAACATCGTATCTATAATCAATAAGAAAATTACCAAAAAACATACCTCGCTGAAACATCATGTGAAATCCGTGCTTGCAAAGTCCATGCTTGAAATCCATTCTGCGCAATTCTCTTGTTTGTTAATATTGTTGGGGTCTATAATTTGGGCTTGAATTGGTTTGAAATTGACTCCATCTTTAATTATTTACACCAGAGCAGACCACGCTGTTATAAAGTAGCGTAACATTCCCAGAACACGAGCTAAGCACTGCCAATCACAACACACCGGGCCAGTTCACCAATCACAGCACATTTCCTATTTTGGAAGGAGGAGATTCATCGAAACAGGAAATAAATGCCGCGTTCAGACGAGACTGGGGAGAGAGGAGCTGTAATATGTGAAAAATAATGTGTTTTTTTAACAATCAAGCATGAAAACATATTCTAGTACATCCCAAAATCAAAACTTTGTAAAAGTGCATAATATGAGCCCTTTAAGATTAAATCCAGCCAGTGGTCAATAACAGAGAGTGTTTAATAACATCACACTTGAGCGGTCACCTGCCTAGGGTTATTGCAAGTCCACCTGTATATTGGCCAAACTGCTCTGGAGATCTTGCTGACCTGGAGCTGTTCTCCAACACAGTGTGCAAAGCTCTCCTTTCCTGCTCAAACTGAGGAACCGCTGGGCTTTGGTCCACATTTACTGCCACGAATCTCTGGGGGAAAAGCTCATGGAAATGCAAGCCGAGGAACAACGGAGTAACCTACTGCTGCTAGCTCAGCACTTTGAGTGCCTTTGAAAAGAGCGCAGTGGGAGACTCTGGACAAATGTTTACTGTGGCAGTTTTAGCCGATAATAACATTTGTAAGCTGTCCCATAATACTGAGAATTTGTTGTATGAAATGCTCACATGCTGTGCCATACACCAGATACAGATTAAATCAAATCAGCAGGTCCATATAAAAGCAATACACAGCAAAAAAAAAAAAAAAAAAAAAAAAATACATTAATAATTTTCTTGGTTTCCAGAAAAATTACAAAAGAGAATTTGTTGTATGAAGTGCTCACATGCTGTTCCATATGTCAGATACAGATTAGAACAAATCAGGAGGTCTATATAAAAGCAATACAACAACAACTTTTTCTTGGTTTTAATCAAATTTCAAAAGGGAAGAATATATCATTAATTATGTTATAAATGTATAATTTTTTAGAAGTTATTTCAAATTATATGTTATTGTATAATGATTATATAATAATATATTAAAATTATACACAGTATATTTGTGGTCACACTTTAGATTAGAGTCCAGTTCTCACAACTAACTACTGTATTAACTACAACCTTTACCTCAATAATCTGCTTATGAATAATTAGTGAGGTTAACGGTAATTGTTAAATTACAGCATTGGGTAGGATTAGGGATACATAATATGGTCATAGGCATTAATATGTGCTCTATAATTACTAATAAATAGGCAATATCCTAGTAATATGCATGCTAACAAGCAACTACTTAATAGTGAAAATTGGACTCTAAAATAAAGTGTTACCATATTTATTTATGTATTGCTATTAAAACTATTTCATTGTTTTTGTTCAAAGCTTGTGGCATCTGATGGTGTTCAACAGAGCAGACCCGTGACGGTGGACATCCTGGTCATCGATGCGAATGACAACACACCCACCTTCACTCAGGTGTCCTACAGTGTGGAGATCTTCTCTAATATGCTACCTGGAGAGACCGTCCTGCAGGTGAGGACACAGGACATCAGTAAAACTGAGAAACCTTCACATCGCTTATGAGAAGCCATTTATGAATCACTTATTCATAGCAGGGTGTTTGTTGAGAACTCGTAATGTGATTTGGAGTGTGAAATGAACTCGGCAAAATGTTTGTTTCATTTATAACTGAGGATTCTGGTCAAATTACTGAGTGTGATTTAACAGTCTGGAAAGTCAACGTCATTTTTTCCCTGATAAAATAAGTACAAAATACATTGAAAAATGACGTGCAAACAGTAGTTCAGCTAAATGAACATGAAGGAGTGCATGCAATAAAGGAACCTTTTAAAAAGGAACCGGATTATATGAACTGCAGCTAATGAACTGGAGTGACAAACTGCAATGAGTCATACTGTGATCTGTTCACATCTTTAACCTTACGGAAGCCAATTCAAATGCAAAAATATAATTTTCCCCCTGAGGTCTCTTGTAGATTATTTGTTACCCTACTAACTTAACCACATGCTTTAGTTTTGTGACAGTGCTTTCAACAGTGTAGCATTTCCAGTAGTCTCAGCCTCAGACTTTACGCGAACTGACCATTGGCTGAACGTCTGATGCACAAGGTGCACAAAATAGGAATCACTTCAGGAGTTTTGTCATCTAATTGGATGGATTCTCCACCATTTCCAGGTCGCGTTCTTTAACCGTTAAATGGATTAATGTTTCGCCAATCATTATTACATATTCTTTAGCGACCCGGATCTATATCTACCATGGATGGGTTTTTACTTGTCGCGATAATATAAAACTCGTTGGATATTAGAGTAACAATTACAGAATAATGAAATAAAGCATATTTTGTTATCTTTTGGAGCTCGGAAGGGTTCAGTTTGAGCAGAAGTTTTATACCATCATCACTGTCCTCGTCAGAGCTCATTTCCCAGTAAATTCAACATCTGGCTCATATTCACAATCTCAAACATATTCTCAAAACTATCATTTTTTAACATCTTCAAAATCAATATTTTGATCGCTGACAGCTTCTTCACCAGATCCACCATCAAGTGACGGTGACACTAATATTTGATTGTGTTCGGTACTTGCTCTGCAGTAAATCGCTGAGCCATTTCGAATTTGCTGATGATACATCCTGTTCTTTTGTTTTCTGCCTGCGGTAACTATGAGTGAAACGTCCCTTCATCATTGTGTATCAGACATTGCCACCATGTGGAATAAATGGAATTATTCAGTCATTGTATATTCAGTTATTGTTGTGCAGAAAAAATATACTTACACTGTTACACACCTCAGGTCGTTAACGACACTATACAATTTTTACAAAAATGATAGGGAAAACAGGCATTCTTTTATAATTTAATACTTTTTTCCTTGTTATATTGTTTATAATGAATTGATTGAGGAAAACGAAGAATGAATGAGGTGGAGGGTAGTGAATGATGTCCCGGGTCACTAAAGACCCGGGGTATGTGTTTAATGGTTAACGTTCCGCCTGGAAACAAAGCCTTTTTGATGCCAAAACTCCTCTTTGTTGTATCTAGCTTTTTCTTAGTACTTGTTCTGTAGCTAAATTTTTTTTTTTTTTTTTTAGCTTCAGCCAAGTTTTTTTTTTTTTTTTTTTTTACACAGTTGACACTACAGGAAATAACCAAACTCTGTGTGTATAGATCAGGATTAAACTCTCAAAAGACAAATGACAACTGCATTCATCAGCATTGTGAAAGTGGTTTGTGTAGACATGTTGGGCTGACAAAAAGTGGTCCAAAATGATATAAAGTGAACATAATGTGTGCCTCTCTGTCTCTCAGGCTACGGCATATTCACTCTCTCTCTCAGTAACGATTCTCTCTGCTTTATTTTTGCACTCTGGTCATGTTCTGCTCCGCCTGTGTTTGTCTCATTCTGTCACGGCTGGGTCACAATTCAAAGGGAAATCAGACACATAAAGGCTTGTAGTTTCTCTTGAAATCTACATCCTGTTCTTTTGTTTTCTGCCTGCGGTAACTATGAGTGAAACGTCCCTTCATCATTGTGTATCAGACATTGCCACCATGTGGAATAAATGGAATTATTCAGTCATTGTATATTCAGTTATTGTTGTGCAGAAAAAATATACTTACACTGTTACACACCTCAGGTCGTTAACGACACTATACAATTTTTACAAAAATGATAGGGAAAGCAGGCATTCTTTTATAATTTAATACTTTTTTCCTTGTTATATTGTTTATAATGAATTGATTGAGGAAAACGAAGAATGAATGAGGTGGAGGGTAGTGAATGATGTCCCGGGTCACTAAAGACCCGGGGTATGTGTTTAATGGTTAACGTTCCGCCTGGAAACAAAGCCTTTTTGATGCCAAAACTCCTCTTTGTTGTATCTAGCTTTTTCTTAGTACTTGTTCTGTAGCTATTTTTTTTTTTTTTTTTTTTAGCTTCAGCCAAGTTTTTTTTTTTGCCTCTCTGTCTCTCAGGCTACGGCATATTCACTCTCTCTCTCAGTAACGATTCTCTCTGCTTTATTTTTGCACTCTGGTCATGTTCTGCTCCGCCTGTGTTTGTCTCATTCTGTCACGGCTGGGTCACAATTCAAAGGGAAATCAGATACATAAAGGCTTGTAGTTTCTCTTGAAATAACAAGCTGCCCGGATCCTTCTGAAATGAGGTCACAGGTCACAGCTAGGTCACCCGGGTCACTTGGATGTGTTTTATAAGCCATTTTTGCTGCCCTGGAGTGTGTGTGTGTGTGTGTGTGTGTGTGTGTGTGTGTGTGTGTGTGTGTGTGTGTGTGTGTGTGTGTGTGTGTGTGTGTGTGTGTGTGTGTGTGTGTGTGTGCGCGTGCGTGCGTGTGTGTTAATTTTTTCCTTACCTCAGCACTCCAAGCAGCTAAAGGCATGCCGGTACGGATCAGTGCTTCTGGAGAGATTGCTCAATAATGTGAGCCGTGAATGGAGGTGGCGCTTTCTTATTAGCAGGACTTTGAATGAATTACCCTTAGGGTGTATTTATTGCCCCGGTGCTTTTAAAGATGATAACTTTCGGAATTAATTGTTTACATCTAAATGCGTGTCTTTGAAACTAATCAAACGTGTTTAGTCTTTGATCTGGACCTTTGTGTTTGATAATTTATCCTGAATAATCATATTATGCTGCTTTTAAACCTTATTAATACTAAGAGTCTAATCTGCATTTTAATAAGGATGGATGGATGGATTTTCTGTTATGGTTGATTTGAAGTAATGAGTGTAGAGTTTAAAGAAAGAAAAAGATCAGCAAGTAGAGCTAACACCGCATCTGTAAATATTATGAGAATACGTCATGGTATCAACCAAGAAAAAAGTACCAGGCTTTTGGCCTTGTACTGTTGTACTACCATGGCTTTTTAACCTTACACCTTGGGAATACTATGGTATTCAATAAAGTACATTCAGACACAATTCTTTATCTGTAAACATGAAACACATTTTAATTAAAATACTTAAATGCATGAAATTGTTTCAAATAAATAAATTAATAAATGGACAGGAATTTTCAAATCTTGATACATTGATAATAAGAAAACAAAGTGTGTGTGTGTGTGTGTGTGTGTGTGTGTGTGTGTGTGTGTGTGTGTGTGTGTGTGTGTGTGTGTGTGTGTGTGTGTGTGTGTGTGTGTGTGTGTGTGTGTGTGTGTGTGTGCGTGCGTGCGCGTGTGTGTGTGTGTAAATGTATATGGTAATGGGTTATAATATATCTTAATTTAAATCAATTTAATTTAATTTAAAATATATATATATATCTGATCAATTTACTTGTACAAACTTATGGAAGCTTGTTTCCACCACTGAATAAGAAATATTAAAAAGGTAATTGCGATTTTTTTATCTTACAATTTTGACTTTTTGTCTCAGAATTGCGAGTTTATATCTCACAATTCTACCTCAAACTCACAATTGTGTCAGAATTGCGATAAAAAAATTCACAATTACCTTTTTTATTTTTTTGTTAAGTGGCGGAAACAAACTTCCATACAAACTAGTACAAGCTCTATAACCCCTCAAAAATATTAAAATCGGAGTACATTAGCATGTTAGAAATAATACTACCATACTGTGTGTGACACACAAACAATGAAGAATAGTGGAAAATAAAATAACATGGCTTAAAATTGTGATGTCTGTGTTCTGTCAGCTGACGGCTCTGGATGCTGACGCTGGTTTAAACGGTCTCATCACATACGCCATCCTGGCTGGAGATCAGGGCCATTTCATCATCAGCAACCGCACTGGACGGATCACGTTAGCACCAGGGGTCAGGCTGACCGTCGACCGTTCCTACGCACTGACCGTTAGAGCGTCAGACAACGCTCCGGACTCAGAGAGGAGGTCAGATATGACTTCATTGCATCCGTTTGATCTCTCACTGTTTGCTTGTGTCTTTGGTCTATTAGTTTCTTTGTTACTCTTCCTTTATGTGCATGTAGGAGCTCCATAACTACGGTCTACATAGAGGTTCTCCCGCCCAACAATCAGAGTCCCCCACGATTTCCCCTACAGACCTACAACCTGGAGATCAGTGAGGCCATGAGAGTAGGAGCCATACTGGTAAACCTACAGGTACACGCACAGACTTTACTTGGAATGACATTGCCTATACTGTTTACTGCATACTGCACAGTAGCCTATCCACTAAAAACTGCCTATTTTTAAACATATCTTGCAAATTGTGTAAATATTAAATAATTCTAGAACTGGAAATACCATGGATAATAATAACATTCGCCGGTCAGTTAGGTCATATCCGCCATACCCTCGATTTTTACTTCTGTAGAAAGCATGGAAAAAAACTAAAAACGCTTAAATATATTATGTGTGTTTTTAGACAGGTGAGATACAGTTTGGATAAGTTTATTGACAAAGAAATAATCACTGTTATATAGCTCAACATAGTTAGTCTTATTGTTTAAATCTCTTGTTTTATTCAAAGCACTTTAAGTGCCATTGAAAAGAGCGCAGTGGGAGACTCTGGACAAATGTTTACTGTGGCAGTTTTAGCTGATAATAACATTTGTAAGTTGTCCCATAATACCGAGAATTTGTTGTATGAAATGCTCACATGCTGTGTCATACGCCAGATACAGATTTAATCAGCAGGTCCATATAAAAGCAAAACACGGCAAAAAAATAAAGGTAACACTTTATTTCGATAGTCCACTTTAGACATTCAACAAACTATAAGTAACTTTGCAGCTACATGTCAACTAACTGTCATTAGAGTATTAGTAGAGTGTCTGCTTAATATCTGCTTACACTTTAATTTGTTGGTCTCCCAACAGATATTCTACTGACTATAAGTAACTTAGCAACTACAAGTCAACTTGTTCTCCTAACCCGAACCCTAACACCTAACCATAACCTACCAGTCTACTGACAGTCTACTACAGTCTACTAATACTCTAATGACAGTTAGTTGACATGTAATTGAAAAGTTACTTATAGTTAGTAGAATGTCTAAAGTGACTATCGAAATAAAGTGTAACCAAAATAAATTTTGGTATATTATTATTTATTTATTTATTTTTTCTTGGTTTCTAGTAAGATTACAAAAGATAATTTGTTGTATAAAGTGCTCACATAATCTTCCATACCTCAGATACAGGTTACAACAAATCAGAAGATCTGTATAAAAGCAACACACATCATATAAAAAACTTGGTTTAATCAAATAAAAAACTATATTAATAAAATATACATTCTATATTAATAACATTCTATGTATATTTATTTATAATATTGATAACTTAATTGTTTTATATCTATATATATATATATATATATAAAACACATTCACATTCTTTATAAAAGATTTACAAAAATCGTTAATCTGTAATCACAAAGGAAAATGCATGGGTTTATAGATGGTGGAAACCCAAGGTCTTAAGTTTTTAAGTCCTATCAAATTATGAGCCCCCAAAAAAGATGTTGGCAGATATGCTGGAAATGGAAGGTCAAGTGGAGCACAATGCATTGTGGGATGCATAATCCCACGCAGTATGCCCTTTTGTATACTGCACATTTTGATAAATGTAGTAGGTCTTCTGGTTATTCTGTGCATGCAGAAAATTAGCATACTAGAGTGTAGTAAGCCATTTTGAACATGGCCACACTTTTTTCATTTATCAATACCATAATCTTCTTTGGTTTTAAATTAAAATAATTACATTTTATGTAAGATCATTAAGAAATGAAAGTGTCCCAATTATGCTATTTTAAAGGTTCCTAATCTGGTTTAGGTCTCATACAACAGGTTAATATGCATCCAAGGTAAAAAAAAATTTTTTTTTGAAGATTCAGTCTCTCTAAACTCCTCCTTTCCGTGAGCCTACTGTGCTCTGATTGGTCAGATGCCCAGTCTGTTGTGATTGATCTACTACGTACAAACGTTAGTCGAGCACAAACATACTCGTGATACAGCTTTAGGTATGCTGGTCACGGAAGTGAGACTTAAATTCCCGGCAACCCGTTTGGGCGGTTCAGATTCGATTCTTTCTTTTGGGAGACAATAACTTTATTTATCGTACACTTTCAACTTTACAACTTTGCAGACCGTTTACATTCACAGACAGCTATATTACACACTGCATAAAAGGGAATATTCGAAAAAAGCATAATAGGGCCACTTTAAGATAATTGATTTATAATTACATTATTTTACGTTTTTTGACACGTCAAGTGCACTGACAGATGAAGCTGTCACACTTAGAAAACAGCATAATAACTATGAACAATATCTTGGAAAATCTAGCAAAGTTTATACATTTATACGTGTTGTAAAATGTCACCGATTGTACTTGTTTATTATGCCCTTCAAACAGACTTGGCCTTCACATTCAAGTGTATTGCGTATAAGTGTATTGCAATTGATTTTATGTTTCATTGATTTTATGATTCACCTACCAGCACTTGTCTGAACGACCAGTGTAAACTGAGTGTGGATTGGTTTTTTTCCACAGGCTACAGACCGGGAGCTGGATCCGATCACCTACAAGATAGAGAGCGGTGATCCGCAGCTGGTCTTCAACCTTTCACGAACGTAAGTTTTCAAAACTTATAAGTTAAATATAACTCATTAAGTGTTTCAATATGAACGTACACATTAGTGTCACCTTTAAAAATGAATTCCCTCTTAAAATATAACACACTATATTAAAAAGATCTCGTAATTACTGTCATTATGACATGGCGTGAGCGCAGCTATATTTTGTCATACTGTCCTACTGACTAGCCCAACACAGGAAAATTGGCTCGTGATTTTAGGGGCGGGACTGTATGGTTCATTGATGACACATTGACTGTACATCTGTACCTCTCTCTGCATGAGAACTGAAGGCATGAAGACAAGACAAACACAAACATGGTTACAGTGTGAATGTTTTCTTAGAGTGAGAACGTGTGAGTAATGAAAATGTTTTTTTTTAAATAACAACATGTAGTTGGTCCCTTAATGACCTTTAATTAAACACACTTAATGCTGTCGTTAGCAGTAACAGGAAAGTCATTAGAATCCAGAGAGCAGAAGAGCACTACTAGTGCTATATAACTTGCTTTGTCTTTCTTGTTTCAACTCAGCTGTTCTTTTGTTTTCTGCTTTTGTCTGTTCTCCTCATCTTTTATTCTTTCTTTATTCATTTATTTATTTTGCTTTGCTTTGCTTTGCCTTATCTGATTCCATCGAATCTGGTTATCTCTTCTTATTGTCTCTTCTCATCACTTCTCAACATGTCTCATCTTCTCTTCTCTTCTCTTCTCTTCTCTTCTCTTCTCTTCTCTTCTCTTACCTTACATTGTCTCTTAGTAACCGTATGTTTCTTATCTCATCTCATTTGGTCTCTTCTCCTTTCACTTGCCTCGTCTTGCTTCATCTCATCTTATTTTTGTGCCACACCTCGTCTTTCTCATATAGTCTCAGTTGATCTCTTCTCTTTTTTCGGTCTCATCTCATTTCATCTCATTGATAAAATAGCTGCAGAGAGGTTCTCTGGGTCGACTGCTGAAATAAAACCTTTCTTCATTGATTTGTCTTACAAAGGATGTTGCTTGTTGAAGAAACAGCAAAGACAGTTGAAGCGTCCTTAAAAAAGATATTAAAATGTAAAGACTTTGCCGTGAATGCTATGTGCTCGGCAGAAGGTTTGTGATGCCGAAAGAAAAGTGAAAAGTGAAAGTAAAACACTGAAGTGTTTTATACGCCTCTTTCACAGGCTTTAGAGGACACATTCGATATCGCTTTTGTAGGGGTCAACTGAGGAGGAATATGATTCTACACACACACACACACACACACACACACACACACACACACACACACACACACACACACACACACACACACACACACACACACACACACACACACACACACACACACACACACACACACACACAGGCAAGCAGCACAGCAGCCTGCTTCTTCTGCTGTGTGTGACTGCAATGTTAACAAGAACCTGTCTGTCCATCCTCGTCCGGCAACCCACAAACACTCACACACATATGAGCGCACTGTTAGATGAAGCCGGTGAATTTGCAGAAATCCTATTGGTCTCTAGATGATAATGGCATCCCTTTGGCTGTGGTTTTGCATGGATGATCACAGATACAGTCCTGAATTCCACCCGTTGATACCAATGATTATTTACTGTCGTCTTTGTTTTAGCACCCGATTCACCAAAGGCATTATGCAAATCAGGTCATGAACACACCCACAAATTTTATCCTGAATACAATTTCCATGGCACAATTTCTGATCTTTCAGTTCTGAGTTGGCGTATGTGTCCTATCTCATCACAATTATGAAAAGATTTACGCCATTAAAGGAATAGTTCACCCAAAATGTTATATTCTGTCATTTACTCACCATCATGTCATTCTAAACCTATTTGAGTTTATTTACTTTGGTCATACTGATTTTTTTTTCTACATAATGAAAATGTAAGGGCTGTCAAGCTCCAAAAATGATAAAGGCACCTTAAAAGTATCATAGGAATAGTCCATAAGATTCAGAGCTCTACTGAATCCGTGCAATAGTTTTGCATGTGGAAAAGATGTTGTGCACTGAAAATCATAGCTCTCAGATCTAATTTGTGCTGCTATTTAAATATAATCATATTCAAATTTAGTGCATCATGATTGGTTATGAGAATGAATTACGTTTTACTTCACTGATTTCACACATCTAATCTGAATATATGTACAGTATATGTTTCTTAATGGTCTCTGGTCACCATTCCTACAGAGCCCCGAAATGGACATGGTGCAAGAAAAAGAATAAAATGGGTGGAAAAAATAGATTCCAATGCTTTTCTGTTCGCCTTTTTTGCGTTCCCCCGAGAAACTTTGCGTAATTTGTTGTTTTCTCCCTCTCTTAATTTCTTTTTCTATGCCTCTACCTTATTATTTGTCTTGTGTACTTTTTTTGACAGAAAATAAAGCTAATAAAAAAAATGTTTGGATTTTGAAGTGTGGCAATCAATTGAATAGAAAGTTTTAACAAGAGTGTTTTGTGTCTGTTCAGTATAGGTCTTCTGCTGCTGGCCAAACCTCTGGACAGAGAGACCATTGACCAGTATCGGCTGATCGTCACTGCTTCTGACGGCCACCCAGGAGGGGTGAGACTCCATCCATCCCACAATATCAGCACTACACCACTGACTGACAACTGCTCTGAGTCAAATGCCTGATCACTTCACATCTTCTCTTTATATCATGATATCATATATTTCCTGTTGAATGTTCCTTTTGCTTTAATGTGCCACTATTACGCTCTTTCAGCACAACCACAAACAAAGCTGGAAAAAAAAACCTCTTCCAATACTGTATAATTTTGTATTCATTGTTTTTTATTATTTTTACACAGTCCTTACTGTCAAAAAACTCCTTAAAGATGTTCTGTAATTAGACTCAGTACACATTCTGTTTACACATTCACCTTTTTAAAAGAGCATTTACTTTGGCATTATCAGCTTAACTTCTCTAATGAGTGAACTTCAGCGAACGGAAACGCTGGTGTGCTAAATGAATGCATGAAGCTCATTTCTCAAGCACATGCTGATATCTGTAGAGCTGATGAAGAGGGACTTTTGAAGTGAGGCAGACATGTTAAAGTAAAAGCATTTCCAGACAGAAGGATGTGCCTTAATCTCTCCCTGTGCAACATAACTGACTTTCATCTGGTCAAACAAGTCCATTAAATCATTTACATTTCAGATCATGGTCATGGAAAGTGGCTTATTAATCAATGTCATTTACCTGACCTCCACCTCTTAAAATGTGATAATGATATCGAATGATATATTCAGGGGTGCTCACATTCTTGAGATCAAACAGTCTTCAGTTGGGTTCAGCAGATTCGTTTTGCACTAGTCTTTCAGGCGCTGTGTGTGTGCGTGCGTGCGTGCCTGCCTGCCTGCCTGCGTGCGTGCGTGTGTGTTTGATGGTGATGAAGCCTCTTGACAGAAATGTAAGGACTCTCTTTGCATGGGATCTTACAGTCTCATTTAAACACAAAAAGCTCACGTTTATAGTGCACCTCAACACATTTTTGCTAAACAACAATCTTTGAATACAAAACAACCCCCCAACCCCCAATTACACCCCCCTTCCCCACCCTCCCCCCGCCCCCAGGCCCTTTTTGGTTTGTGAATTAATTTTTCATGCACGTCCTACTGGGATTTAAACTCTACATGCTGATCTTGACTGATCGTTTTTTGTTTTGTTTTTTCTCACTGTGTGCTATTAAACTTTTAAGCCCCAGGAACTCAATTGCTTATGATTTGATTCCATATCTGCAAATGTGTTTCTAGCATAGAGTCAGAAATTAAATGTTTTTTTTGTTTTTGTTTCTTAGGGAAGACATTTTCAATATTTAAAAAGGCATAAAAAAACTAAAAATAGAAAAAAAGACTGACAGACAGCAGAAGGGTGAATGTCAATGAACTCTGTGAAAGGTTCAGGGTCTGACAACAAGTGCACTCTGAACGTTGTGCAAATACACAACTCAATATAATTAATAAATGCCTAAATGCTTTTTCATTTTTTTATTTAGTTTTTATTTCTATTTTATTGTCAATAGCTCCTTCCAGTTTTGTTCAGATTTTGTATTTCTTTCTTTCTTTCTTTCTTTCTTTCTTTCTTTTTTTTCTTTTTATTCATTTTCAACTAAAATTAATTGTAATTAAATTTATTTTAAAATTTGGAGTCATGAAAATACATGTAATCTTAGTTTTTCGTTTTTTCCAAGTTCGTTTTTTATTCGGATTTTAGTTTTTTGTCTTTTTTTTATTTATTTTTTTTCATTTAATTTTAGTTAAAACTGCTATAACATGAATAAACATTATTTTTTGCCATTCAACAATATGGACCCTTTCACAAACCACGATCACGCCTTTCCACAGCTAATCTAAAGTTATAAATTAAAAAATTAATACACATTTATAACGCTATATATTGTGTTGTCAGTAAATGACAATAAAAACAAAGTTATAGTTGTTATAGTTGTAAAAACGAGTTATAAAGTCAGAATTGCGTGAGATAAAGTCAGAATTGTGTGATATAAAGTCAGAATTGCATATTAAAAAGTCAGAATTACGAGATATAAACTTGCAAATTTGACTTTTTTTCTCAGAATTGAGTTATATAAGCTTGCAATTGCATGTTATGAAGTCACAATTGTGTGATATAATTGTGCAAATCTAAGAAAAAAATTCACTATTATTTATAAATGGTTTTATTCCGTGGAATACAAGCTTATTTATTCCGTGGAATACAAGCGGAAACAAGCTTCCATAGTTTCTTATACAATGTCCTGAGAGAGTGATGGCAAATTTGACATATTTTTCTCTTCTGACCAACGTAATCAATTTCTCTACATTTATTTCCCCTTTTTGAAAAGTTGTGGAAACTCTATAATGAAAATGCAAAAATTTAATTTCCTCTCATCTCCCGTTCACCGCTATAGAAGTTTACTTCACTATAACGACTGGGATGTGAAAAGGGTCAATTCTTATTAAAGATTTCTAACCCGTACTTACCTTTAAAAATCTAAGAATTACAGATAGGTACCACCTTTTTTCCAGGACCAACATCGATGCTTATGTATATTTAATTTATTCCTGCTGATATCTAATAAATATGTCTTTATTTGTAGACTTCCACTGCCACCGTCAGCATTGTCGTCACAGATGTCAATGATAACAACCCCACCTTTGACCCCACTTTACCCACAAACCTGACAGTGAAGGAGGAAGAGGCCAATGTGTTCGTTGGTCAAGTCAGGGTAAGTACCATGACAAAATAAATAAAGTATCTTTACATCAGGTCTTATTCCACAACATTTCTACCTTTTTAAGGGTCCTTTGAGATACACACCTGTCACGTCTTCATGCCGCCCAGATCTTCAAACAGCACTTTCTGTTGTTCCCCAATTAAGTCGTGGTAAATTAGAGTCATTAGTCACCTTACAGTCTGTCGCTGATGACTGCTTCTGTTCCACCCTGCCAATCGGTTGAATGTTTGATTAATCATGCTTTGGTTGGTTAGAAAGATAATCAATGAAAGATGTGTGAGGCTTTCATTCACAATGCCGCTCTTTACCGCTCTTTTGTTGCTCTGTGATGTCTTGATCACCAATTTCGGTGTCGACGTGATTGACAGGAGTGAGATGACACAGCATTTTCTTCGTGCATGAATAAAACTGCTATTGAGATCATTTAGTGTGTGTTGATCATTTAGCACGTCAGTGTGTTCCCGCACTTCAAACACACTACACTACAGCCGTGTTGTTTGACAAAGGCAATCATTGCTCTCAGTAAATCATTTTGTAACAGGCAAGCCTGTTACAAAATCTTTTATCTGCAGTCTTTCTTCCACACCGCTAGGGGTGCTATGCTTGCTAATTGTGCTCCTTAAGTAAAGGTGGGTTTGTAGAGGAAGTTAGCAGAACAGCAGCAGCAGAAAGCATGGCTTACCTGCACTTGTGCTATGTCCTGGTTGGGAAATGTTCCATTGCAAGCTCCACTTAAAAAGGACTAGATGACTTTATCATTGCATGTTGCAAACTGAATATGGATTAAAAGCCCAGAGGGATGTAAGCTTGGGACTTTTGGCTTACGACTTTTCCTGATTTGGAAGAGTCTGATGCATGAGAACTGTTATCTTTTGGAGTGAAAATGTAAAATACTTATCTGTTACATTATTTTGCTTATTGTAGTTAATTTTCTTTTTCTTGTATTTACTTTTTGGGTGTTGACAATTTTTGTTGTTTGCATGGAATATAAAAAAGATAGTGTTTATTCATTTGGGGAGCATCTGTCCTTATTGAACAGCTATTAGGCAAACTGAAATCCCCATTATTGCGTTGTATAACTTTGTTTTGCATTAAAAATACGAGACGGTTATAGTTTGGTGGCCCGTACGGGGATATGTTTGTACTTTTATAGTCTAAGTAGGTGAGGATATGGCAAGCCAACACACTGATTCAGGGGATGAGTATGAGCCCATTGAGGACTTCAAAAGTGAACCGTTTGTAACCAGAAGAGAGCCGATCAGAGAACTCATCAATACCTTAGTGAGTTATACATTGATTCTGAAGAGGAAAATGCAGCAGTTGATGATGCCGAGGATGTTGATGATAGTGATCCTTTCCCACCACCACCACCTGATTTGGAAGAAAGACCGAGCTCAATTCAGATGCTTCCAGTGCAGAACAAGTGAGGCAGTTGATAGAACTAGAAGTTGCAACCCTCGAGACACGATTGGAAGGCTGCGTTAAAAAAGTGAGTGACAGTTTATCCCAGTCTGAAATAGAAAGTAAATGTAGGAAAGTGGAAGAAAAGCTGACTTATCGCATCGAAAGAGAGTGTGAAAGGATTCAACAAAGACTTGAACTTAGCATTAGCGATTTGGGAAAGTCAATGGTGGACTGTTTAAAGAGACGAGATATACAACTTGACAAGAAGTTAAAATCCCTTGTTCCTCCCATGTCTACTCCCATACAACCATCTCCAAGCCTATATGTTCCTCCACCAATTCATAAAGTCCAAAATCAAACCTTTCAAGTACAACAAAGCCATACTCACTTTTCAACTATTGGAAATAACACAGCTATTCATTCCCAACCTCCAGTAAAAGTAGAGTTTCCAAGTTTTGGTAGCAGTGACCAAAGTGATCCAGTTGCATTTATAGAACAATGTGAAGAATACCTAGCCATTCGACCTCTATCTGATTATGAAATGTTAGCTTCTCTCACCTCGGTCTTGAAGGACACTGCAAAGGACTGGTGGCTCGCTGAAAAAAGAAACGTTCACACATGGCAGCAGTTTAAAGATGTTTTCTTGTGTTCCTTCTTGAGTGAAGATTATGAAGATGAAACAGCTAGACGTCTGATAGAAAGGAAACAGGGGGCGCAAGAAAGTCTACGAGACTTTGCTTTTCATTACAGAGCCCTCTGTCTGCGATGGAAACAGGATATGCCAGAGCGAGAAATTCTACAAGCCATTTTGAGAAATAGCCTAGCGATTACTCCACCTCATCTGTTAGCCATGGTCAAATCTACAAGTTCTTCTATAACTCCATCTAATTTACCGGTAGACTGGTCTGACATTGCTACCGCACAGTCTAATGACCCAGAAATTCAGGAGTTATGCAACAAGGTTGCCTTACCAAGTTATGCAACATGATTACCTTACCTATATTGCTTCGTAACAGATATTTCCAAGCTATAGTAGATACAGGAAGTACACTATCGTTAATTCAAGAGTCATGTTGGAAGCAGTTGCATCATCGAGAACAGTGGAAGTCCAGTAAAGGTCAAACTTTCATGCTGGCAAACGGACAAATGCAGACTGCCATCGGAATGTCTGAGTGTGAATGTGATCTGCAGGGTAAACAGCTCAATCTGACATTGTACGTGATGAAAGATGCTAATTTAACTGTCCCGATTATTCTTGGTATGGATTTCTTAATTTCATCTGGAGTTGTCTTGGATTTCAAGAATGCACAGTACAGCTTACCATCTAATGATGATGAGGATTCTGTTGAAATATTTCCCTTTCTATTTTCAGAATCAATCACTCCACCTTCTGTGCAGTTCTATCTTGCTTTACCTACTCCAAAAATATCTGAAGAACTTTCACAATCCATCCAACAGCTGACCATGAACACTGATACCACAGCTCAATTCAAAACTCAGTTGGAGAATTTGATGAATGATTGGCCGTCTGTGTGCACTGTGTGAAATTGGACATTCAAAGATCGTAAGTCATCGTATAATTACCACTGATGAAGTACCGGTCAGAAAGAGAGCCTACAGAGTGTCACTAGACAAACAGCAGTTCATTTACAAAGAGATTCAAGAACTACTAGATAAAAACATAATTTGCCCCTCTGTGTCTCCATGGGCTTCCCCAGTGGTTGTTGTACCAAAAAAAGATGGAGGTTCACGACTATGTGTGGATTACCGTGGGCTTAATGCAAAGACACACTTAGATGGCTATCCCATGCCACAAATTCAGGAGATACTGGAATCATTGCATGGAGCCTCAATTTTCAGTACCTTAGACCTAAAGAGTGGTTACTGGCAAGTTGAGATGGAACCAGAGAGCATTCCCAAAACTGCATTCGTCACTTCTGCTGGGCAATTTGAATTCTTGCGTCTACCTTTTGGTCTCAAAAACGCTGCTGCCTCATTCCAAAGATTAATGGAGTATGTGCTTAAAGACATTAAAGGAAAATGTTGCTTCGTTTACATCGATGATATTGTGGTATATTCTAAAAATGAGCAGGAGCATTTACAGCATTTGAGTCAAGTTTTCAGTTGTTTATATCAAGCCGGCCTGACTTTGAATCTCAAGAAATGCAACCTTGTATGAAGATCTATCACTTTCCTGGGTCATGTTGTATCTGGGGAAGGTGTTAAGACAGATCCTGCCAAGGTAGCAGCCATCTGTGATTTTCCGGTACCACAATCACTCAAGTACGTACAAAGATTTTTGGGATTGGCAGGATGGTATCATAGATTTATACCGAGTTTTTCAGAGAAAGCCGCACCTCTTCATGCCCTTAAGAAGAAACAATCCACTTGGACATGGACAAAGGAATGTCAAGATGCTTTTGAAAGGATCAAAATAACTTGACTAAAGCTCCAGTGTTGACTCCTCCTGATTTTAACAAGTCTTTTAAGGTGCAAACTGACGCAAGTGACATCGGACTTGGGGCTGTTTTGACACAGGAGACAAATGGAGAGGAACATGTAATTGCTTACGCGTCCAGACTTCTTCGTGGAGCAGAGCACTCGTATTCCGTGTCGGAAAAGGAATGTTTGGCTGTGGTGTGGGCCATTGGCTGTCTGTCAACCCAGTCCTTGTCCTTCCAGAGTGTATTATGTCCTTGAGAATGGTTTCCTTTTTCGTAGTGTCCCAGATGGTCAGAAAGGACCAAAGCTCCAACTAGTCATACCTGCTTGTCTGCGAGGGGAGTTCCTCAAGTATGCCCATGACAATCCCTTAAGTGGACACCTGGGTCGGCTTAAAACATTACTACGACTGATGGAAATTGCTTACTGGCCAAGCTTAAGAGCTGATGTATGGAAATACTGTAAGGAATGTGAAACTTGTCAAAAGTATAAACCATCATTTTCAAAGCTGTCAGGTTACTTGCAATCAACACCAGTGGTGGAACCTGGGTACATGCTTGGTGTGGATTTGATGGGTCCTTTCCCCAAGAGCTCTAAACAAAATGAACATCTTTTAGTTGTAGTTGATTACTGTTCAAAGTGGGTGGAGCTTTTTCCATTGAGGATGGCCAAAGCACCACAAATTGCCCGTATTTTAGTTGAGGAGATTTTTACAAGGTGGGGAACTCCTGTCTATTTGGTATCTGACCGAGGAGCGCAGTTTACATCACACTTGTTAAGTTTGGTCTGCAAACAATGGGGAGTTATAAAGAAATTAACAACGGCATACCATCCTCAAACTAACCTCACCGAACGGATCAACAGGACTTTGAAGACTATGATCGCCTCCTATGTGGGATGTATTAAGATCGCCTCCTTTTTATGGATGTATTAAGCCTTCCAATGAAGGGGGGGATATGTAACAGGCAAGCCTGTTACAAAATCTTTTATCTGCAGTCTTTCTTCCACACCGCTAGGGGTGCTATGGTTGCTATTTGTGCTCCTTAAGTAAAGGTGGGTTTGTAGAGGAAGTTAGCAGAACAGCAGCAGCAGAAAGCATGGCTTACCTGCACTTGTGCTATGTCCTGGTTGGGAAATGTTCCATTGCAAGCTCAACTTAAAAAGGACTCTTTATAGATGACTTTATCATTGCAATTTGCAAACTGAATATGGATTAAAAGCCCAGAGGGATGTAAGCTTGGGACTTTTGGCTTACGACTGTTCCTGATTTTGAAGAGTCTGATGCATGAGAACTGTTATCTTTTGGAGTGAATTCATCGCAAATGGTTGGATTATTCATCTACTAAGGGACTGCTTCAACTTTGGACATTGTTTAATGACTTATACCACCAGATAAGACTCACATTCATCAATTTACTCTTTATTGAATTATGCAATCTATTGACCAAGTCCTGTAAAATACTTATCCGTTACATTATTTTGCTTATTGTAGTTAATTTTCTTTTTCTTGTATTTACTTTTTGGGTGTTGACAATTTTTGTTGTTTGCATGGAATATAAAAAAGATAGTGTTTATTCATTTGGGGAGCATCTTTCCTTATTGAACAGCTATTAGGCAAACTGAATCCCCCATTATTGCGTTGTATAACTTTGTTTTGCATTAAAAATACGAGACGGTTATAATTTACATTTCAGATCATGATCATGGAAAGTGCCATTCGGCTTATTATCCTGACCTCCACCTCTTAAAACGTGATAATGATATCGAATGATATATTCAGTGGTGCTCACATTCTTGAGATCAAACAGTCAGTGTGTGTGTGTGTGTGTTTGATGGTGATGAAGCCTCTTGACAGAAATGTAGGGACTCTCTTTGCATTTGATCTTACAGTCTCATTTAAGCATAAAAAAGCTCACTTTTATAGTGCACCTCAACACGGTTTTGCTAAACAACAAACTTCACATGTGAATACATAGAGCTTTTGAGAGCTTTAAACAAGACTGTAACAAAACAAAACAACCAATTCTGATGGACTTAGGGAAATATATCTATCTATCTATCTATCTATCTATAAAAAAATATATATATATATATATATATAAATTTGTATTTTATTCAGCAAGGACACATACAAAAATCTAAATAAATGGTGTTCTTTGAACTTTAATTTAGTTATGGAATCCTGATATAGATATAAGGATTCAGATATCAGAATAAGGATTAGTTAACTAAATTAAAGTTTAGAACATATATATATGTTTTAGCATGTCCTGTGATTATATACCTAAAACTTCTATACCTAAAGAAACCTTTTGCTAATTCTTCATAATTATTAGCATCAGTGTTTGTGTATTATCTGATGATAAATGGCCTAAATGCACTGTTAAAAATTGATCGTGTCATTTGAAATGAACTCGTGAAGGCAAGAAGTTGATTCAAAACTTAAAAGAAATTATGAAATGTTTCCTGCCTCGGAATAGCAGTCATCAGTGATGTTAGGAAACCGGCTTTTATTTATGTATTGTGTAGAGTTTGTTTGTTTATTTATCAGTCTGTTTACATATTCGTTCCATTAGTAAATTATTGAGGCGCGCAGATGCCATGTAGGTGTGCTGTCAGGACGTTTGATGAGAGGGCCAAGGGCAGCACTTTCATTCCTCAGCGCTCAGATGTGGCTGTAATTTCTCAAGGCTCAGACATGCTCCTTTCATTTCACTTATTTCCATTCACTGCATTTGGATTCTGGCCCTTCATCCCCCTCATCTTCCTGTCCCTCCTCTCAGCTCTCCCTCTCTTCTCCTGGAGTCTCTGTCGTTCATTTTGGTTACCCCCAACTCCCCACCCCCCACAGTTATTCTTCCCATCTGCATCTGTAATTATTAGAGGAAGGAATTATGGCAGTCAGCTCTGTAGCCATTACAGTCGAGCGCTGCTCTCCTCCTCACATACAAATGAGCTGCTGTAACCACACAGGAATAGGATTAGTTCAGCAAGTCTTTATTTCTTTGCCCTAAAGGACTGGCGGGGTATTATTTTTAGTATTTATTTAATTTTTGAATTTTATTTTATAGGGCTGCTAGTCGACCAGTAGTCGTTCATTTAATCCATTAGACGACTAATCGCGCGTTTATATTAATAAGGCATAAATCATAATAATGGACCTGTAATTGCCTATATAAAATACGTATAGCCTAATCAGCGCACAAATTCAAACATAAAGCTTGCCATGGCACACCGGAAAACGTAATGATTATGAAGGTGTCGTGATAAAAACAGAATGAGACTGTCTAAAGATTTTTATCATTTATTGGTTATGTTTTCTGTGTTTTAGGCTATTAAGTCAACGATGCTGACTCATCATCTCCGCAGTAGTGGACGCGCCTATATGCACTTTTCATACGGATTACATAATCGGAGAATATTTATGTTCATTCAAATGTAAAATAGATTTATTTTTATAGATATATTTCTCATGTCTGTGAGGCAAGCATACGCCGAGTTTCAGTTCATTTATGTGATTCACTCAAGTTCAAGAATGAAACGACAGAAAGCACCATTATTTTACAAAAACACGTTTTTTGTTCTGCAACTAAACAACTAATAAAATTCGATTATTAGGGGGGCAGCCTTAATATTTAATATTTAATATGTTATTATTTTATTTAAAGGCAAATTTTATTCATTCTAGAGTTTTTAAAAGTATAGTTTACCCCAAAATGAAATTTTAAAATAAAAGTAGCCTACTTTATTTAAATATTACTAATTTTTAAATTTTAATTTTATAATAATAATAATACATATTTTTTTCATTTTTAACATTCATATTTTATATACCATACAAAAGTTTGGGATCAGTAAGATTTTTTTAATGTTTTTGAAAGAAGTCTCTTATGCGGCTACATACGTTCGATCAAAAATACAGTAGAAACAGTAATATTGTAACATGGTTTTTGTGATTTAAATTCTTAAAATATAGATTTCAAAATTGTATTTAGTCCTGTGGCAAAGCTGAATTTTCAGCATCAATACTCAAATTCATCAATATATACATACAATACTCATGATCCTTCAGAAATCATTCTAATATGCTGATTTGCTGATCAAGAAACATTTATTATAATTTTCAATGTTGCAAACATTTGCTTCAAATTTTTGTGGAAACCATGATCATTTGTTAAGGCTTCCTTGTTGAATAGACAGTTCAAAATAACAGCATTTATTTGAAATAGAAATATTTGATTACATTACAAATAAATCACTAAATAAAATGGTAAATTTGTTACAAAAAACTTACTGACCCTAAACTTTTGAATGGTAGATTTATTTTATTTTATACGGTATGAAAAAAAAAAATCCATGATCATGAACGCATGTCTCTGTTTTCAGGCCACTGATCCTGATGCCGGGCTCAACGGTCAGGTCCGATATCGGCTGCTCAACTTTGTGTCTCTATTCACCATAAACGCCACAGGCAGTATCTTCACAGCTGTCCCGTTGGACAGAGAGACTCGCAGCCGGTACGATCTGATCGTGGAGGCGTCAGATGAGGCGGTTGACCCCCGCAGGACCACCATCACTCTGCTGGTGGAGGTGATAGACATCAATGACAACAGCCCAGTGTTTTCCCAGCCCACCTACACCGTCAACGTCACAGAGAACACCCCGGCTGGAACCGTCATCCTGAGGCTCAGTGTAAGTGTTCTGCTCAAATTATGCTTGACTCATCCTTAGCTCAGTAGTCCCATTGTGTAGTTCTCTCATTTATAGAACTGCATGGTTTGATGTTGATAAGTGGCTCCCTCATAAACTGTTGAGAAAGTTGAAGCTGAACTGTGAAATTTCTGCACCACCAGTCAGCCTTCCGTTTGACCAGGCATCTCTAACCTGACTTTTAACCTGTCTATCTGTGTTGTGTCTGCTGGCCTGACAGTAACTGGCTTATTATGTGTGCTTAGTTTCCCCTGAGATTGTGGGGGAAAGCGTCTCTGCATTTCCCTGTTTATTCCTGATGGGCTGCATATTTAACTAGATAAATATTGACAGGCTTGACAGACCCAGTGTGAAAAGCAGGAGATGCTGTCTTGTGGTAAATGTGCCTCTAAACGATCACGCTCTTGGGAGTTTTAGCAGAACGCCAACGTAACAACACAATCACCAATGAATTTTAAATAAACTAGAGACTAAAATGAACAAAAAGTGTCAGTGACAAACTCACTAACTCTTATGCCACTTTAATGTGTAAAACTCTCTTATTTGGATATAAAGTCTTATAAAGTCAGTCCAACTTTAAGGCATAATTCTGTCATTTGCATCTGCCACTCTCATGATTTTCTGAACCTGTATGACTTTTCTTCTGTGGAAGCTATTTTAAAAACTGTCTCATAGGTAAAGTCAGCAGGGTGTTCGGATGTCTGTCAGCTGAGGTTTATTTTGTTGATGGCTTAAGTCATTTCACAAGCTATTTTAGCCAGGCAAAATTTTGGGGGATTTTTTTTTTTGTGATCATCTCACGAAGTCTAAGCGTTGGTGTAGGCAGATGACGAAGATGAATACAAAGTAAACTTTATTACAATGAAAGAAAACTGTGACAGATCTTGTGTAAGAGTTCATGGTCTGACAATGTTGAAGTTCACCATAGATTTGGCTTGAATCATCAAAAGGTTAATAGTGAACAAATGTCTGATTCTTTTAAACTGAATTATATAATATAGATATAAATTAAGTAAATAATTGAGTAAGTGAAATATGTGTTGCATAACAGCATGTAAATAATATTAGGCATTATGTTGCCATACCTATATATATATATATATATATATATACTTTATATTTATTTGAATTAATATTTTAGAATTAAAAAAATTAGAAATAAATCATTTGAAAATTAATTAAAAAGTAAATCTCTAAATTAAAAATATAAGATAGCAGATTCTTGATTCTGTAATCGTATTACATATGTTTACAAATAGGGAATAAAAAGGAATGAGTAACACGTTAATGCAGTCTACAAATGCGGACTTAAGAATATCTGACAACTGTATTCGACTAAGGGTATGGTTACAAAACAATGATGTGCTAAAAATGGAAACGTTTTTTTATTTGTACAGAAGACAACATTATCAAAACAATCCCCGTTCACACAGGAAATTATTAAAATCGCTGTGTTATGCTGCCAGGCCAGTAGTTGGTGATGCCACTTTGTAAAGAAACACTACGCGCCTATAAAATAACACGTAATACCGATTCGCATTTTTGTTGTTTACACAAATGCGATAACGGTATCGCTTTCAAAAACGTGTACTTTGAAATCCGTTTTTAAAAGTTTAAATCCCCTAAGTCTGCAAGGTTTGTGAAATTAAATGTTTATTAGATATTCAATGCATATTTGCTGAATGCAGACGATAAATGAGAAAATATAATAGTGTTTGCCTTTCTGTCACTAATAATTCAATATAATTCACATTTATTTGTATTGCGCTTTTCAAAATACATATCGTTTCAAAGCAGCTTTACAGAAAATGCATGTGTCTACATTACAATTTAGAGTGATCTGTTATCAGAGGTGACTGTCTAAGTTATGTATTTCAGAAATGTACATATTCAAACCACACAGTTAGCTACCAATGTATTAATTTACAGCAGAAACAATGAGCTAATTGATGTTTTTATTACATGTTGTGAACATAATGAGTATGAATATGATACAGAAAATTTTGCATTGGTGCATGTTGATTCAGAGTTTGCGTCATGCCGTCATCTGAAGTCCTCCCAGGAGTTGCCGCTGTCTCTTCACAGGTGTTGGGGCATCCAAACTCTTCATAAGAGGCTAGATCCAAACTGGAACTGACGTACTCTCTAGTGACCTCTGGATGGGCACCCCAAGATAAAACAGAAAAGCAAATGAAGATGAATTAGCGTAGCAGCTGTTCATAACATTAAGCAAAGATAATCATGTGCATTTTATCTGATTAAACTGGAGGAAAAGGTTATGAGATGCATTATGTGAATCCTTGAAGAGATGCGTCTTTAATCTAGATTTAAACTGGGAGAGCAAGTCTGAGCCCTGAACATTATCAGGAAGGCTATTCCAGAGTTTAGGAGCAAAATGTGAAAACACTCTCCCTCTAGTAAACTAGGATGTCCTAGGTACAACCAAGAGTGCAGAGTTTTGTGACCTTAAAGAGCGTGATGGATTGTCAGGCGATAGAAAATTGGTTAAATACACAGGAGCTAAACCATTTAGGGTCTTATAGGTCAGTAGCAATACTTTGTAATCGATATAGAACTTAATAGATAAAAGATGATAAATAATATAAAAGCAAATGCTATACTTTTTCATAGACAGTTTGCTTTCTTTGTTTAACAGTTCTATCTAATAATGTATTAGACGAAACTTTTAAACAAAGACCATAGCTAAAGAATACGGAGAATGAGAGCGCTGTGTGCTCAGGCGTTACCATAGTCTTAGTGCCGTCAAAATAAAAATTGATGATATAGCTGGCCGCTTTTACCTTCATATACTGCGGAAAAACAATATGTGTTCACATACACAGTATTGTATCAGTAGGCACAATGGAAAAGTGAATTCCGCTCTTGGATTCACACCAAAGGAGAAATAAGGTTGTGAATGTGTGTGTAGTCGGTGGTTGAGGGGCAAATGAGTGACACTGTTTGAAGACGGTGATCTTGCTGCTGTATTCTTATCTCAGTGTGTCTGACACCGTCGGGTCCCTGCAGCACTTGCTGGTGTCAGAGCGCTGTGGGTCCTGGTGACAGGATCTGGTCCGGGGCTGATCAACGAATCAGATTCCCTGTGCTGCTTCTCTCTTGGGCTCCCAAGCTTTATTTATATACTTCTGAAACCTTTGAGATCAGTGTAGAATTTAATTCCTTGTGCCTTCCACATCAAAGAAAGACACCTGAAAGGTTCCCCCACCCACAGAGAGTCAGCGTCTCAGAGCGTCTCACCTCTCCTCTGCTCTCTGTCAGCTTTCACTCCTAATCAGCTTTAGATGCGCACACATGTGGAACACAGCTATGAGTCTATGTGTGCTTAGCATACGCAGTGGCCCTAGAATATATTTGGACACCTGAGGCACATTAAAAAATGTATAAATGTCATTGCATTGTATAGCAAAACATCAAACCAAGTGGCATTTATTTTAAAGAAGCTCACTTTTCAAGTAAAACATTCCACACATTGATGTTGAAAATAAGACAAACAAAAAGAAACAATTGTAGAAAAACACATTATGAAAAATGTCTAAGAAAATAAAAGTATGTTTATTTTGGATATTCTGTCATCTCATGCTGTAACATTCATACATCCTGTAAATTCCAGTGAGAATCTTTGCTTCTCTTCTGCTATCATATTTATGGTTTGTTGAACTGACTAATGCTTTTACGTGTTCTTGGTCTGATGTTTCACAATTCACCAGTGCCATTTTTGCGAACAGTAATCTTCTTTATTCATTTTTTTTTTTATTATTATTTATTGTCAATACTTAAATTCCAATAAACTAATAAAGATGAACAACGTATCCTGCAGAAGAACTAATCAGTGAAAATGTTTTTAGTTAAGGGATTCAGAATGTTTGGTCACTGGGATGAAGCAACTTCCCACCACTATCACTAATGCTTATTTTTGCTAATCCAGTCAAATTAATTACAATGATTTACAAATTACAAATCCCTCTTACTGCTTTATCCCATCTCCTCCAACAACCTGCCTCAATTCTGCTATTTTAACGGCAAAACTTCACAATCCAATCAATTCCCAAGTCCCGCTTTACTTTTTATCTAGTTGAATATTGAGTTCCACACAAAAAATAAGCCTGATTACAAAATTAAAATGAGTTATGAACAGAATTTCATGCTGATCATGAGACCGCTGTTTTAATATTTCTCAGGTGATCTGATCAAGCCACTGATCCAATTAGTTGCAGATGAATAAAATCAAGTCTAAACCAACTTTATAAAATATATGATTTATTGTTTCACACAAATTTGTGGAATTAGGAAAGTAAATGGATTGTGAATGCCAGTTCTTATTTACTTTATTAAAAAGGTGTAGGGTCTGAAAGACAATCCATGTTTTTGATGTATTCACCCTCATTTTGAAGAATGTTTCTGTTTTTTTTTTCTATACAGTCAATGGGGTCCAAAATAATATTGGACCCTACTGACATTTTTATTGCATGAATATGAACATATCATCTTTTGTATTTAAGTAAGTCATACAGAATTGGCGCAACATGGGGATGAATAAATTATGAGAAAATGTTTATATTTGGGTGAACTGTCCCTTTAAGGAATTTGTTAGGCTACTTTATTCCTACCGTAGCCTACCTGGCAACATGTGGGATCATTAATTATCTCTCTTTTTAACCTTTATTCTATCTGTTCTCGTTCCTCTGTGTCTCTCAGGCGGTGGATGCTGATCTCGTCTCTAACGTGACCTACAGAATAAAAACAGAAGCGGCTCGGCAGCTCTTCGCCGTGAACCGTCTGACCGGTGCCCTATCAGTCCTGCAAGCGCTAGACTTTGAGGACTTGGCAGCAGGAAACAGCACCTACACGTTTGAAGTGGAGGCGTTAGATCACGGAGGAGTCCTCCCTCCTGGAACGGCTACAGTCATCGTTAGAATCATGGTAAGGCCGCTAAGAGCGCATTCTGTTTTATCACGGCAGTCTCAATAGCAGCATGAGTAACTCTGCTGGAACTCTGAAAGTTCAGCAGGCTCCAGATGAAGATGGTTTGAACTTTGGGAGGATGGAAGTAAATTCTCATCAGGTCTAGTGGTGGTGATTGGATTAGAACTTTCAAAGCTCGTCCATAGTGTCTACATGCTAATACTCCATGCAGAAGCTCCGTTGACTCTGTTCCAGAAATGCCTACAAAAGATTTGATATCTAAATTCAATTAGTCTTGAAAAAGAAACCCCTATGTTGGCAGGATTGTGGGCGTTGTTTACTGGATCCTCGCCTTCATTTTCCTACTTTCTCGTTGTGATATTTCTGGTTGACAGTGACAGGAGTGACAGACAAAGCTCTGCGCAGGTTCTGATGCTAGCCTGGCACAGCTATTCCAGGCCTGAATGACTCATTAGCTTTGTGACTGCAATTATGTGAGGATTTTAACGGGAGCACTCTCCAGCGCCTCCGAAGATTAGCCGGGGGATCAGAACAGAAGGATTAGCCTCCTCCAGTTTACAGCAGCTGGAGTGAGTTTTAGTGTGTGTACGATGGAAACTCAACTTGTTGAACTTTATGTAAAATCTTACGTTTTTAATGATGTAAATCTGAAGGAAATGTTGTGGTTTTCAGTAGCGATATATACATTAGTTAAGGCCAAAACTAAGTCTAACTTACGATGAACGATACAATTACAGCATGCATGTAAGACTTTTGGTCAGTCTTTACTGTTTATACTACATTTTTGAGATTTATAATTGTGGAAGTTAACTATATAAGTTAGCATTGTGAGCAAACAATATGCAATGTTATATTAATGTTAATTTCCATGATTAATGTGTACCAATTAACACACTTAAAAAACACTTAGGGGCAGATTTACTAAACATGGCAAATTAGTGTGAGAACGCAATTCCAAAAAAGCCGGATGGGAGTGGAGAGTTCTGCATGTGATCTACTGACGACGCACAAATGAAAGAACACAGAACACAATTAGCATCTGGTTTAAGACATGTTTTTTTTGGGGGGGGGGGGGGGGGGGGGGTAATGGGGGCAGAACTCCACCAAAGGCATGTGTCTTATCCACTGCGCCATCACCACCGCTACAAAATCGAAGGACGCACCATGTAGTGTTTGTAGGATTTCCTAATTGCGCAATTGGCTGTTGTCATTTGTTTGTTTTATATTTTACTGGAGGACATGGTGAGGATGTTTCAGTCATGTATTTTCGGCTTTAATAGCCAAGACCATGGTCAGAGCTGGTTTGCTGCGTCCCAATTCAGAAGCTGCTTCCTGAATTGCCAGATTACTATAAACTGTTCAAGTATTGGTGGTTGACTTACGTAAATAGTGTAATGAAAAGAAAAGAAAACATACATAGGCATATAAAGGTTCAAATGTTCACTTATATCTTACCTTGATGCGATTTTGTAGGCTAGTATATTATTTTTATTATGTAGCATACATGGACAATATAAATGAAGAATATGAATATGGTAAATATATATATTCAACCCCGTATTATGGAGGGGAAAAACCCTCCATCTGTGGTAAAAGACAAAACAATCAGTGGCGACGGTTGTGCAATCCGTCCCTCAAGTGTTTATAAACTGTACTCACAATATTTTTTATGTGTAAACATAAATGTATAAAAATACACAATTTTATTTGTGTAAACTCACAATAACAAAAAAAAAACAGTAAAATCGACATTTCTTCCATATTAATTTGTGAATATTTCAAATATTTAATAAACAAAAATCTGCAAACTAAAATCTAAAAATCTGAAAATACAATACTTTTTTTTTGTTTTTTTGCGCAGTATTTGGTGTGTAGCCTACAGTTCAAATTAAAATATTGGTGCTCAACTTTGCGTTTTTCAATTACGTGTTAAAAAAAGAAAAACGAGTGGACGCAAAAGTACACGGACCTTATACTATTATTAAATATTTCAAATAATGTATTTGTAGAAAAAGTTTGATATGTATTGGGTCCGTGTAGCCTACTTTTGCGTCCATTCGTTTTTGCACAAATAAAAGTAGTTGCGAATGATGTATTCTATTCTGAATGACCAGAAATTATAGAATAGCATATTTAAGAAAAATGCAAGTGTTCGCGCCCGCGCCTCCGTACCATGCAGTGCGCGCTCCACACTCCGCACATACTCTTGGATATGCGTCAAAATCTAGTTTATTTATGATAATCTTAGCCCTGTATTATTATTGTCAAACCTGTATTAAGACTGACATTTGACGAATTGCTTTGTTCCTTTTTTTGATAAAAGCGGCTTCTAAATATGTAGCCTAAATGTAGGCTACTACTTATAATAATGATACTTATTATTATTATTATTATTATTATTATTTGTGTTTATAATTATAACTATAAATGAGTTCACTGAAGACAGTAATATGTTAATCATTAAATAAATTATGCATATTTTATTTTATATAATAAAACCTAACCTTGTGTTTGTTTGTTATTTCTTTTTTATAGCCTATGTGAAGTCTATTTTTGCTTATTCTATTATACTGAGCTTTTTCCTCCCAAAAAAAACGTTAAGGGTACAAGCCTAAATGTCGCTTTTTTTTTTTGAAAATTCAAGAAATTATCCATTTAAAAAAATGAAGTTTAAACACAATGCAAAGCATCCCTCATAAACAGGTGGCCTGGTTGAATCATCGCGGGCACGATTTGTTAAACCGAGGGAACAGTTTAAGAATTCGTGAAAACCGTTTATAAACTGAAGGGATGGATTGCAAAACCGTCACCACGGATCGTTTTTTTCCCCCACAGGAGACTTTCCGGGCTCCGTACTACGGAATATAAAACCCAGTTGAATATAAAAAAGTGCAGTTCAAATGTTACTCCCATTCATCATCGGTAGCTGTCAAAGTTGCTAGGCGACAAGAACAATCATCCGTCATTTTTTTTAAATAAAAATGCTGTCGTCACCGGCGCGCAATGACTTATGGGATCGGGGAGGATAGACCGAGAAGTCCATTTATGTATCCTTCCTTTCACGGGGAAACGAAGGGTGCATTTGGCGTCGCTTTTGAATCAGGGTAGCCTTCGTCGCGCCATCATGACGCAACCGGCCTTTGAATACGGCCTTCGAAGGATGCATCCCTCTGCATCGTCCTGCTTGCCACATATTAGTAGACAACTTTTGAGATCAAATACCGTAAAACTTCAAATAATAGCCCGGGCTTTTATTTTCCCAAATCGTTGAACTGCATCGGCTTGTATTTGAGACAGGCTTCTATATGAGACAGGCCTTTATAATTTAGTGTTGAGATGTAGTTCATTGAGATCCTAGAGCAGGGCTATTCAATTAGCTTAATTCGAGGGCCGGATATTAAATCGAAAAGTTGATGTGGGCCGATGGGTTTAGCTTATTTATTGAAACATAACAGTATCAATAAGTAAGCTAAAGTAAACATAAAAGTATTGTAGGCTATTTACTTCGAAATGTGGTAGCCAACAGTATGCAGATTTATCAGACCATAATAAATAACTTATTAACAGCTATGTACACATATATGAATTATACAAGATCATATATTCTATTGGTTAGAATTATTTTATTAATAAATATTATAGGCTTAAAGTAAAATATTCTGACGGTGAGACTTCGTAACCATAGGTAAAACCATGCATGGCTATCACTCACTACCACTGTATAAAAAATGCTTAAACGGGTAAAAACTATACACACAATTAATTATATATTTCTCTAGCCCCCTAATAAATCTAATGCAATATAAATGACTATAACATAGTATTCAATATAAATATTCCACATTTCTCCCCAAACCATAGTAAATTACTACAGTACATTCATGGTAAATGTTTGTAAGGGTGGTGATTAGGGATTTAGTCTTCTAACTTCGTTCATGGCACAAAGTTTCTGCTATTTACCTCATCAGTCGTGTTGGGAATGTTGAGGATGTTTCATCCGATTTAAAACTAGTTAAAATCATTGAGTGATTTGTGGTTTGCAGGCAGTGTTGGGCAAGCTACTTAGAAAATGTAGTGAGCTAAGCTAGCAGTTACTCTACATTAAATATAGCTTCACTACACTGAAGCTACCACCCTGGGAAATGTAGCAAGCTAAGCTACAGCAATATGGCAAAAGTAGTTTACTACATCTAAACCTACTTTTTCTAATTTAATTTTTATATTGAACCAACTTAATTCCAAGTCAGTGCTATCTCAGTGATCAATAAAATTGTCAATCAAACATATAGGCAGGCATAATTTGTCAGTTCAATTGTTTATTCAACAACTGTTCCAAACCAATTTGGCCCCCAAAAAAAAACATAACTATATAAAACCATATAACTATATAAAACTATAACAAAACCAGGTGTCAAGAGTGTGTGCATCTTTTTTGATTTCTCACATGTCAGCCCAAGGATTGATACTGGTACGTGATGTCACACCATACGGAGCAGAAGGTGATGGTAATGCACCAAAAAGCTGGTTCGTAGGGCCCTATGAAATCCGTTTTATTTTTTCCCACATTCCAAATTCAGTTATATTAGTTTTCATATAGTTTTCATTTTTCTGGACTCCCATTTTAATGGTTAAATAACATTTTAGTAATCAAAAACGTGTAATTAATTGAAATCATGAAACGTCTATAATTTAACAATAATTTATTAACATTTTTAAATAAATTACATTTTAAGGGCTCTATAAAATAGTTTTTTTAATGGTTTAAATTGTAATGACCAATTATTTAAAATGTAGGCCTAATGATTTAAGCAAAACTTTCTTCAAAGGTTAAAACCAAACTTTTATTTTGACAGGTTGCCATGTAGCTAGACCTTTGAGTCTTTGGTTTTTTTTAGTTTTTTTTTTTATATGACGATAGTTTTTCTCAAATCGAGCTAAAATGCTGCTAAAGTGACTCTCAGAGCGGCTGTGTAGATGAAGTTCATTGATCCATTACTGAAAACATCGCAAGCGTCATGGGTGCTTAGTGTGTGGTAAATGAATCCGGGCGTCTGAACCATTCATTCACAGAGACACGCAGAACATGCATGATTCCTTTTTAAATAGTCTTTAAGCGGTTTAATATTCACAGACACTCGTCTATATCGCGATTTTATTTAAGTTTAGGCTACTTACCTTCTTTTCATCCAAGATCTGACAAATTCCGTGAAATTCCGCGTACAGTAAATTTTGTTTTTATGCATTGATATTGCAATTCAGTCCATGTTTTCCATATTAAGGTAACATAATGATATCATATGGCCCTATGGTTGCCAACCACCGTAAAACAAGAAGAAGAAGAAGTCACCGTCACTAGCTGATCCAGCATCAGTGATACTTAGCAGTTGTATTTCCGATTTGAGCTTGAGCTTTAGAAATGCTTGGGATAATGTAACGTTAGCTTGTGTGGACGCTACCGCACTACTTGATCAAAAAAAGAGCTTCGCTACTGAAAATCTATTTGATTCAGAAAACAGCGACGCTACCACCACGCTACTGAGAAATGTAATTAAACTAGTAGCGTCACTACTTGTAGCGACGCTACTGCCCAACACTGGTGGTTTGTAACAGAGAGATGTGTCAGATTGAAATGCTTCTCACTGGATGTCGCAACAATGTTTAATAATAGTGACCGGGAGTAAACGCAACTCCTTTGAGCTTGCGTTCCGTTATCCACTGGGCCGTGCTGCGTAGTTCAAAGTAAACTAGTGAAACAACTGAAAACAGCGCTATTTGTTCTTACTGACCGAGAAACAGCTTCGATTGATTCAGTGACAGAATGGTCCGAACGAATCCGAATCGTTTCAGACCGTTATGCAAGCGCGTTTGGCCAATATCAACCACGAATGATTGATATCGCTGGTTGAGTCAACAGAAATACGGGACACACACATAATAACTGCTGAAATATTCGGACTGAAAAAAGTGTTTCTCAGGTCAATCGGAACGCTCATGGTACACACACAGTGCGTATAGCTACAGCTGCAGGCGCCACTGCGGTCTCGCGCATATCTAGCCAAATTTAGCCGCACCGCCAGGAAAAGAAGAGGAGGGAGGTTGGGGTGGCCTCGGGCCATATGGAGATGATTGGCGGGCCGGACCTGGCCCGCGGGCCGCCAATTTAATAGCCCGGTCCTAGAGTCTCTAATCTCTAAAAATATCCAAATGCTTCACGTGAAACTGCGGTCTTCCGACCTTTTACTATCGTGTCAATTGATTTTGATTAATATGCGCGAGGGATAGAGATTAAGACAACGCAAAGGGGACGATCTGACGGGTTTAGAAGATTAAATACAACCCGAAACTAAAAAAACAGACCCGGTCTGCCTTTATTTACCCAAACCTGTCGCCACACCAGGCGCGTAAAAGAGACAGGTGTCTATTTGGGACTCGGGTATTATTTGAAGTTTTACGGTAATATGCATTTTGACCTAATAATTGATGGAAGTGATTGACAGCATGTGGTTTATAGACTTTAGGTTGAAATTTGCCCAGAAAATGTATTTAAGATTGTTTCTCATATTACAGTGTGCTTTTATAGATCATGCACGGTGACTTTCTTCTTATGAAATCAATTTTGAACCCCCGGAGATTTTCATGATCTTTGCATCAAATGTTTTGTTATGGTGTGAAAAACAAAGCGTTGAATTGTAGTTGTGCTGCTGCTATCCTCAGATGTGCCTTGAATCCTGAGATGTTTACCTTCAACTTTTTACCTTCAACTTTATCTTCAAAGTTTGCATCCTGTTAGTTTTGCTGCAGTGGAGATGGTGTAACAAATTGTAATGATGCTTGAGCTGAGGTGAAGGCAATATTATTAATGTCAGGGTAAAGTCATCATAGCTGGGCTTATGGGAGATTTGAAGCACTTTCATGGAAAGAAATTTTTTTTCTCTGACTATCAGGGAAAGTGTGGCTGTGTGTATGGGCACATCCATCCATGGTCAAGACACCTAAGAGCATTCAGAAAAGGGTCACTTGACCCCTCTGAAGAGTTTCAGGGTTATTTCGATCTTGTGTGTGTCTGCAGCCGTCATCCCCCTCGACTCAGAGAGAAGAGCGGCTCGCTCCATATAGATCCCTATCACGTCTGCTGTAGTTTCAGCCACTTGAGCTCATGCTGGGGCGAAAGGTCAGGTTGTATCGATAGGCTTTTCAGGTGGGCAACTCCCAATGATGAGATGCTGAATATAACAGAAGCTTCTCCCTACAGGATACTGCTGAAATTTCATGTCTCAATCCCCTTTTCCACATACGTGATTTTGTTGCGGGTTCCTGGTCTGTGTCCATGTGTTCTTGTGTTCTCGAACCGTTCCGGTCATTTTCACTGAACTGATCCGGTCATTTTCACTGAACTGTTCTGAGCTAGAAAAAACGGTTCAACACCGGCCCTAAAAGCTTCCTCGCACTGTTTGATTTTAGCCTGGTTATTGTGAGGTAAACAACACGTACCAGCGTTACTTCACCATTCGTTCCTCAAGTGTGTGGAAGCATGTGGCCGGTTCACAACAGGCTCCAGTTCGCTTGGCCGAGAACAGGCTCTGGCTCCAGAACAGGCTCTGGCTCCGGCTCCAGAACGCACACTATTCTTGTGGAAAAGGGGTATTAGAGGTTCCAAAATAGTGAGCTGCCTTACTTCCTACACACAAAAATACACACTACAGGTTACATGTTTGGAATAATTGCAAATAAATTAATTATTACAAAAGTGTCTGATGCCATTTATTTGGTCAAAAATAGGAATGCTGTATACAAAAATAATAAACAGCAATATTATGAAATTATTAAATTTTAAAAGAACTGTTTTATAGAACAGCGATCATGCTGATTTGGTGCTCAGTTATGATCATAAATCATAATATGATTTTTATCTTAATATTTTGTGTAAACATGGTACTTTTTTTAGGATTCTTTGAACAGAAAGGTCAAAAGAACAACATTTATTTGAGAGAAATATTTTGTAACATTATACATATCTTTACTGTCACTTTAATTTATTGTTGGTGATTTTATTTTTAATTATTATTTTATAATAGTGCATCACAGTTTCCACAAAAAAAAAAAAAATTTAACATGGATAATAATAAGAAATGTTATTTTTTGTTTGTTTGTTTGTTTGTTTTAGCAGCAAATCAGCATATAAGAATGACAAGTTACACTTAAGACTGTAGTAATAATGCTGAAAATTCAGCTTTTCCATCACAGGAATAGAGTGCATTTTAAAATATATTCAAATAGGCTATAAACCAGTCAATTTAAATTATAATAATATAATAACAGTAAAAACAGTAATTGTGAGCAAATAAATGCAGCCTTGGTGAGCATAAGAGACTTGTTAAAAAACACACATTTAAAAGACAACTTGAAAAAAAATACTTAAATGGACAAACCAGAATTACACGAAACCGTGGGGTTGGGACCTATTTTTGAGCGGGTGGGGGATTATATTACGGCAAAGAAGTAAATGTGTTTCTTAGAAATAACATACACAGATGAATTGTGCCCAATAAGACAATGTGTATTTAAAAAGTAATATTTGGATTTCATTTGGACTTTAAAACACCTCGAAAGACAATGTAAAGTGCAATTTTACAGTGGTAGTGGACAGCAGTGAAAGACATCAGCATCCATAAACTGATGTATTACTCCATGTATTATTGTGTCTCTCTCCTCACTAAAGGGACGACAGCAGGTTGAACAGAATCACTTTGCCAGCGGGCCCAGCTTACCTAAGCCCTGTTTGTGTGTTGTTAATACATATTTTATCCATGTCTCTCTCTCCCTGTTCTTTTCAGGATATAAATGATTTCTCCCCGGTCTTCAGACAGGCTCTTTATAAAGGGCTGGTGGCTCCAAATGCAGAGAAGGGGACAGTCATCACAACTGTGTTTGCAGAAGATCAGGATCCTCCAGTAAGTACACAACGTCATGAACTACACTTTTACAATCTCTGACTCATCTTCAAATGACAAACCTTGACAGTAACCAATTTGTTGTTGCAAATTGTGATTCGGTTTTTTAACAGACCTGCAAACAGAGCTTTGGAGGTTCATTGATTCATTTCTGTCATATATTTTGTACTTAATTGTTTACATGATTTCGAATAAACCCTGGTATATAACAGGGTTTCAGTGAGGATTTGTTCCTTTGAACCTTCTATTCATCAAAAAATCCTGAAAAAATGTGCCACAGCTGCTCGATTATGGCAAAAATCATAATCATGATTATTTTGGTCAATATTGTAATCATGATTATTTAATGCTATAATTGAGTGGCCCAAAACCCTGACGAACTTCCGGCAAATTTGAGATTTGCTCTGCAAGTCCGTCTGGCCAAGAGCCCATTCAAGCCCATTTCCAATTTTTCCAAATCAAGGCACCAATCACAAACTTTGAGGCGGGCTTTACACGATGACGATAGCGCAGCGACGTTGAAGCAGATTTTGTACGTCATCTCCTTCATCACTCTGATTGGTTTTAGGTCTATCCAATTGCGCCCAGAGGTATTTGAGCGACGTCCGTTGGTGATGCCCCTTTGGAAATGGGCTGTGAATGAACCTTGCCCAGACCCACTCTGTTACAACTGAGAAGCGTCTGGTGTCAACCAGGGGTGCGTTTCCCAAAGCCAACTATGGTCGCAAGTTCCGTCGTTACCAATAGAGTTCAATGGAAATTGCGATCATAGTTGGACAACGATGCTTTTGGGAAACGCACCCCTGGCTAGTGGCCCATATGACCAAAACAAAAACAAATATTTCTGAAGAATCATGTGACACTGAAGACTGGAGTAATGATGCTGAAAATACAGCTTTGCATCAAAGGAATAAATTACATTTTAAAATATATTCAAATAGAAAACAGTTATTTTCTATTTGAATTGAAAATAACTGACCCCAAACTTTTGTATGGTATATACAATATGAATGTTAATAAGGCAAATTATTATTATTATTATCATTTAATTGAAACAAAACAAAAAAATGACATGAAGTACATTTTTAAAAAAAGTTGGTCTTATATTACATTTTTAATCCAAATAAGATTTCATTTTTTAATACAAATTAATTAGATAGTTTGTTTGTTTTTTTAATAAACAGTCATTTTAAATGTATTCCAATGTAAATACTGGCAAATCATGGCCCTGGCAAGGTTAAGTGTGTTCCATACGACTAGACAGTTCATTCATTCTTTGAGTGCAGGATTTCATCTCTGGACTCTTTAAACTCATTTGGATTTCTTCATCTGAAGTATTCATAGTGTTGTATTACTTTGTAAGGGAGATTAGACTCCCGCTAGCGAACCTGTTTATATGTCCCTCCGTTAACATGTTAGTCTGCTGTTGTGGATAATCAATTTGCGCTGTCACTCTCTTTCTGCATCTTTATTTGATTGATCTGACAGAGCCCTTTTACGTATGCCATCTGGAGACCGGCCTCACTTTCTCGCATGCTAGACGACTCAGAAATGAAATTACACGCAACGACACAGAGATTTTGACACTGCAGTGAATCCGGATATAATTTCTTTTGCTTTCATCAGAGAGTAAAAACATGTATTGGGTTTTAAAATGCAGCCCAGCATGCTTCTACAACTTTTACAGCTGGAGGGAAATGCAAGGCCATTACAGTATAGCAAAGACACACATCTCTTATTACCTTATAAATTACATAAACAAGGTTATTCGCTGCCTGAGGTTTGGTTTATTCAGAATGGCAGTGTGTGCCAGGGGCCGGATATGCACTGAATGCCTGTAAATGTTTATCATCCACAGACTGTAAAACAGAAAGATGTTTTGTGGGTTTCTGCGTCCCTACAGTATATGCTGTGTGAGGACGTGCCGTTCGCAGACTTTATAGGCTGTAAGTAACTCTGGAGCACAATGACATCTAAGTTTCAAAGACTTCTGAATGTAGTTAGTGTATAAACGTATTTTTAAAGTGTGTTGATTTGTCTTTCACAACTGCCAAATTTCACAAACGACTGTTGGCGACTTTTACAGCCTCACTTTTTTGCCATGGTCAATTTTGTTCCCATCACTTTCCTCTAAGGGAAACAAAGCTCACAGCAGGGGTACCTGTAATACAGATAAATTGTTTTCAATGTGTGTTCAGGAATGGCCTTTTCATTAGTGGGTGTTAAAATGAACTGAGATGTTGCTGTTGAAATTAGTAGCTTTTAATGTTTCGCTGCGTGGTCGTTGCAGTTAACACTGAATTTGAGCTGTGAATGCTGCTGCTTACGGTACATTCAAAGAAACAGCAGGGGTGATGGAACCACTTTTTAGCCCACGTCTTATTCAACTAAACATTGACTGATTAAAATATGGTCTTCAATCGGTTCAAAAAATTGTATATTCCACATAGAAATGACTTTAAAAACACTATAGACTGGAAAAATAATTTTGCAAAACTCAAAAAAAAAAAGGTAATCAGTTACATAAATAAAATTTAAATTGAAACACTTAACATATACCTGTTCTCAAACTAAGCTCATGCTCTAATCGTCACTATGATGGTAGCCCTACAAAAAAACAACACAACAGAAACTCTTCTAAACTAGCAAAACTTAACACCTAACTCACTTAACACTAACCTTGAACCAAAAACATTATATAACACTTAATTTTAGTATTTACTCTCCCTTTTGAGTGTCATGGCAAAGCATGCTGGGAAATAGAAATTTAAGTTTGTCTACTTAACAGAAAAAGTTCATAAAACAAAACAATGAAACAATTCAGATATCTTAAAATGTGTCAGTTTTGTGAACTCAAAAGAAAAAAAAGTTGAAAATACTAATAAAAGTTCATTTGAGTTGGCTACTCAAACCAATTAATTAATTTGAGCATTGGGGTTTACAGTGTTCAAAAGTCTGGGGTCTGTAAGATCCAAAATACAGTTCAAACAGTGAAGTATTTAAAATAAATAGTAATCAATAGTATTTAAATTTTACAATATACTATAGATGTTGTCTGTTTAAATATATATCTAGTTCAGTCATAAAATTCTAGAGGGCCCAGGCTGATAGGTCCTTTACATGCGATCTGCAAACACATCATTACCGCACACTCTGCTTATCCTGCAGTCAATTAGATTGCTTACTCAACATTTAAATAGTCTGGTTCATTGTTTACGACACTGAACGGTTCTTGAAAGCAGGTGAGAGTGGACAGTGAAGGGTGTTTAAGGTGACTCTTAATACCTCTGTACAAGCAGGACCCTGTGTGCTCACATCACCGTAGTAGATGACAGGAGTGTGTCAGAGAGAGGTGTGTGTTGCTGGGATTCTCTGACATAGAGCTTAACCTTCAAGACAGAGACACAATGCTGCCTGTGGTTTTTAGTTTTTATTGTGTTCTTTTTTATTTTGAGTTCAAGGATGCTGACAATGTCAAGAGACAAGATAGTCTGTGTCATGCTAAGAGTTAAAAGAATGAGTCATCCAAAAATGAAAATTTGAAATGTATTTTTAATAATGGAATAAGAGCAACTTTTCGGGTAAATACACAAATATGCTTTTCACACAAGCAACAGCGTTCCATCTTTTACTGGTAAGATACCATTCACACATTATCAGTACCAAAATACAGGTATACTCTGTAATGTCAATCATCGGAAATGAGTGGTAATGAATGAAATGATGTTGAGGTGTTTTCTTAATCCTCCTGGACGGGGAGAAGCACTTTAGTTTCCTTTTAGTTTTTTTTTTTTTTAGTTTTTTTTTACTTCTTAGTGATAGGCGTAAGGGGATGATCAGACAGAATTCGTTTTGCTCTTGAAAACATGCTATACATTTCAAGTTTGAATTTAAGATAGCTATCAAAATATGTTACTACAAACTGGAATTCCTTATTGTTGAGCCCTGAGCATGCTCATATTCTATTCTCGCAAGGTTGCATGCCTGCTGAACACAGCCAAGGTTTACGGAAAATTATAAGCAGACAGCCTCATTATTATGAGTGGCATGCGTTTGTGCATTTTTTTAGGCTGTTTATTGTGCACGTGTGTGTGTGTGTGTGTGTGTGTGTGTGTGTGTGTGTGTGTGTGTGTGTGTGTGTATGCGCGCGTGTGTATGCGCGCGTGTGTGTGTGTGTGTGTGTATGCGCGCGTGTGTATGCGCGCGCGCGCGCGTGTGTGTGTGTGTGTGTGTGTGTGTGTGTGTGGTAAGTGCATTTTTGTTTTGATGTCAGGGAAGAAATGTTTTTTTGATGACCCTGGATGCCCCACTGAAATACCAGATTCATCCTTCCTGTTGTGTTGTGAATCACCATGGAGACATGGAGCAGCTCAATCTCTGTCTCTCTCCGGCATGACTGGAATTAAAGTCAGATAATTCTCACATTTAAAATCCCCTTCCTCGAAAAACAGCCTTGATAGGAAAAGTGTGCTGCAGAACAAGGACAGGAAGTGATCGTTCCTCATTAGGGTCCTGCTCAAACTCTGATGATTACAGTACGAGCACAGCTACATTTCCAGACAGCACCGGTGAATGAGATAATGACAATGTATTTATATGCACGGCTGCAAAGGTCACTGGGTAATGAAAGCTCCTCCTTTGCCTTTATGCAGTTTGAACCTCATGTCCTGAGTGGCGACTTCCTTTTATTTGAAAAGATTTAAAGGGATGAGTAATGGACTTCTATCCTTGAAGTGTCACTACAGAGCAAAAGAACCAGCAGCCATTAATCACACCGCCACAGCATGAATATAATCACCAGGCAGAAACTTAATGTGTCCCACTAATGTGACGGACTCACATTTGAGTGCTGACAGTGACACGTACCCGCTGAAAATGACTCATGAATGTCATATCTTAAACAGCTAACTGATTTCATCCCGTATTAGCAGGAATGAGACCTGATCTAATTTCATGGCTTAACCCAGAGGGACAACTTCATTTTTTAATTTTTTTTAGGATAAAAGTATTTAAAAAAAAATTTTTGTGCATTACCAATACTACAGCTATTCATTTTTAAAAGTATATATATATATATATATATATTTATATATATCTCGCATTTAAAATGGCAGATGACATTGCAGAGAAGTTAATCAAAAAAATCCTCCACTGTTTGACAAGTCAACCCCCCTTTTCAAGGATACGTTAAAAAAGATGGATATATGGAAAGCAATCGGTCGTATCCTGGGAATAAATGGTGAGAAGTATTAACGATGAGATATTATGCAGTCTAGCATAGTGTAACAAAATTACCTCAGGTAGGCTATACAGCGCTAGTTTTGACAACATTGCTGAAGTTGCAGGGAAAAAGGCGTTGTATACATAAAGGTGTTGTTGACTAGGCGATGTTTTTATCCATCATTGACTTTGTCAGCTAAATTCACAGTTAGATTAGATCGATTACACTAGACTTGCTAGATTCACTGTTTAGATGCGCTCGGGACATAGCATGCTGGCTGAGGACATCTGCTGGCAAAGACGTGTAAAGGCAATAAGAACAGCAAAAACATATTCAATGACATTGTTGTAAACAACAATTATAATAAAATGTAATCTATAACATCAGTCAATATCATTAAAGCTATTGTAGTACGTTTTTATGAATGAAACTGTTGTTGATTCATTCGAAAATATGAATACAATTTGACTTCAAAAGACGACAACTCTCTAATCAGTGACGGATTCTCCCAACTCCTCTCGTCTTTTAAGGATATCGTGTACCCAAAAGCGCCTGTTTTTCTTTTAATATTTTTTTGTAACGTAAAGCAGCAGCAGGTCATCCATTTTCGCTATTTTGAAACCGCAGCGCGGGCGCGTGCGTGCTTAGTATAAAAAGACCGTTATCGGTTGTTGGTGTGGACGCATATATAGTATCGATGGAGAAATAACAGAACTACAAAGCTTACACAAGACTAAAGGCCCGTTCACACCAAGCACGATAACTATAAAGATAACGATAAAGATATAATTCTAAAAATCGTTCTCATATTAAAGCATAACGGAGTTCACACCACAACTATAACGATAAAGATATGAGGAACGATATCGTTGGGATCACTTTCAGAACGATTTTTTCCAGCTGTCAAACGATAAAACACTGACAGCCAATCAGAATCCATTCTAATTTAAAGGTCTCGCGCATTTAAAATGGCAGATGACATTGCAGAGAAGTTAATCGTCGAGCTACAAAAAAATCCTCCACTGTTTGACAATTCAAACCCCCTTTTCAAGGATACGTTAAAAAAGATGGATATATGGATAGCAATCAGTCGTATCCTGGGAATAAATGGTGAGAAGTATTAACGATGAGATATTATGCAGTTTAGCATAGTGTAACAAATTTACCTCAGGTAAGTTAGGCTACCAGCGCTAGTTTTGACAACATTGCTGAAGTTGCAGTGAAAAAGGTGTTGTATACATAAAGGTTTTGACTAGGCGATGTTTTTATCCCATCATTGACTTCGTCAGCTAAATTCACTGTTAGATTAGATCGATTACACTAGACTTGCTAGATTCACTGTTTAGCTGCGCATGGAACATAGCTGCTAGCATGCTGGCTAAGGACATCTGCTGGCAAAGACGTGTAAAGGCAATAAGAACAGCAAAAACATATTCAATGACATGTTGTAAACAAAAAAATGATAATAAAATTCGGATTCTCTCAACTCCTCTCGTCTTTTAAGGATACCCAAAAGCCCCTGCACATCCAGGCGCTGGCATACACTGCCATTCTGAATAAACCAAACCTCAGGCAGTGAATAACCTTGTTTATGTAATTTATAAGGTAATAAGAGATGTGTGTCTTTGCTATACTGTAATGGCCTTGCATTTCCCTCCAGCGTGTACCCAAAAGCGCCTGTTTTTCTTTTGATATACTTTTGTAACGTAAAGCAGCAGCAGGTCATCCATTTTCGTTACTTTGAAACCACAGCGCGGGTGCGTGCATGCCTAGAATAAAAAGACCGTTATCGGTCGTTGGTGTGGATTAAAAAACATCCGTTGGTTGGTGTCGGTATCTTTATAGTTATCGTGCTTGGTGTGAACGGGCCTTTAAGGGTATGTGTACATGACAACAATATGCTTAAAACTGAGAAGTTTTTCCTTTGAGTTTTCCCCGTACATACGCGTTCAGGCACCCAAAACGCCATTGTCGTGTCAACGAACGGCCAAAACGCATAAAAAGTTTTACGTTTTTAGTTGAAAAAGGTGTCGTGTAAACAGCTCCTAATACCAGAACAAAGAACTAATGCAAACTGAGGGCTTATATAGCCTACACTGCAGACAAAGGGAGAAGCTAAAAAGACTCACCTGAACTCAACTCAACTCAATCAATTAGAAACTATGGAGACAAACAGGGAGAGAACAGAGGAGAACTGAACTAATTAACAGACTAGAAGATTAACATAGAAACCTAAACATGAACAAAACAGAGAAACAGATCAAAAGACAAACTCAAAACGTGACTGTGTCTGTGTGTGTGTGTGTGTGTGTGTGTGTGTGTGTGTGTGTGTGTGTGTGTGTGTGTGTGTGTGTGTGTGTGTGTGTGTGTGTGTGTGTGTGTGTGTGTGTGTGTGTGTGTGTGTGTGTGTGTGTGTGCGCGAGTGCGTGTGCGAGTGCAAGTGTGTGTGCAATTTTATCAAGTTAATTACATGATATTTTGTTTAATCAATAAAATTTACTGCATATCTTATATGCATCTCATATATAAATGCTTGTGAGAAATTAAAGATCAAGATTATGTATTTGTATTGTGCCACAGCACAGCAATAATGAATAGACAAAAAAGTTTGACAAAAAAAAACCACATCTGCACTATTTTTTATATTAATACATAGAAGTCATTAGTTTTTTATTAGTTTTTTAACTAAATAATTGATGCCATTATTGTCTCAAGCCATGATGTCAAATTAAAAACTGTTGGACTACCCAGCTCTGTGAGCTTAACATAATGCCTTAATATATTTATTATCTAGTAAATGTTTTATCAAAACAATGTTGTACTGTGAATATTGTCATGTCTGAAAGGGTTGCAATGCACTTTAGCTGTGATTTTGTTCATAATATAGTGTAGGCCTACCTTTGTGCTTAATTGTGATTCTTTTTATCATAATATTGCATCAAGACTATCAAAACGTATATTTTATTATAAATAACACTTAACAATAAGGTTCTACTTTAGATAACATAAACTAACAATGAATACTTCTAAAAAATTTATACATTATAGTTATTTATAATTTCAGCATTTACTCATTTAATACAAACCATGTGCAAATGCATCAGTCAATGGTATTGCTGAGTATATTCTCCTTAAAACTTCAGTGAACTAAAGACTCAAAGACACGGTTTGGATCAGATAGTCTGAGCTGGTGTGATTGAGTGGACTCATTTGCATATTCATGGAAGTGTTTATGCTAAATGAAGCAAGGGTGTAGAGCTACATTCAAACTATTTTAAGGCATGAAGACATTTTCACATGGGGGGGGGGGGGGGGGGTGTTTAAATATGTAATTTTGATTTATCGAAGATGAGTTTTAGGGGATAAAAGTATTGACTGCAGGGGAGCATTAAAGTTAGTTGTTAATGCTAGATGTACAGTAATTAATGATAGCTAATGGGACCTTATTGAAAATTGTAACCAAGATACTATATCATTATATGATATTATGTCTATAAGCCATGAAGTCTTTTTAGCAGTGATTTAAAAAATATATATAATTCTCTCCCTCTCCAAGAATTGGGTAATGCTACTTTATAGTTGTTTAACTTCTCTGGTACATTCATTATAGCATACTTTGTCTGCATTTGATGTTCTTATTTGGCATCATGGCTGGATTTTAAAGATGAAAACCGGGACGGCACCGAGTGATACAGTAATGTCAGGTCAACGGATTTAACTTTACTTTCCCTAAACGTAGTGGTGTGATCGTCTTAACAGAGATTAAGGTGGTCAGCTGAGGTAAATCTGTCTGATTTACTCCTCCTGTTCATGCCGTATGCTGTCTGCTGTCATGCAGACTACAGTGCTGTTTATTTTCATGACCTGCCACGGAAGCTGTTCAATTATGCATTTCTTCATTAAATAATGCCTTGAAAACATGGGGGGTGCCAAAGACAATTGACACAAATAATAAGATATAGAAAAATTGTGACATGGACTTAAAAAAAAAGACTAGAAACTAATTTCTTGGCTGTCATTGATGTAAATGCGATGTTGTTTCTGTCTCTTTCTCCTGCAGTATAAATGACTTTGTATGTTTACCACAGCACAAAGCATCAAACATTTATGACGCAGCCAGACAGAAGAGCTGTAAAGTATCAGTAGAATGAGGTGCGGCAGACAGAGCTCTCTAGCTCTACAAAACACGATGCCCGAGATACCTTTGAGGAAGCTCAAACCTGTTATTCAAAGAGGAGTCAATGCTTTAAAGGGATAGTTCACCCAAAAAAAATAATAATTCTGTCATTATTTATTCACCCTCATGTCATTCTAAACCTGTATGATTTACAGAAAAGGAGATGCTTTGCAAAATGTTCAAGCTATTATTTTCCATACATTCTAACATATTTTTGTCAAGCTCCAAAAAAAATAAAAAGCAGTCCATTTGGCATATCTGCTATATTCCAAGTAATCTGATAACATATGAAAACTTTGTTTTCTTAAACATTGTTTTCTCGCATATACAACTTTTTATCATTACTTTCACTTACACTACCGTTCAAAAGTTTTGGGTTGGTAAGATTTTTTAAATGTTTGTAAAAGAAACCTTTTCTTTAGTTCCTGGTTTCCTTGTTCAGCTATCTTTTTTACAGTATGTTACCATAATAATAGGTAGGAGGTAAAAAAATGAAGGTAACTCTTATCATTTGGAACAGCATGTTACTGTAAAAATTTGTCCATTTTTACAGCATTTTTTTACAGTATGCATCCAGTACTTTCTCAGCTGTAAATGGCTGAGCCATTTCAAGTTTTGCTGATGATACGTCCTATTCTTTTGTTTTCTGCCTGCGGTAACTATGAGTGAAACGTCACTTCATCATTGTGTATCAGACATTGCTACCTTGTGGAATAAAGGTGAATTGCACTTATTGAGTCATCAAAGATTCCATTATTGTTGTGCAGAAAAAAATACTTACACTGTTACACACCTCAAAACTTTAGCGACACTAAACAATTTTTACCAAAAAAACTGGAAAACAGGCATTCTTCTATAATTTTATTATTTATTCTTGTTATATTATTTAGAATGAATTGATTAAGGAGTACTAAGAAGGTTGATGTCTAACTTTAAAAAAATTAATAAGGAAAGTGAATGACGTCCCGGGTCACTAAAGACCTGAGGTATGCGTTAAAAGGTCAACATAACTGTTTTCTATTTTAGTATTTAGTATATTTAAATGTGATTTATTCTTGTGATATAAAAAGCTGAATTTTTAGCATCATTACTCCAGTCTTCAGTGTCACATTGTCCTTCAGATTCTTTATTCTAATATGCTGATTTGGTGATCAAGTAACCAAATTGTTATATATTTTGTAATTATCAATGTTGAAAACTGTCGTGATGTTTAATATTTTTGTGGAAACCGTGATGCATTTTTCCCAGTATTCTTTCATGAATAAAAAGTTCAAAAGAGCAGCAATTATTTGAAATAAATATATTTTGTATCACAAAGTTTTACTGTCAGTTTTGATGAATTCAACGTGCCCTTAATGTGGCAAAATAAAATCTTACTGACCCAAACTTTTGAATGCTAGTGTACATTGCAGGGGCATTTGATGTGATTGATGTAAAAACTGAAGGGTTTGTGTCATTTTAAATGATTAATGACAACTTTCACAATATCTAAGATATTGTAAGACTTCGAAGACTTGAAAAATGGCAAATGAGGACATTTTTGTCCTTTTCCGAGCTTGAGAGCCACTGATTTCTGCCTTCTTTCGTTGTATGGACTATAGCAGCTTAGAAAATATTCTGCAAATGACTACGATTTGATGTCATGGAAAGAATATATAATTAAGCCCATTTTGAAGCAGTGATAACAATAGCAATCTATAAATATATAACAATGTGATGCATAGAATTAAATATAATGATACACTAAATTTGGTCATTTAAAATCTAAGTAGGTCTGCTCTAAGGATGTGTTGATACTAACCGTGCTCCTCCCTTAGGGTACGCCTGCCAGTAAAGTGCGCTACAGAGTGGATCAGGATCTGTCACCATACAGTGGAAATATCTTTGATGTAGAGACGGACACAGGAAGAGTTATCACCAAAGTCAACCTGAATGAGCAACCCAACACCATTTTCAAGGTGAGTCTGGGCCAAAAGACTGTATTTCTACTGTTATGCACTTCACTTGTGTCAAAGTCCAGTTTGAATCATACCTAGTGTGATTTAAAGTGCCCCTATTATGCTTTTTTAGAATATTACCTTTCATGTAGCGTGTAACAATGAATGAATAGTGAATGTAAAAGGTCTGGAAAGAAAAAGTAAAACTCACATTTTAATAGAGTTATTGTCTGCTAAAAGAAAGAATGATTCTAAACTGCCTGCAAAGAGTCCTCAGTAATTCCAGTCTCACTTCCTGCATGAACCTACTTTACTACTAAATTAGCATAATGCCAGGCTATGGTCTTCATTGTCTGCTCGCGAACAATGTCTACTTAGCCCTCAAACACTGCTCTGATTGGTCAGATGGCCTAGTTTGTTGTGATTGGTTAACAGCTTACAGAGCATATCGGCAACAAATCACCTACGAGTAAGTCGGTCATACTAAAGTCTTATAATAATGGTGGTCTGGATTTTATTGATTTTGATTTCCTCAATAATACATTTAAAATTAATGGGCTTTTGGTGGAGCAGTTGTTTAATAATCAAGGTATTTTGTTCAGGTACTCGTATTTTTGCATGCTCTCAAACACTGTAGTTGTATCTGAGGATGAGTTTGGTTCATGGTACCGTCATGTCGAGAAGATGCAAATTCACTTTGCATGCATCTAATTGATATGGTAAAACTGATGCTATTGTTACTGTTCGTATCACTGTGTATCAAGCGCTGAGGAAGCCTCAGGAGCTGAAATTCAGATATTGTAATGGAAATTTTGTTTCCGATATGCGCTATAAGCTGTAGACCAATCACAACAGACTGGGCCATCTGACCAATCAGAGCAGAGTAGGCTCGCAGAAAGGAGGGGTTTAGAGAGACCAGATCCTTGATCTAACCGTTTCAGACACTGAGAAAAGAGGTGATGCTGCTATGTAAATGCAAAGCATTTTTAGACCTTGGATGCATGTAATCTTATTGCAGGAGACCTCCAAAACAAAATTAGGAGCAGTGTTGGGGAAAGTTACTTTTAAAAGTAATGCATTACAATATTGCGTTACTCCCCAAAAAAGTAACTAAGTACGTTACTTAGTTACTTTTTATGGAACGTAATGCGTTACATTACTTTTGCGTTACTTTTTCTCACCTGCATGGGCTTGTTTGTTTGTTTTTTAATAAGAGCTGAAACAATCTTTTTTTGCCAATTGTTAAAGCCCTTTCACATCAAAAGTTAAATGAATAAGCCTAAGTCTGAAGGAAATGCATATTTACTACTGTACAGTAGAGGGCGCAGCTCAAACAAACCTTTCAGCTGCTGCTGTTCTTGATTAAATAACAATAGGATACAGGAGAAGGAAGTTCAACACTCTTATTTCTAAACCTAATCTAAACTCATTTTTGCTTATTAGTATGGTTGAATTAGATCATTTTAGGTCAGCAGCAAAGACATTGGTTAATAAAGTGAGATTAAATACATAGTAGTAAGTATATTTGTGTAATTTAACATAGTTAATTATAAAACTTTTGCACAAAATTCTGAGATTGCATTTGACTGTTTTTATTCATTTTGAGGAATACTGAATGTTTTTGTGCAAGTGAGATGAGTAAATGCATGTTCAATGCAAATGCACACAACACCTCACTTTATTTCTCTCAACATGGGGACAGGAGAGCTGTCAGTCAATAAATGTGAAAAAGTAACTAGCGTTACTTATTTGAAAAAGTAACTCAGATATTTTGATGTAAATTGAAAAAGTAATGCGTTACTTTAATAGTTACTTGAAAAAGTAATCTGATTACGTAACTCAAGTTACTTGTAATAAGTTACCCCCAACACTGATTAGGAGTCTTTAAAATAGTATAATGTGTCATTTCACATCATTTTGTAAAGGAGAAAACAGAAAGGAGAATTAAAATGGCTTGAATGCGTTTGATTTTTGGACATACTAAAGTTACAGATTTTAATTTTCATGGAAACACTTTAAAACAGTGTTGAATTTATTATGCATTAGGTATTATGAACTAACAATGAACTATGTTTACAGCATGTTTTTAAAATAAAACTGTTGTTCATGTTTAATTCATGTTCGTTCATAATACAGTAAATAATACATTAAATAATGTTAAAATGTACTTGAAATGTATAAATTAAAATTAGTTAATGTATTAAACTTAAAATGTACTGTAGAAATGCTGCAGTACTGTTCATATTTATTTCATGACACCTCATGAGTTAGATAATGCTAACAACCTGAACCTCTTTGTAAAGTGAATCCCTTTCATGTTATTGAAATCCAACATCAATCAAAAGTTTTGCTGAGCTGAGGTCAGTTTGACTTTCAGTCTAATGTTTTAAGATTATGAGAATTGGAAATGGTTTGTTAGATGGCCGCCAATAAAATACCAGCATGAATTTCATGTCATACTGTATGTCCAGTTACGCACATGGATGCCTTATAAGCAAAAGATGTTGCTCTTTATGTCATATTGTTCTATTAATGAGTCACATAATTATACTGTTGTCAACCAGAACAGAATATTGCTATTTCTCATGATGGAAAAAGCCCAAAACACAAAAATGACACTATAAAATGTTTATTTATAGTCCAATTATCTCCAATGACAAATCATGTTCTTCAGGGTCAGTAATTTATCATTGACCATTAAAAAAGAGGGGGGAGTCATTGGATTAAAATTATAACAATTGCGAATGTGTATTTCTGATATAACATTCACAGACTCGTGATCTCTTTAGTTACTGTCTCCTTTACTATGACCTGAATTAATACATAAATTAATTAGCCTAACGTTAAGTGAGATTAAATCAATTTACCATTGAGCAAATGTAGGTTTTACCATGTTCATTTGGGAATAGTGGCTGACAAGTTGTTTAATCAATAAAATGCACACTTTTTAACCCCCCTAAAGGGACAGAGGTCCACCCACCAAAGATTTACCAAAAAATCCTGTGTCAAACAATGTATTGCTATGCCAATGCAGCTTATAGCTTGTTTTAGGATTCATCATTGTGAAGTAGTTCGATTGTATTTTACAATTAGTTATTTCATCTATTAACTCTTACTCATTCCTACTCACTCTTTACATGGCATTAGTGGTTTTAATAGGAGTTAGTATACATATTCAGGGGCGTGAAAAGATCGGTTGTGTTTATGATTATATGTAGTGGGCCAGTTTGGGCCAAAATGCCAGGGCCGATTTTTAGTCCCAGTCCAGCCTTGGTTTAAACCATCAAGTATAATGTATATAACCATCATATATGACCCTGTAGCCCAAGACTGGTTGCCCACTGAAGCTAAGCAGGGCTGAGTCTGGTTAGTACCTGGATGGGAGACCTCCTGAGAAAACCAGGTTGCTGCTGGAAGAGGGGTTAGTGAGGCCAGCAGGGGGCGCTCATCCTGTGGTCTGTGTGGGTCCTAATGCCCCAATAGTGATGGGGACACTATACTGTCAAAGGGCACCATCCTTCGGATGAGACGTTAAAACGAGGTCCTGACTCTCTGTGGTCATTAAAAATCCCAGAATGTCCTTTGAAAAAAAAAAGAGTAGGGGTTTAACCCCAGCATCCTGGCCAAATTTGCCCCATGGCCTCTGTCCATCATGGCCTCCTAATCAACCCCATATACTGATAGGCTTCATCACTCTGTCTCCTCTCCACCAGTAAGCTGGTGTGTGGTGGGCGTTCTGGCGCAATATGGCTGCTGTCGCATCATCCAGGTGGATGCTGCACATTGGTGGTGGTTGAGGAGATTCCCCCTTCTATGTAAAGTGCTTTGAGTACCCAGAAAAGTGCTATATAAATGTAACAAATTATTATTATTATTTTATTATTAAGTGAAAAGTAATGATTTTTTTTTCATTTTACCTTGAATACACATGAGTGTACCAACATTATATTCAAAGTGTTATTTTCAAAGTTTTCAAGTAAAATAAAATAAATAAATAAATAAATAAATAAATACATAAATACATACATACATACATACATACATACATACATACATACATAGATTTAATACAATTTACACAAACCTATATTTTAGAGAAGAAATACACCAATTCAATGTCACTTCTAGAATTGCTCTCTTCTGAAGAAGATGCAAAAAGTGGGTAATAAATAAATAATAAATGGGTTGTTACGTTTGACAATGGAGCTGGGTAACAAATATATTTTTATGGAAAAACAAATCACCTATACGAGTAAGTCGGTCTTACTAAAGTCTTATAATAATGGTGGTCTGGATTTTATTGATTTTGATTCCCTCAACAATACATTTAAAACTAATGGGCTGAATCAAAAACAAGCTTCTATTTGGAATGTTTTTTCTCAACTTGTTTTTTCACAATTTCGTGGCATTCGTTTTCTCTTCATGTGTAATTATGACATATCTAAATTCTCTATCAAACTTTACAACTTTCATTGACAGGTTCTCTGAGCATGGGCTCTAATTTATATTTTTTAAAAATTCTTTGGAACAATAAGATCAATTTATTCAAGATCAAATATTTGTTTAATTGATAATAGGTTTAGTAATGGTTTGCTTTTGGTGGAGCAGTTGTTTAATAATCAAGGTCTTTTGTTCAGGTACTCACATTTTGTCTCTCCAAATACCAATAATAACCATCAAACTAATTTACAACAGTTATGGGAGCTATTTCATTTTCAGGTTTGTGTATGAGATTTAAAAACTGTAATCACTGTAATCACAGTTAAGAGCCAAAAATTATAAAATAAGGTTTATTTCTAAAGAAATTGATTTCTGTAATCTCCTTATGGAATACTTTGTTTGATAACCTTGATTGGAAAATGTATTGTCTTTGGAATTATATTGGCGTTTTTGTCAAGTGTAAGATTCTACCAGGCTTCTCAATACATCTGAAAAAACGTATTTGGGTATTTCGACTCAGACGCCACAACATAAATTATCTGTTTTATTATTAATTTATTTTTATTATAATTAATTAAAATGTTGCATTCACAAATGCATATTATCAAACTGTAAATCTGTCTTCTTAAAATAAATGGAAATTACTTGAATGTTAATATCTGCTAATAATTTATATATAATGTTATATATAATAATATAATGGCCCTTTTATTTTTTTATTTTTATTATTATTTTTTTTGTGCTGGATGGTTATGTGTCTGTATGTTCCCGTCAGCAATAAAAAATGTCTGAAGCATATGACACACAAAAAAGGAGAAACACTTTGGGAGTTTCAAAGTCGTCATCTGATTGGTTGAATTCTCCAGGATTTCCAGGAGATGTGTGTGTCACATTTTTTAAAGGTCCACCTGGAAACAAAGCTGTCATGATGCCAAACCCCCTCAAAGAAAGCCTTTGTGTTTAAAATAATTAAAAACTATAAAATGAGCGCTTTTCAGGATCAACTAAACGCTGGATTTTCAAAAGTATGTGATGTTTGCAGCGCCATTGTACAATGTTCTTGAACGAATAATTTGTTAGCTACGTGCTGGTCTGTTATCGTAGGGACATTGAATTTGCATTTTCACGCCCCTAAACGTGACGTGGAACAAAACGAACTGTGATTTGTTGCTTTACATGTGGTGAGACGTTTTCTTGAAAGCTGATAATGATGTGGCAGGCAAAAGTTTTATTCTCTTATCTTTTTAGACATTTTTAATATTCTTTTATTTGATATAAAATATTCTGCAAAAATTTGTATTTTTTTTTTTAGCTAAAAAATTATTATTTTTGTCACAATCTAGACAATGGCCTTCAAAAATATCAAAATTTTAATTCAGACACAAGTCATTGTCTGTATGAACTGCATTTTAATGTATTTTTCATAACCTCTTCTCATAGCTGGTGGTCATTGCCTATGACGACGGAGACCCGGTGAAGATGAACAGAACCACAGTGGAAATCACTGTCCTTCAGCCCTCCAGGATTCCCATCTTCACTGAGGAAGAGTACAGGTGGGTGCCGTTGTCTGTAGAGAGCAAGGGAACAGACATTTATTTATTTATGACATGGTCTCTTTGAGCTCTGTGAGTCAGAATTAGTTTAGCTCATATTCGCTGCAGGCTGATTCAGAATCTCTGCATGAGTAATGAGTGGTATCTGTGAATATGTGACTAGAATTGCGGACAGGTTGACTATGATTATGGAGATGGTCTACAGCTCTCAAACGCTGTTGTTTCCAAAGGGTACGTCTGCAGCTTATCAGTTATGTGGACGTTGAAGAGCCTGGATTAGCATGACAGGGGCTTTAAAATTTAATGTTAGAGAAGTTTTTTGATTTTGATTAATAAGGACACAAAGGGCCAGATTTACTAAACAGGGCAAATTAGCATTCCAAAAAAGTGCAGATGGGAGTAGAGAGTTCTGCACGTGATCTACTGTCGACGCACAAATGAAAAAATACAGATGCAGCCGGATCATTTCCAGAATGACAACGCAATTTACCAAGAGCAGCGCGAATTAGCATCTGGTTTAAGACATGCTTTTTTTTGGCCAGTAAATAATGGCACAGATAACAGTAAATTGACGAGCGCAATCCTTAGTAAATCACCTTGTGTGATTCATTTAAATACTCTCCTACCATAAATGTGGCATCTGAAAGGGAAACTCCTACAAATGCATATGCATTAAGGTCAGACGCAAAAATAACTGTCCATGCCTTTTCAGCGCTGATTTTTCACTGCGTGTCTTTAGTAAATCATGACAGTAGTTTTTTTAAGGCCAAAAGAGGCTTTGCACTGGCGCAAGCTGTTAGTAAATCTGTCTTATGATGCTGTTGAGCACCACAATGAAAGTATAATGTCTCAAACTTTCATGTAAATTTTAGCTTATAACTTCTAAACCAATTTGTCTAGAAACATTTTTATTCTGTCTGATACCTTGGGTCAACTGACCAGATTTTCAACCATTTTGAGTCGTGAAACTTTTTTCACACCTTTCCTTCACACTTTCCCACACTTTTTTGTCCTTTTTTGAATCTTCTACTGTTTGTTTTTAAAGAAAGACTATCATCGGTCTGTTTTACATATATATATTTATATATGCAATGTGCTGGAGAAAGCAGGTGAAGGCAAGGATCTATCTGCAAGGTTTTAATGAAATAACACATAGAACAAATAATAAAGAACTCCAGGGACAAAGAAATAAAATCACGAGAAGGGCCGAACTAGAAGCAACCATATATGTACAACAACTGAAAAAGTAACAGTGAAACACAAGGGCTATAAATACACAGGGGCAAACAAGCTTATAATGAAGAAACAAGATACACCTGGGGAGACGAATCAACATGAAAAACTATATAGGACTACACAATTAGCACAAGACAGGAAATGATAAAAGTACACACAAGACAAGTGGAACACAAGACAGGAATCATGACAATATATATATATATATATATATATATATATATATATATATATATATATATATATATATGTATGTATGTATTCACATGCATCACATCAATGGATCTGAGAGCGAAGACACCAAACTGCTAGTGAGGCTTGCTATTTTGGCCATAATCTCTGCTCTCTGCAGATCCCTTGGTTCTTTTAAAAAAATACAGTGATTTTTGTGGACAATGCCACCTACTGGTAACGTAGAGGGAATTTATCTTAAACTTTAAACCGAATGTAAAAAAAAAAAATCATAGTTCTGCCTTCCTGCTGATACTTTAAGTCCATGGTTCTCAGGTTTTGCTTCATGACCCAGCATATCAAAATTGCTTATAAAAAAAAAAAAATGAAGCAGTTATTAGGTGTTCAAGCACTTTAGTGCTGAAAACCTATTGTATTTGCTATTTGAAAAAAAAAAAATGCCCTAAAACTCATCGTGCAGCCCAAACCGTAAGGCCTAGAGACTTGAAACTCGGCCCTGGCCTCATGCTTTTTAAAGTAACAGTGAAACACAAGGGCTATAAATACACAGGGGCAAACAAGCTTATAATGAAGAAACAAGATACACCTGGGGAGACGAATCAACATGCTTTTTACACCACTGTGATCCTTGGCTCAAGACGAACAAGATGTATGTCTCAGATTTCAATTTGGGCCTAACAAAATTTTTTACGTCCAATTTTGTCCAAAACCTACTTTTGCGAACTAGTCCCGGTTTTTTCGCCCGATCGGAACCAGACCAGTCTAGGACAATTCTCTGGACTCTCTAGATCAATAATTATCGAAAAAAAAGTTGAAATTTTGCAATTGGGTGGCTATAACAGGGTCATTTAGAAAATGGGCGTGTCAAAATACACTCAAAAGCCTATAAATCCTACAAGAAAACTCAGAACTTCACAAAAATGTATGAGCATATGTGACATAACATCATTAACAAGCATGCAAAGTTTTATGGAGATCGGACCATAGGTGGCGCTATAACTGTTAAAAAGCTTTAAAACCATATATTTCCTATGGTAAATTGCCTGTATTGGCTGTAAATGGTGTTTTCCATCTATTATGTCAGTGGTTAAATGTATGCTAAATAAAACTTAATGTCTTTTGATGCTTTTGTGAATAACGGCCTTAAAGGCCTTAACTGCTTGAACACCGCTAAATGCTGCTTGCAGCTTTAATAATTTAATTATAATTTCAATAAAATATGGAAATTATTGTTTCTAACTTCATTTGTATTAAAAACGGCATTTTTACACCATTGAAGGGCACTTTGGGAAGCAGATACGATTTTTAGGAACGTTCCAAATGAAAATAAACAATCCCTTCACGAAGGGCCATTCCAAAAGTCCCTTAGGAAATGACTTGTGGCGACTTATGGCGTCCGCCATCTTGGGACTTTTAACACAACGCTGTTCATCACTCACACTAACAAATCAATTAATTTTCATTGAAAATGTCTTAGCATTGTGCAGCCTATGTCTGTAAAATCTATAAATACCAAAAGAAATATAACCTTTCAGAGGTGAGAATTTGCTGGCTTGTGTTTAATGTATCTCAATTTGCAATATCTATATGCAGAATTATCACATTACTGCCTAATGCTATGAAAATGATCTGCTAATGTCTATATATATATATATATATATATATATATATATATATATAGATTTTCATGCACCTGCACAGTCACCTTGCTCTTGAGTGTTCACAGACCGTTCCAATATGGCGAACGGCTTATGTATAGCAGCCTGTTAGAAATGGACACCAAAAACGAACCTGTGTATATATACATGCAATGGACACATCAAGGAAGTAATTTTATTGCTTATGGTCGAGTGACCCAGGTTGGCGAGTCTTCACAATCCATTTTAAAGCTTGTTGGTAGGAGGGTTCGAATTAATGTTAAAGCAGAATATTTCAAGTTGTTTTGTAAAACCTAAGTATAAAATGTATATGTATTTGTATATGTATTTGCCACACTTATATTAACAGCAATAGTAAGAAATTCCTGTTGTAGGAACAGTTAATGCTGCTTTTTCATGGTAACATTGCAGGTGAAGATAATGAGGAAATGACGTTGTATTTCATTGCTCCCTTCGCCAAGTGTGTTCCAAACAACTACATTATGACATGCAAGTCCCCTGCTCACTCCAAGTCCCCACTTCTAGAGCTCTGCCCTTCGGACTGAGTAGAGCATAGGGATGCTCACTTCCAATTGTAATTCACCCTATATTCACTAGACCTGTCATGCCTACTGTACCAGGGACCAGGGCCATAGGCTGTGTTTCATAATCACTGATGTCCCAAATTTGAGGTTCTCTGTAGTTAGGGTGGTTCGGGGGGATGCTCTTCCAAGACAATTTTGATTTCTCTGATCTGCATGTGTGCATTTGAAGTCATTTGAAGGCAAAACAAATGGATAACAATAGCTTTAAAACCATGTCAGTGTTTTTTGTTGTTGTTGTTGTTGTTGTTGTTGTTGTTGTTGTTGTTGTTGTTGTTGTTGTTGTTGTTGTTGTTGTTGTAGTTGTTGTTGTTGTTGTTGTTGTTGTTGTTGTTGTTGGTCATTTACCATTTCTACCCTAAAAAAGCTGTAAAAATGAAATGTTTAGTTTCGCTATACTCAATCTTATCTTGCACTTTATGACCATTTACTGAAGCGGTGTGCTGTGCTGGAATTCACGCTCAGCAGCTTCTGTGAACATAAAGCCCGCCTACTTTGATTTGGTGCTGTGCAATATATGATTGCAGCACTAAAGTGGGGTTAATATTAATATTATATTAGGTAATTCTTCCGCAACCTTTATTACACCTCGGAAAAATACAGAGGTCCGGTCCTCAGTGACCTCATACTGGCTATTGCCATGCCTTGGACAGCATAATCTGTTCCTATGTCTGTATATTTTCACCATAAGGAAAAAACTCCTGCCGCTCCTGTCTTTTACTTGTCAATCCTTTTATGCATTTCTCTGACTTTCTCTCACTGTTTTTTTTCCCCTTTCATTCTCTCTGTAAAGGCATCCGGCAGAAAGAAAGTTTTGTTCTTCTGGTCTGAAATAATATATTAAAAAATATTATGGAAAATAAGCTAAATAAAACTTAAGCCAGAAAAAAAAAAAACTTTCTGTGAGGATTTAAGGAAGGAACTGTATTTATTTTCCTGCTTTGAGCAGATGTGTGTCATTTTCAAGATGGTGTAACAGGGGTATTTTATTAATGTTCTAAGAGGTCCGGTCTCTATATTTTCTTCCTAGCAGAGATCCGGACAGTGCTTTTTTAGAACAGTAATACATTTCCATCGTGGCAGCCGTAGTACTTTGTAAAAGAAAAAATCCTAAACACTCAAAATAGTCATCAAGGATGAGAATTTTAAGCCCCGAGAGCCAAAACAGTAATGTCTACGAATTTGTGCCAATATTTACCAAACCAAGAAAATATTTCTCCCAACTGGATATGATTACATAGAGGTAAGAGCAGATGTTTTATATGGCTATTTCTTATTATTAGACACCTACGTTTATGGCAAATAGAAGGATTTAGGATTGAGAAAACATACTGGCGATGCAGGGTTTACCTCTTAAGAAAAGTATAGACAGGCGCCAGGCGTTAACTTGTCACAAGAGTCAGCTCTATGACAGATACAAATATTTGTATTTGTTGCATTCTCATTTTCTGCACCTTTTAAGCAAAGGTATCTATTTTGCTGCTCACTGTGTTTCATCTACTGTTGTTAAAATAACCTTGTCATCTGTAGCTCTTAATCTGGCGCTTTACGTCTTTAGCAGAAGAGAGAATCACCGCACACAGAATGGTAAAGGCTTGGATGAAGCGAGTTTGAGTCCAGATAGAAAATATTAGAGAATGAAGCACAGAAAGAGCATTACCGTTAACTACCCCAATCGCTTGTGGTGTGTACTGATCCATTGTTTTAAAATGCTGCTCACTTTAAACTGTAGAAACGGTAAAATTACGCAATTATGTCCCGCAGTCCCGACAAAAACATGCAATGCCTTCAGAAAGTATTTAGACCCCTAGAAATGGGCCTTTTATATGTATTCAGCCATTTTATGTGGTACTTTTTAGTGGTGACTTGGGCGGCAATTACAACATTGAGTTGTCTTGTTTGTTCCAGCAGACAGCCTGGGATTTTAGCTGTTTCTCTGTTAGATTGAGTGTGACTGTCATTATTGATGTGTCCAACTTAAATCCTTGGCAGGACCATTCAGGTCATTCAGGAACCTTTCCTGAACCATTGTGCTGGCTGTTTGCTCCTGTACGCTACTGATTCTTCCAAATGGTCTGGGAGATTTATTCCACTGTGAGGAGCAGAAACTCTTCCATGTTGTGAACGTTTGTTTCTGAGGTCAGGATCTCTAAAGTATTGCCTTCATCTCAGAGTCCTACTGATGTTCTCACACCAGCAGTTTCCATAGCAATTACGAATAAAAAGGCAGTCTATTTTAGGCTTGAGACTGAGAGATGGCCAATCACCGGTAAGATTGATACATCACAGCTGGCTCCTGAAATGAGCTAAACTCCAGTGCTCAACGGGCCATTGTGCCATTCTCATTAGCATAGCTGGATATAAAGCCCAAAAACCTTCAACAGTTGATTTGTCTGTGTAAATGAACAATAAATGAACTGACAACATGTGTATGAAATTATATCAGCTTTTGTTGTGTAAAATAAGAAAATATTTCAGTTGAATTCAAAATGAATAAATAAACTTGTATTCATAGATAAATATGCAAATCAGCATATTAGAATGATTTTTGAAGGATTGTGTGACACTGAAGACTGGATTAATGATGCTGAAAATTCACCTGACATTACAGAAATAAATTACCTTTTTAAACAAATTTAAACATAGTTATGTTAAATTGTAATTATATTTTATAGTATTACTGTTTTTACTTTATTTTTTATCAAATAATTGCAGACTTGGTCAGCATAATTAAGCTTAAAAATGTTAATATTTTTTTTATATTAATAATAATTTTGTTTTCCACATTTTTTCTACCTTCTCTGATTATTAAAAATATATATATTGGCCCTTTTTTTGGCTATTGTACCTTTCAGACTTTAAGTCGCTTAATATATCTAATAATGTCTTCACTTCCTCCTACTTCATGATAATTCGGCAAACCAAGTTTCTGGACACAAAATAAATGTGTTATTGTATTCATGGTTGTGATTTCGTGACAAACTTATTTTAAAGCTTAATAACTAGTTGTTTGGTGATGTGTTTTATGTATCGCTCTCTACAACGGCGGACACGTAATGGTAATTAATATGATTACCCTTTGGCTTGACTGTTATTAAGCTGCTAATAATGTGTTGCTAATGTTACACAAACCATGTTCCCGTTCCCACCTCAGAGTCAGACAGCTGCCTTCTAAAAATCATCATCCTTAGAAACATTCTGAACATCTTAGAAAGTCAGTGGGGAAAGGCATATAGTTCATTATAACATAATATACATCATATACGTAATCCACCCGCTATATTACTATATGCAACCACATTTTCCTGTTCCTTCTTAAAGATGTTCTTGTGCTCCCTGTGGAAAAGTCCTGCCGCGCATGTTGATGGGATTGGTTACAGGGGTAGTATTTTCTAGGTTCTTTTTTAATTTTTTTATGTTTTCCAAAAAGGAGGTTTTGTTAGAAATGACTTGAGAAGATAATAAAGTTGTATTCTGTCTCTTTCCAGTGTTGGGATTCGAGTTTTTTAGCCCATTCAACTGTAATGTTATGCAGTCTGAAGTCCATTCTGAGTGAGCTTGGTGTTTAAAGGGGTCTGTCTGTTGACTGAAGCAGTGGGCCAGAGAGAACACTTCACAGGAAGCTCTAATGGCGTGAGCTATAGAGAGCATGCAGTGTTTCTCTGTAGACCTCATTAGGCTGTGGACTGCAGCTGGAACACTCTGGAGATCTGATTAAAACGGCGTAAATGAAGACTTATGAATCTCTTACACACATTCAGTATTTTTTAACAATGAGGGAAAAAGTGCTGTTTTGGATGCCTAGACCTATCATGTTTTATTGATCAAATTCACTTATTTGACTGCTTGATGTTTATAACTTTAGACAGATTTGATCATTAAAATATTCACACTACATTTTTCATCACGTCGGCTCAGATCTGTCAGGAATATACAAGGATGAATATTTAGGCGGGTATTTGTACTTCCTAACTAACATCTCTGAGGACAAGTTCATACATACTCAAGGTTGGTTTAATAATTCTTGTTTACCAACAAGTGACACATACACACACACAAGTGCGTACCGCAGAGAAGTTGTCTTCTGTTGTCACGTCTTGTCTTCATCATCGTGTGCTTTGCCCAGGGCTTCTGTCGCATTGACACCTCTTTGCTTTCAAACACACTGGATGGATCTCACAAAAGCTGTCGAGAACATGTCTGGGTCATATTTCACCCCAAAACAAAGACATAAATGATGTTTTGCATAAAGACAAAAATTATATTTTCATAAGTTTTTTTTTTTTGACAGTGAAACGAATCTCTCCCATTTCTCATCGTAATGCAAAATTATCTTATTCTCATTCCTTGAAAAAAGCATATTATTTGAATTTTTAAAGTATACCATGGTTGTAAATGTTATATATGTATATTGAATTTCATTCACAAAAATACTGTATTAAAATAGAATGTCAAAATGAAAAAAAAAGTCATGCAGAATATATTTTTGCACATTGTATTCTTATTTTCTTTCGATTTGAGGGTGAAATGTATGGAAGCCCGTTTCCGCCATAGTTGAGTAAAAAAAAAAAGATTATCTAAGTCATAATAATGAGTAAGTTTCTCATAATTATGACTTAGTATCTCATTATATTGAGAAAGTTTCTCATAATTATGACTTAGTATCTCATTATATTGAGAAAGTTTCCCATAATTATGACTTAGTATCTCATTATATTGAGAAAGTTTCTCATTATAATGAGATAGTAATAATTTTGAGAACGTTTCTCGTAATAATGACTTAAGTATCTCATAATAATGAGAAATTTTCTCATAATAATGACTTAACATCTCATAATTATGAGAAACTTTCTCGAAATAATGACTTAACATCTCATAATAATGAGAAACGTTCTCATAATAATGACTTAACATCTCGTAATAATGAGAAACTTTCTCTTAATAATTACTTAGCATCTCGTAATAATGAGAAACTTTCACGTAATAATGACTTAGCATCTCGTAATAATGAGAAACTTTCTCATAATAATGACTTAGCATCTCGTAATAATGAGAAACGTTCTCGAAATAATGACTTATTTTCTCGCACTTCTACGCATGCGCAAAGCAGTGGAGCAGAAGGGAGTGCCACGCTAGCGACAACCACTGGTCAAAGCGTGTAAATGCATCACAGCAAATATGGCACCCTCTGCATAATATTATTAATATTAATGATAGTGAATAATATTAATGATAAATTATCAGTATATAAGACGGGCTTCCATACTAGATAGTCTTTTATACATTTGTAATATTCATTTGTATTTCTGTGTATGAACAAGCAGCAACACAGAAGGGTTCAGTGTTCTAAAAACGTGTTCTAAAAACATATTAACACATATACCCATATATTTTATGAAGATGTTACACTTAAACTTAACGAATAAATGTAATAATCCAACTTTAATCTGATAGTTTTGTAAATTCACGTAACACCATCGGTGTGCACAAGCAGGCGTCCTTCGTTACCATGGTAATCGTCCTGCTTCTGCTTTCCACTTTCACATCTTTTCGTTGGCATGGAAAAGTATGGAAGATACTGATGATTTTTAATTGATGTTATTTTATGATACTACAGATTGCACTTCTTAGTTCACACCGACTTTAATGAAAACAACTGGTTTGCTGATTGTGCCATGTTTGCTGTGATGCATTTACACGGCTTTGACCACCGGATGTCGCTAGCATGGCACTCCCTTCTATTCCACTGCTTTGTGCATGCGTAGAAGTGCGAGTCATTATTACGATGAAGTTTCTCATTATTACGAGATGTTAAGTCATTATTACGAGAAAGTTTCTCATTATTACGAGATGCTAAGTCATTATTACGAGAAAGTTTCTCATTATTATGAGATGTTAAGTCATTATTATGAGAAAATTTCTCATTATTATGAGATACTTAAGTCATTATTACGAGAATGTTTCTCATAATTATGACTTATCTCATTATTATGAGAAACATTCTCAATATAATGAGATACTAAGTGAGTAAAATGAACTGATGAGTGACAGTGACAGACAGAATGCTGTGAAATGAAGTCAAAGTGAAGGACACCGTGATAACGAGGACCTCTAGTGGACACCTGGGGAACACAAACCCAACACTGTGACATAACCCCCCCTCTACGGAGCGGCTACCAGACGCTCCAAGACCAAACACACAACACAAGAGTTCAGGAGGGAGGTGGAATGGTGGAGGATCAGGGGGAGGGATGGGGGGCCAAGTCCATGAAAGGGAACAGAAACAGGGGGTGATGGTTTAGCCGGGGGCCAGGGCGAAGCAGACAGTCCATCGGGCGGCCAGGGCAAAGCAGACAGTCCATCGGGCGGCCAGGGCGGTGAAGCCCCCTCGGGCGGCCAGGGCGGTGAAGACCCCTCGGGGGACAGGGCGGTGAAGACCCCTTGGGCGGCCAGGGCGGTGAAGACCCCTCGGGCGGCCAGGGCGGTCTGGGCGGCCAGGGCGGTGAAGACCCCTCGGGCGACCAGGGCGGTGAAGACCCCTCGGGCGGCCAGGGCGGTGAAGACCAGGGCGAGGGCGACCATGGCACAGGGACAGCAACAGCCACCGGCTCATCAACAGACACCGGCTCATGCACTGGCTTTGGAACGAGAAAGTTTCTCATTATTATGAGATGTTAAGTCATTATTACGAGAAAGTTTCTCATTATTACGAGATGCTAAGCTATTATTACGAGAAAGTTTCTCATTATTATGAGATGTTAAGCCATTATTATGAGAAAAGTTCTCATTATTATGAGATACTTAAGTCATTATTACGAGAATGTTTCTCATAATTATGACTTATCTCATTATTATGAGAAACATTCTCAATATAATGAGATACTAAGTCATAATTATGAGAAACATTCTCAATATAATGAGATACTAAGTCATAATTATGAGAAACATTTTCAATATAATGAGATACTAAGTCATAATTATGAGAAACTTTCTCATTATTATGACTTAGATAATCTTTTTTTTTTCTCAACTATGGCGGAAACGGGCTTCCATAGAAATGTGACCTGAACATGTTTAGTTTTTTTGTGGATTCGTTAAATTGCAGGGTTTCCCGCAGCACTTTGTAACTAAGGTGGCCGCCTAAGCAACACACGCCTGCCTCCTTAACTACATTGACAAAAAAAAATTAAATGAGCGACATCCGCCGAGTTACTCTGTCCTGTTTTCTCCCTTTCAATCTTTAAATATGTGATAAACCTTCATGTTCGCTTCAGTCTTTATCAGCGCGTTCTTCCGCAGCGGCGCCAAGCACGTCAGAACAAACAGAAGACAGGAGCCGTTTCTCAATGTCAAGAATACTTCCTTGGCAGGATTGATCCTTCCAAGTCATTTCCTTCAGAGGCTAGGGGAGGCTCCTCTTTAGCATTCGGAGAACACGTAAATGGAACAGGCTAGCAAGTGCACGTCATTGCGTCATTACGTCAGTGAAAAGGTCCGCTTTTGGCGCTGCAAAAATTCAAAAAGATCAAAATGTTGTGATGTACACTACCGTTCAAAAGTTTGGGGCCAGTACGATTTTAAATGCTTTTAAAAGAATTCTCTTCTGCTAATCATGTTAAATTACTTTGTACAGCTTAACTAGTTATTTATAAAAGAAATGCTGGTGACGGCAACCAAGCTAAATGACAGGTACGGTTCAGTTAGCCATCAATAACGTAATTTGTATATATTTGTATAATTTGTAATATCAATACGGTAGTAATTTGTACTGGCATTTAAACGTTAAACTTTACTTATATGTACAACGGTTATAACAAATGTATGGTAACTTACATGTACAAGCATATTGCCCCGTTATTGCTCCGACTCCGCTAACGTCTGACATTTTTAATTTTTTGAACAGATAGCAAAGCTGGCGCATAGGATTGTGGGTGATTTGAGAGCGCGAAGGCTACACATATGCATCCTTTCCTGTGTATGGGATATTTTTCGAACGAAGGACTGTTCCAATGTCGAGGATCCTCAGAATTTCAACCAAGGACTGAGTCCTTCGTTCGAAAAATATCCCATACACAGGAAAGGATGCATATGTGTAGCCTTCGCGCTCTCAAATCACCCACAATCCTATGCGCCAGCTTTGCTATCTGTTCAAAAAATAAAAAATTCGACGGATGTCGATGACGTAGCATCCTCGAAAATAACGGCTTCCGAGGATCCTTCCTTGACATTGAGAAACACCTAGGGTGTATGTGTGTGTGTGTGTTCATCTGAGCCTCATTGGTCTGCCACTGCTCGTCAATGTCAGAATATTTGAGATGACCAATCAAATCAAAGTAGGCGGGCTTTATGTTCGCAGCGCAAATTTTTGCAGAGCGACTCATAGACAGGAGAGGCTCACTCGACACGCTTCAGTTTACGGTCGGTCAAGTGCGAGATAAGATGTAAGTTGCTAAACTAAACATTTCCTATTTGTTTTTTTTTTAGGTCATAAATGTTAAATGAATCACAAAAATAATCAGGCAAACTAAAAAATGTTTGTCTATTTTCGCCATTTTGAGCTGAAAATAGACCACTATGTAATGTAGCCTAATAATTAGTTTACTGTCATTGTGAGGGGACAAGACACATTAATCAGGGTACCCGCGAGATCTTAAAAGCATTGAAAAATAATCTCAAATAAAGGCCTTAAAAGCCTTGAATTTGGTATACAAAGTTTGGATTTCGTTACAAAGGTATTATATATTTTTGCTTTTACTAGGATTTACTAGGATTAAGTTCACTTCATACCATAACAAAATTAACTGTTACTAAAAATTCATGCAACGTTGAGTGCACCTCGCACTCTACGTCCTAGCAGAAAGCGCGAAAGTGTGCGCACCGTTACTATGGTTTCGAGGCAAGTGAGTTACAGAACAAGATAGTAATGTTAGCCAAGCGTAGTTTGTCGTCTGAAATAGGAAAGTTTCAGTTTAATCCGCTGTGGCCACAAATGCCAGAATTCAATAACCCCCAAATCAGAGCTTTTCTGTTAAAAGAACTTCTTTTCTACCCGGTCTTTTCAATAATAGCTGGCAACCATGCGCGCGCACTCTCTACACTGCTCAAGAAGCGTGGATGATCTGAAAACACAGAAAAGCTGGAGTTCAGCGATCTTCATTTGAGATTTTCAACTTAAATTGAAGTGTCATTCAGTCGGTCTGTGTTGTGTCACGAGCCGCTTGCGCTGTTTGTGCAAACAAAATGCAGGCTGATAATGAAATGGAAAAATTGATTAAAGGGGGCAAATATTGTCCCTTAATGGAAAAGGTGTGACTGCAGTCTAAGTGGAAGAGAGGGGTACGACACTCTAAAAAATCGGAGAACCACGGAACTAAGGAAAAGGGATATGTAGAATTGCACAAGTGCTACTGCTAAAGAGTGCAATGTCAATCATTTCTCATAATCTTAATTGAATTGACCCTTCGCAAAGACCCGCCCCCCTTATTTACTGTCGCTATGTCCGACAAGCTATGCCGCTCTCACGCACACACCATGTTCTCACGCAGTGAAAAATACATCGCGGATCAGAGAGGAGACTGACAATACGCTGACAAACAGGACCGGCCAGGTTACTTTTCGGTTACTTTTGATATTAAACATATTAAACAAAGTCTCACCTTTCAAATTTGGTCATTTTTAAAAAGAAATTTAAACAATAAATACCGTTTTGTGGCTCTTTAATGTGTCGTGACAGATCGCTGTAGAGCCTCGGTTAAAGCTGCTCGTGAACCGATCATCTCTGACTTCTAGTTAATTTATTGCATCAAATAAACATGAATGAACATAATAAGGAATGTTGTTTTAAACGCGGAAAGGCATCAGTATATTCAGTTTTTCAAGTTCAAATCCTCCCATGTTAATCTACTAAGGCTCCTGACTGCTTTGTCGGACAAAATGGCGGATGGCGAAGTATGATTGGTCAGATCACCTGTTAATCAAGCTCCCTGCGACGGGTCAATTGGCCTAGAGAGAATTATTATTATGATTATTAAAAAGATATAAGACTCAAGTTTCAGTATTTGTCTTAATTTGTGTCAGGAGTTATGCAATTCCAAAATGTCATTCTGTAACATTAGGCAGTTTTGATGTAGGCTATATCCTGGATATTGTTTGATGATCGCATTAGCTTTACATGTACGTGAGCAATGCTTCTATCGCTTGTTTCTGCTTAATCGTCTGTATTGATCCTGAGATTTGTACTCTTTCAGAAGATGCGTAATAGCGCCTCCTAGAGTATAACAGTGAAAACACGGATTGCTGGAAAATGTTGTCAATGGTGGGGAAAGAGTAAATAGATACATCCTTCTAATTTAAGAAGCAATACAGCTTACCCATATTTGGAGAAGTTTACAAACTTTGTTTTTGGGCAGGTGTACAGACACATTATTATTTGATTTTACCTGGTCCAGTGTTTCTGAATGGCAATTATGAGCATCTTGAAGATTACAGCTGAACATCATGACTTTTATTATGTCCACAGCTCTCTGGAATACTTGATTTTGATTAGCCAGGCTCTTTATTCTGCTCCACTCTACGTTGGGGTCTGATCTCCCAGTTGGGTTTATTTTTCAGTAATGACCAGCTGATTTGACATTATTCCTTACATAATTAAAACAGTTCATGAGATGAACTGCTTATGATACCAGACATAAAACAGCCCTGAATGTCTAAAGTCTAAACTAGCATTCCTTAGGGCAGATGAGAGTACATTTTGCACTTGTTTTAATCCAGTCATTAAGTTGATGATATCTTGTGTATGCATTTTCAGAAAAGTTCATTTTTGTGGAGAGAGATTTCTAACAGTTCACAGAGGACACTGTCAGAGAGATCACAACGAGTTTGAATTGCCAAACACTCACATACCTGGTCTCATAAATAATCATTCAGTGTCATATTGAAGAATGTAGAATTGACTGTCACTTGATCTTCTTTTTTAATTGTGTCATTGATTGTTGATGCAGAGTTATTACTGCTTTAATTCACTCTTATGAACTGTTCGTACACTGATATTGATACTAGAGGTTGAAAACATTGATATTATTACTAGAGGTTGAAAAGTGGTTGAATTGTTGGTGGGTGTTTCAACTGCTGGCTGCCTCAGTGTTACTGGTGGGTTAATCTGATCCCACTTGTGTTGTGACCCGATCTAAAGCACTGAGCACTTGTGAAATATATCAATAACCCATTGCTTTTGATTTGATCGCAACACAAATGGGATGTTTTATCGGTAGCAATACCATGTCATTCTAATTTAACACTGAATCTATTTTCTTGCTGCTAAAAATGAACATTCTGGAAAGTTTTTGTACAAAAACTGCAGTAGTGCATAATGCACCCTATCATGAACAAGATGAACATGCATGAATCAAACTCACTCAGATTGCTACAATCCCATCATGGTTTCCCGCGCATAATTTTTCATAATTTCAGTTCATGTGGGTCATTTGCATAAAGTTAAACTAATGTATTACAGTGCGAAACTGTCTTTAACTGCTTGTTAACAAAAAATATCTAATAAGCCAATCACATGGCAGCAACTCAATGCATTTAGGCATGTAGGTCAAGACATAAAAGTGTATATAAGAAACCAAAAAGGGTATTTAAAGTTTTGACTCATCAGTTTTACTGTTAACATACAAGTTAACATGCAGTTGCATAAAATCCCACTTTACACATATATGTAGTAGAGCTAAATGGATTGTGCGATTATGTGACTGTAAATAATGAGAGTATGACAATGAGAAGATTACAGATGTGTTGCTGAAGATAACCATGAGCTATTGTGTGTGAGAGTGTTGCAGTAACTCATTTCCATTAAAATATGCTCCTCTTTGTGTTTTCTCACTCCTGCGCTGAGTTTCTGGCTATTTCTGTCCTCTGTGATCCCCATGGTAACCAGCATGAAACTGAGCATTGCTGAGATTTCAGCGTGACCTCGGCTTCTCGCTGTCAGTGTAGCAGTTTACTGCTGCAGTGCCCTATTGTCTCAGAGACGGAGCAAAGCGCTTCACCCCGTTTATGGTGCAGAGAAACCCAGGCAGTCAGCAGCTCTTTGTCGAGATCTCACGGTGATGGCTGTATTTTGACTGTTGGACAATAGAGACAAGAGTGTCATGCCCACCCACTTCTGATGGCTGGCGTGTGGTTCTCTCCTTTTTCAGAGAGCACAGAGACTTTCACAAAGTATTCATTTCTTTAAAAAACAAACTTTCAGTTTGTTTGAACAAACTTTCTACTTTCAGTAATATTATTATATCTTTTTAATTAATATATTATTAATACTTTCAGTAGAAAGTATTCATTTCTTTAAAAAACAAACAAATTTAAACCCCGAACCTTTGAACGGTAATGTATGTGGTTTGAGTGTTTGTTTGGTGAATGTCTCTTGAATTTTGATGCTTGTTTTAATGCTCTTAGCAAGCTAAAATTTACCATACAAAACAAACTGTTGTCAACAAAAAACACATTGCATGCGAACTAACCTGACTTGGTATTATTTTCTTTTACTGTATGAAGTTTTGTTCATGGTTTTTAAGGCTTTCATGCAACCTGTCCATGTTAACATCTACCTAATTTGCCTAGCTTCTAACAGAAGAATTAGCATCAAGACAACCGTTATTTACGTAGCACATTTAAAAACAACATAAGTTGACCCAAAGTGCTTTAAATTAATACATTTAAATAAAACATCATATATTTTTTCCGCTTCAAACCCTATTATGTAATCTATTCAAAAGTCACAGAAAAAGATATAATAATATTTGTGGTAACACTTTATTTTACAGTGTCCTTGTTACATATGTTACATGTTCTCACCATAGTAATAACTAACCCTCAACCAAATCCTAATCCTACCTTAAACCTATAGGAAATACATGTAGTTGCTACAGCTATACATGATAGCTGTAACAATGACACCTTAAAATAAAGTGTAACCTATTTTGACACACTAATATAGCACTTTTCTCTGAAGCGCTTTACATAGAAGGGCCGGAATCTTTTCAACCTCCACCAATGTGCAGCATTCACCTGGATGATGCAACGACAGACATATTGCTCCAGAACGCCCACCACACACAAGCTTATTGGTGAAGAGGAGACAGAGTGATGAAGCCAATCCGTATATATGTGGATGATTAGGAGGCCATGATGATGGACAGAAGCCAATGGGCAAATTTGGCCAGGATGCTGGGGTTGAACCCTTCTCTTTTTTAGAAGGACATCCTGGTATTTTTAATGACCACAGAGAGTCAGGACCTTGGTTTAACGTCTAATCGGAAGGACGGCTTCAAAAGATGGCTTATTTTTAAAGAAGATTTAAAAATGGCAAGCGATGATTACTGTCACAACACAGAAGGAAACAGACAGGTGTTATAGTGATAGCAGTGTTTATTGAGCAGAGTGGTGGGAAGCAGCGGGATCCAGGCGATGGTGAGAAGATGGTGACTTAGCTGGTGAAGATTGACGTGGATTCACTGTGCAGGTGACCAGAGGTGGAAAGTAACGAATTACATTTACTCGCGTTACGTAATTGAGTAGTTTTTTTGTGTACTTCTACTTTTTAATGTAGTTTTTAAAATCTGTACTTTTAATTTTACTTAAGTACGTTTTCTTTGAAGTATTGTACTTCGCTACATTTGAAATCATATCCGTTACTGAGTAAAAAATAATAATACAAGGGGGGAAAAAAAATCACACACTCCGGAAACTACTTAATTGATTGAAGGGCGGGAGAACAAACGCGCAAAAAAGGTGACGCAGACCCAGCTGAAGCTGAAAGCGAAGCGCCAAGCGAATAATGGCCAGTATGAAAAGTAGAAAAAAAGCGTGGTTGTCCTCGAGGATAGATATCCAATTTGCAAAAAATGTGGACGCAAAGTGGCTGCAAAAAGAGGATATAGGACACCATCCCTCCTGCAGATAAAGGTATGTCCCGATTTACGTGATGCAAAGGGAATCCCGGAATCCAGTCATGAAATTGGAATTCACTTAATGCAGATGTCACGTAAAACATGCAAAATAATGGATGGATGAATACATGGAAAGAAGAACTGTGCAATAAATCCAATCGCGACATGGTCTGTGAATATTTAAGCTAAGCACAAAAATACTGCATGTAAATATATAACCCTATTTGTTCTGCTGAGCTGCGTTTGTCTACTACATACTGAAGTACTCGTGACGTTCATGGTGTTTTCAGCGTCTCACAAACAATTTGAGGATATGAATACATGAACATTTCCAGAGCTGCTCTGAGAGAACGCCTAATGAGCATTTTCATAATTTTATTTGAGAAAAACCATTGTCAAATACACTTTGAAACAGGTCTTCACTACAACCCGTCAAAATAAAAGTTCGGTTTTACTAGGAGAAATTATGACGGAAATATATTACTATTGTAGGCATACAATAGAACGTAGCCTACTTCTCAAAATAATAATAATAACAACAATAATAATACATTTTATTTGAACATTATTTAAAGGAATATTTTTTTTTTGTCCATGGTTTAATTTAGTAAATCTGTTTTTGCAGCGCTTCCCCAAAAAATAAAAGGACACAAGTTTAAATTTACATTTGATTACCACCGTTTTTGATAATATATTTGGATTAAATCATAAAAAGTAGGGGTGTAACGATACACAAAACTGACGGTTCGGTTTTCCCACGGTTTTGACGTCTCGGTTCGGTTCGGTTTAGAAAGCTAAAAAAAAATTTAAACAGTGGTTTAATGAAAAAATGGTGTCTTTGTCTTTAAATTAATTCAATTACAATTAAACGTTTTGCAAGGATTAAAAATCTGCTAATGCTGTAAACTATATAGGGAGCCGCACATTACTATAACATTAAAGGTTAACAACAGAGCCTAAATTTAGATGCTATTTATTTTTTAGATATAATAATCAACACCCAACACATTGTATGAAAACATGTAAACTGAACATAAGGCAGTTTTTGCATTAACTTTACTCTAATTTGTTATTGAAATATAATAAATTACACAGTTGCTGTCATTTTCATGAAAGATATTTTAAACGTACATTAAATAATCAAGATATAATTAACAGGTTAAGTAAAATATAATATATAGGATAATATTGTGCATTTATTTAGTGCAAGAGTTAATTTCTCTAGGAACCAACAAGTTGTGGACACTGAATCACTAGCCTGCTGAGGTAAATATAATGCTAGTGACAAGCTATGCAGTTTTATTGACGTCTTTGCAACTGCTGAAACACTGATTGAGCGATTACACGAGTTATGATGCCTTTCAGTAATATACTGTATTTTTTAACATACCAGGTGTCCATTCATGTTTATTCTGTAACTGAGGAAGAGATGATCGCGTTTACTCGCGTTTACTCCGCGCTGCCGCTTGAAATGAGGAGCTAGTACAGCGATCTGTCACGCCACATCAAAGAGCGCCAAAACGGCATTTATTGTTTGATTTTTGTGATCAAATAGTCAGAATTTGAAGATTACACCTTGCTTATTATCGAAAGTAACAAATCACGGAGCTTGTTATTTGGTGTTAATGGTGGTCAGGCCGCGGCTACAAAACTGAATTCGTAGTGTACACATTCCAGGCAGTGTTGCCAGATCTCGCAGGACAAAAAAGCAACCAGGCCCGTGAAAACAAGCCCAAAACAAGCAACTTTTTCTCATAGACAGTAAAAGAGCTTTTTCTACGGAGCCCCCCTAGTTTCCGGGAAGAGAAAAATAAATAAACTGTGTGCACGGTTTTACAATCCATGGTGACAGATAGTTTTAAACTGTGGGTACAGATTGTCAATTTACATCCATGTGGACAGATTGGTAAACTGTGCCTAGTTTTGTAAAACTGTGCACACGGTAGTTTATTTTTCTTCTGTAATGAAGCTTGGCTGTCCATCTAGTGAAAAATGTTGGCACTGCGGCCAAATAAAATCTTACTGAAAGCTAATTTTTTGAGATATCAACCTAAAATTTGGAACACAACTTCTTCAGATTTTTGGCTTACATTTTCTGGCAGTTTTAGAGTAAAATATATCTTGTAATATATATATTTTATATAAAATATAAATAATTATGTTTTTACATTGTCATTTTCATAAACTCAAACTTGTATAACTTTTTTTCTTTTTCACTTTCATAATTTCATAAAACTTCACTTCAACAATAATCTGGGCAAATGTCTTCTTTAAAACAAGACCAACCATAAGTCTATATTCCAAAGCATTCTTGAATTACAACCATTTAAGTTTGAATAGTGATTTTCATGTCTATGCGAAAAAAGGGGGAGTGACAGTTAAAGGGTTAAACAATATTAAACTATAATATCTATAATATCTAAAATATAATTTATATATAAAAACTCTCCTAGAGTCCAGTCACCATCAGTCGCGACGGTCGCGACTCGCACGTATTTTCATTTAAACGTCACTCACTGACGTTTTCCTAACCAGAAATAAAAACGATTGCCCTGCTCTGCCTCTGATTGGCTAGTACTCATTGCCATCTGGGTCAGAGCCAATTAGAAGCAGGATGTGGGTGGGAAAAAACTCTGTGTATAGGGAAAGGGGAGAGACAGAGGGAACAGGCAAGACAAACTCCTACGTTTAAATAACATATAGAAAATATCTGCTTGACAACGAGCTGAGAACAAGCCCAAATAAGCAACTACACTTTAGAAACAAGCCCAAAAAAAACGCGACCCGCGACTACCAGTATTTGTAAGCCACTTTACAGAAAAACAAGCCCAAAGTCGCTTATAATAAGCGGACTTGGCAACACTGATTCAGAAACAGCGGCAGAAGCGCCTGACCTGGGCTACAGAGAAGCAGCACTGGACTTCAGGCATTTTGGCATTTCCTTCTCCCCAGTCTTCCTCCAAACTCTGGCACCTTGATTTCCGAATGACATGCAAAATTTGCTTTCATCCGAAAAAAGTACTTTGGACCACTGAGCAATAGTCCCCAGTGCTGCTTCTCTGTAGCCCAGGTCAGGTGCTTCTGCCACTGTTTCTGGTTCAAAAGTGGCTTGACCTGGGGAATGCGGCACCTGTAGCCCATTTCCTGCACACGCCTGTGCACGGTGGCTCTGGATGTTTCTACTCCAGACTCAGTCCACTGCTTCCGCAGGTCCCCCAAGGTCTGGAATCGGTCCTTCTCCACAATCTTCCTCAGGGTCCGGTCACCCCTTCTCGTTGTGCAGCGTTTTTTGCCACACTTTTTCCTTCCCACAGACTTCTTACAGAGGTGCCTTGATACAGCACTCTGGGAACAGCCTATTTGTTCAGAAATTTCTTTCTGTGTCTTATCCTCTTGCTTGAGGGTGTCAATGATGGCCTTCTGGACAGCAGTCAGGTCGGCAGTCTTACCCATGATTGCGGTTTTGAGTAATGAAACAGGCTGGGAGTTTTTAAAAGCCTCAGGAATCTTTTGCAGGTGTTTAGAGTTAATTAGTTGATTCAGATGATTAGGTTAATAGCTCGTTTAGAGACCCTTCTCATGATATAATAATTTTTTGAGATCTGAATTTTGTGTTTTCATGAGCTGTATGCCAAAATCATCAGTATTAAAACAATAAAAGACCTGAAATACTTCAGTTGGTGTACAATGAATCTAAAATATATGAAAGTTAAATTTTTATCATTACATTATGGAAAATAATTAACTTTATCACAATATGCTAATTTTTTGAGAAGGACCTGTATATTGCTATAGCCTACTAAGATGAGTAAAAATAGACTGAAATATGTTGAAATAAAATGTCTGTTTTTAGCAACAAACTGCAAATTAACATGTATATGATAATATATCATACACAATATGTTACAGAGTAAATATGAATGTTTAGACAAGATTTTGTGATTAGTTTTGGATAGATTATAAAGTTTTGACTGTAAAAAAGACTACTGTCACATTAAATAGGTAAGCTTTTGTTCACCAATTTCTGCTCATATGTTAAATATACTATAGTATGATGTTTTGTCAAAAATAAAGTATATTGAATTATCAGCTAAGATGTTATTATAGTGTTTGTTCCAATATTCAAACTAATGAATCCTTACCTTTTTTAATACGTATGACAAAATGTATAATTTTTAAAAAGAAAGAATACACTTGAAATATTGTTAAAATTGTAATTGTTGTTGTAATTGTAACCTATTTGTAATTGGTTACAATTTCTCATTGTAAAATATGTATATATAGATAATTTCTTTTGTCCTTGCATTATTTGGGACCCTTTGACACACCTGTGTGAAAGCCTAATTAATATGCAGCTCATTATGTATGTGGCACATTATCCGGCCTTTGTCTTCTCAGGTGTGAACACGCCTCCACGCATATTGCCTTTCCAAACAAAAGGTGTCTTATAAAATTTAAATCAATGTATTGTTCCCTTTCAAGGGAACTCGAGCTGCGTTGAGGCGCGGTGGGAACGCTCTGCGTGATTGCGTCGTGAAGCACGTGTATAATCAGTCCAATGGAAGAGCGAGACGTCATAGGCGGTGACGTCATAGACCAGGAAGCTATAAAGCACACCAGAAAACAGACCGCTACAGCCTCTGTTGCCTTCAGCAAGCGCTCTCTGTATACTGTCCTTGTCTATTTACTGTTGTCTGTCACAAGCACATTATCTATCTATATACATATATATATATATATATATATATATATATATATTATGGCGAAACAAGAATTCAAGCGTTGTGTTGTCCCTTGCCCTCGTTTCATCACGGGTGGGGACACACATCAGCTTTGTGTTGCTTGTCTGGGAGTGGAGCATGCCCAGTCAGTTCTCGAGGGAGCTGACTGTGAGCATTGCGAGAAGCTGTCCGTGAGGACGCTCCGCTCTCGCCGGGCGTTCTTTGAGGAGGACGGTTCGGTTCGCGCTCCCCGAGGTGCGGGTCCCGCTGCTGCCGAGGCACAGCGAAGGCTTTCATCTTGGGGTTCGCATATGGATCTAGTAGCGGGGCTTGAGACGGGCTCAGCCCTTTCTCAACCCTTACCTGCTGGATCCGGTGCCTCTGCCCAGGAAGGAGCCCGCGCTGCGGCTTCTCCTTCCCAGGTTGGGGCACCATTGTTGCGGCTATCCAGTTCTGAGGATCTGGATGTCGTCAGTGTTGATATGGGGGATGTTGAGTCTTCGCCAGCTCATGCCTCCGGTAATGATGAGGAGCTTATGGAGGTTTTATCTCGTGCTGTAGCTAGATTAAATATTGAATGGCCAGCCGATGATTCTCTGAGTGTTACTAAGAAAAGTTTATTAGATGAAAGATTTTTACCATCTAAAACACAGCCTCCACGTCGGGGACTCCCGTTTTTTCCCGATCTCCACAATGAGGTTTCGAGATCGTGGAATAAACCGGCGTCATTCAGAGTATTTGACCGACACACTTCCTGTTACAGTAATGTTTTGGGTGCATCTGATTATGGTTATGTGACGGTGCCTCGGGCTGAAGAGACGCTCGCGAGCTATCTCTCTCCCGAGTCATCGTCATCATTAAAAACCCCGACGTTACCCACCAAGCCATTAAAATCTACATCTTCGCTGGTGGGTAAAGCTTATTCGGCAGCAGGTCAGGCTGCGTCATGTCTGCACACTATGTCTATACTGCAGGCATACCAGGCTGATCTGCTGAAGGATATCGATGAACGTGAGGAAGTCAGCGCTGACGCAATTCGAGAATTGCGTCGCGCAACATACCTGTCTCTCCGGGCCACCAAGGAGACGGCCAAATCAGTGGGCCGTTCTATGGCAGCCCTGGTGGCCACGGAGCGGCATCTTTGGTTAAATCTGTCTGATATAAAGGATAAAGATAGGTCTGTTCTTCTGGACGCGCCACTGTCACCTTCAACTTTGTTCGGCGACGCTATCAACTGTGTCGTCGATAGGTTTCAAGAAACGAAAAAACAATCGGCTGCATTCCAGAGATTTCTTCCTCAACGTTTCGATGTCCCCGAGACTGCTGGGCGAAAAATGATTATTAAATCCGAGCAGTCTTGTCCGAGTACAAGCTCCTCACAGCACAGAGTGCATCAAAAACAGAGCGTCGCCTCTCGGGCTCCTCCACAATCTGGGGAATCTGGGTGGCGGTCGCAGTCCAGGCCAGCTAGGGGTAGGCAATATCTGAGGACTGTCATCTCTAAGAAGGCTTGGGCTAAGAAGAAGTCCTGACGCCCAAGGCGTCAGGCTTCTGAGGGAGGTCCCCTCCGATGAGGGACGATTTCGAGAAATCGTTCATCCTCGGCACCCTCTGGGGGGCGATTCTCTGAGGAGAGTCGCAGCGCTGCCACATCGGTTGTTCCCTGCCGGTTCGCCGCTTCAGGGCACCGAGGTGTCAGCGTCCCCATACGATTCTCCGAGTAGGATCATAGAACGGTCAGTTCGGTTGTTCCCTGCCGGTTCGCCGCTTCAGGGCACCGAAATGTCCGTACAACCGAATCCCGAGGCCAGTCTCGAGAGACTGGTCCCCTTAGTAGAATTTCTGGCAGCGTGGAAACTACTGCCAAATATTTCTCAGTGGGTCCTGCATATAATAGAAAAGGGTTACAGAATTCAGTTCGGTTCTCGTCCGCCCAGATTTCAAGGGGTCCTTCCCACAGTGGTGGACCCAAGGCAGGCTCGGGTCATGGAGCTAGAAGTACTGACGCTTCTGCAAATAGGGGCTATAGAAAGGGTTTCTCCTCCCAGCAGAGAGTCAGGGTTTTACAGCCGTTACTTCATCGTTCCCAAGAAGGATGGGGGGTTGCGTCCTATTCTAGATCTGCGTCAGTTAAACAGCAGAGTTCACAAACTCAAGTTCAAGATGCTTACACTCAAACAGATTGTATCACAGATTCAGTCCGAGGACTGGTTTGTCACAATAGACTTGAAGGACGCTTACTTTCATGTATCCATTCATCCTCATCACAAGAAGTTCCTGAGGTTTGCTTTCGGGGGTGAAGCATACCAATATCGGGTCCTTCCATTCGGCCTAGGTTTATCACCCCGCACCTTTACGAAATGCGTGGATGCAGCGCTGGCTCCTCTGAGACTCCAGGGCATTCGCGTATTAAACTATATCGACGACTGGTTGATCCTGGCTCGTTCCGAGCAGTTGGCAGTTCGGCATCGAGATGTCGTTCTATCTCACATAAAGAGGTTGGGGTTGCGGCTAAACACCAAGAAGAGTGTGCTCCTCCCAGCCCCGAGGGCCACTTTTTTAGGGGTGATGTGGGATTCGACAACTATGAGAGCACGATTGTCTCCAGCACGTATTTCTGCGATTCTCACAGCCGTAAATATGGTAAAACTAGGCCAGTCACTCACTGTGAAACAGTTCCAGAGACTGGTGGGTCTCATGGCAGCTGCGTCCAACGTAATTACTTTAGGCCTTCTGCACATGAGACCCCTGCAGTGGTGGCTGTTTATATTCCAGGGTGTTTGAATGTGGGAGCAGATATCCTGTCAAGACAGGGGCTGAGGCCCGGGGAGTGGAAACTTCACCCCAAGGTGGTGGAGCTCCTATGGGAGAACTATGGTCAAGCTCAGATAGATCTTTTCGCATCTTACGATACAATCCATTGTCCGCTTTGGTTCTCCCTCACATATCCAGCTCCTCTCGGACTGGACGCTATGGTACAGGAGTGGCCGAGGCTGCACCTGTACGCATTCCCCCCGATATCATTGCTTCCGGGAGTTCTGGAGAGGGTTCGCCGAGTGGGGGCTCATCCATTATTAGTAGCCCCGCACTGGCCGACCCGAGTGTGGTTCTCGGACCTAGTGTCCCTTCTGCACGGCTCTCCCATGGAGATTCCTGTCAGAGGGGACTTGTTATCTCAAGCAGGGGGCACGATATTTCACCCTCGCCCAGAGTTGTGGAAACTGTGGGCCTGGCCTCTGAGGGCCCAGCTCTTAGAATCCGGTCTCTCGACTGAGGTCGTTGAGACCATCCTTCAATCCAGAGCTCCTTCCACGAGGAAACTATATTCATTGAAATGGAAATTGTTCTCAACATGGTGTGAAGAACGTTTTTTAAATCCTGTTAACTGCCCGGTTGGTACAGTTCTCGATTTCCTACAAGACCGTTTCTCTGCTGGATTATCTCCCTCCACCTTAAAGGTGTACGTAGCGGCTATATCTGCTTATCGCTCCCCTTTGGGGGCTTCTTCTCTTGGGAGAGATCCTCTTATTACTCGTTTTATTACAGGCCTTTTCAGAAGCTGTCGCGGTCTGTTTTCTGGTGTGCTTTATAGTTTCCTGGTCTATGACGTCACCGCCTATGACGTCTCGCTCTTCCATTGGACTGATTATACACGTGCTTCACGACGCAATCACGCAGAGCGTTCCCACCGCGTCTCAACGCAGCGTCTCGTTCCCTCTCAGGGAACCAGGGTTACATACATAACCTGAGACGTTTTGTGTAAATGATTAGGCAGGATGATTTTCAGATCATTTTGAAGCGAAAACTCTAGGCAACAACACTCATTAGTCAAAAGTCTTGTGGAGACATATTTAGTATGTGTTGTGTGGCCTTATTTCAGACATTTTAAGTTTTAGTTTTTTCAATAACCATGCATAAACAATATTCTCTCAAAAATACAAGCATGTACATACATCTTGTCCACATATTATGGTAGCCCTGTTTGTGCTAAATAGAGTGTAATTACGCCTTTGCTATTAATATGTTTATAAGCAACTGAAAAAAGCACAAATGTCAGGGCATGTCAAAACATCACAAGGACCCCAAAAACACCTCAGACCCCAGAGGGTTAACCATCTAAATGATTTCTAAACGGTTGTATTAATTTGAAATAGTTGCCAAGTTCCCCTTTAATGAGGGAGTGCAGGTGCAACAAGTCAGTACTCTGGTGATTGTGAACGAGTGGGTGGGTCCTGCTTATTGGGTGATAATTGGGGCTGTGACGTGTGGCTGACTCTGGCTGCATTTACACTTGGCATTAACATGCGACCTGTATCTGGATGTTGTCCACATACACATTGAAAAGACAATTGTAAACGCGCTTCTGATCAGTATGTTATCTGATCAGTGTGTCCAGTTTCGGAGGTAGTCGAGGACGCATTGTGATGGGATCTCAGTGTAATGTAAACGCAATCCATCCATCGTGTCTGCATTCACAGGTGGACGTCACACAAAACCCCGCCCAGTCATTATTCCCCCTCCTCTCTCCAGGAATTGCTGCATGTAGCTGTGTGGTATTGTGATACACTCGAGTGTGAAGTACATCGCAAATATACTGAAATGTTTGCTTTTGCACCCTGAAGTTGCAGAACCATTCATTTTCTGTGGGAGTTCAAAACAGCTTGGCTATGCGAACTTTCCAGAAAATTCAATAAAAAAGTTTCACTTGTAACTCTTCTCTGGTTAATTTTATCTGTTCAGTCGGTTTATTTTTATTTTGTTTATTTTGTTATTGAGAGGAAAGCACGCAGCACATATTTACATATGCAACATCTAAATGTCGCTCTCAGCAGTGTGGGCGAAGTCAGATGTTTGCTAATAGTATATTGCTGCACACGTATTTCGTATTTCGTTTTACCCCTAACAAATAACGAAAAATAACTTTGTTGCGTGTATATATCGTGCCTTAAGATTGTAAAAGGTCACTATTGTATTAGGACACTAGACCAAATAATGCCTTGTACACAGAAATCAGAATTTTAAAATCTACCCAGAATTTCACCACAAGCCAGTGTTGAGATACTAAAACTGGGGAAATGTGATCCCTCTTTCTTAGCCCCGTTAACAGCCTGGCTGCTGCGTTTCGGTCTAGCTGTAAATGGGATAACACAGTTTGGGTCTGACCAATGTACAATAAGTCAAACCTTGATGAAATAAGTAAGTGGATCATAATATAGGAATGAATTTTTTTTATTTTAGGGATAAATCTCATGTGGTTAAAAACTAGTCTTGACAACAGCACTGATCTGCATATTGAAAGTAAAGATGAGTCAAATATCACTCCAAGACACCCCACATGATCTTGTGTGTTCGACAACAATAAACCTAACTGGGCAACTAGGCCAGGTAAGCAAGACAAAGAGGAACCTAAGATAAAAACTTCGGTTTTGCTCTCATTTAATTGTAAGAAATTATTTGCCAGCCAATGTTTAATGTTGTTTTAAGCAATTTAGAGCATGCTCAGATGAACGATTCCTGTCTACACTCACTGAGAAATAAAATTGTGAATCGTCAGCATAACAATAATAAGATATGCTGTATTTCTGAAAAATAAAGCTCAGGGGAAGCATGAACAGTGAAAATAACAAGAGTCCTACGATTGACCCTTGAGGGACACAACATTAAAAGCAGCACTTAGATCTAATAATAAAAAACAAAGGATGTCAGGAGTCCATGGAGAGTAGAATATCATTAGTGGTCTTTAATAATGCAGATTCAGTGCTGTGCAAATGGCTGAAACTAGACTGAAATGTATCTTAAATGTATTTAGATTTGACATAAAAGGCAATTTAGAGATCATTCTGTAGTTGTTGTGTATTGCCGGATAAAGATTAAACTGCTTGGAAAAACTCCACTTGCTAATGAGCTGTTAACCCTCTGGGGTCTGAGGTGTTTTTGGGGTCCTTGAGATGTTTTGACATGCCCTAACATTTGTGCTTTTTTCAGTTGTTTATAAACATATGAATTGCAAAGGTGTAATTACATTCTATTTAGCAAAAACAGGGCTACCATAATATGTGAGCAAGATATATGTACATGTTTGTATTTTTGAGAGAATATTGTTTATGCATGGTTATTGAAAAAACTAAAACTTAAAGTGTCTGAAATAAGGCCACAAAAAACATACTAAATATGTGTCCACAAGACTTTTGACTAATGAGCGTTGTTGCCTAGAATTTTTCTTTTCCTGTAATTCTTGTCTGAGAGTGCGAGTAACATCGTTTAACCAAGGCTGGGAGACACACTTAGTCCTCCTAAGCTTAAGTGGAGCGACATTATCAAGTGTGAAAGTACAAGATTTATTAAAATTCAGTGTCGATTCTAGCTAAGACATCCTCTGTGAAATGTGTTAGATAAAATTCTGAAAACATATTTGCAGTAGACAAGTGAATGGACCGGGAGTGCAGTAAAGGGTGAGAAAATTTAGGGTGGGGCACTAACATATTATTGAATAATGGTCAGAAATACCAATATCTAAGATTTCTAAATTGGAAACACAAACGCCATATGATAAGATTTTGGAGGTCTGTAGACAAGTGCGCAGAAAGCAGGACCCATCAATTGAAATATTTATGTTCAGCCTTTGACAACAATAACAAAAGATATGGAGAGTGTTTTTTCTTCCCTTTAAAAAAATCTTTATTTTTACAAAGAAAACTATTGATGATAGTTTAGCATTTTAGCTTTATTATTTTATAATTTGCCATGTTTAGCCATATTTTCATCAGAACAGACCTTTGACCTTTCAGTTGAGAAGCTTCTAAAGCTTTTTGATTTTTCTTTTGACCCATGATTCATGTATGCTGCTTTTGAATGCAGTAATTAAACTCTCTTCACCTCTTAAAGTTAAGTTCTTCTGTTCTTTCTGCTCTTTGTGTAGATATTTTGTGGGGGTGTAAGGCCTAATGAACCGCTCTGATGTTTATGCAACATATAACATATTTTAATATAACATTAAAATTAAATTTCTATCACAGTAATCTCATGAGAAATGGCAGTGCTCCACTGCCTTCAGCTGTGTGTTGTTTAAATGCTAAATGAAGTGTGTAATTTGTTCTGGTTTAATTCTGCTGTTTTGGGCAGGTTTAGTCCGGTGAGTGAGAACGCTCCTGTCGGGACGCCTGTGGGATTGATTCTGGCCGTAGCTGTCAACACCACCGTCTTTTACTCGATAGTGGGTGGAAATGATGGAGGTGAGTAACCTGTATGCAAATGTGGTTCTTCAGTAAATTTGGTCAAATTCAGCTTAAATTTAGAATAAAATGTAGAACAAACTGGAACCAACAAGCACATATAGTTCCTGGTTGAATTGGACTACAGGGGATTTGTGAGAAACAAAATACTACCGTGAATGCCTAGTGGCCTGAGCGCTCATCATTGGTGTAGAAGACACTGTGAACTGTTTTCTGATCAGTTCGTGTTTGCAGGTGTGTTCAGAGTCAATAACCGCACCGGGATCATCTACACAAACAAATCTCTGGACTACGAGACTGTGATCAGTTATGTACTCCGTGTGCAGGCCGATTCCCTCGAGATCATCCTTGCCAACCTACGCGCTCCCTCCAAAAGTAAGAACAGCACTAAAGCACATATTTCCAAGAATGTATAGCTTTTTATATGCAAAATAAATGGAAATTAATTTATATGCAGCTTTATAGTGAAGGAAATGAAATATATAAAAGTCATTATATTGAAAAAATCTGTGTATAGAATAGTACATGACAACACATTTCGAATGAAATTCTAAGTTAAGATATTTTCTGGTGAATCTCACAAAATCTGTCAATAGGCAATTAGACACTGTTTGAAAATCCCATGCACTCTTTTTTGCAAAACTATAAACACATTCGCACTCACTAAAACACATTTCAGACTGTGAAGCACTTGTGTTGCAAAAAGCTAAACGCAAGCAAAATTTAAACACAAATAAAAAACAGTTTACATACAATGACTCAAACTTGTTCAAACTTATTTCTAATGATGTGATCAAACCAGCTGTACAGAATAAGTCAGTTCAGCGTGCACAGGTGACACAGTTGCAATGAATGTTGATACAAACAATAGATGGAAACAATCTCAGAGGAGGGAGAGTATGTGTGAGAGGTGATGGACAAGAAGGAATAGGATGAGGAAGAGATGGAGGTGTGAAGTGTTATCAAGGCTGGATCTGTCAGACTAGTGGGTTTTTCCCTTTTCCTGGCAAGAGACGACATTACCTGTGATGTGGACAGAGTCCTCAGGCCAGAGCCAACAGGAAGACATGATGCTGAGGCAGAATTAATCTCTCACTGACTTTGTGCAGTGGAGTATACTGTAACATGCTTTATCAACATGTCTGTAAAACATATTCTTTGGGATTGCCCAACCGTTAATGTTATGAGACAGTGCTTTTTATCAGGACACACTTTTAAGGACTTATTTATGGATCCAGAATGTATTTTGCAATTTTTAGCGCATTTAAAGAATCTGTACTCTTTGTTTTGTACATGTACTTATTTATTGTTATTCCTTATTATTATAATAAGTAGTTTCAAGGACCAATTGCGGATGACAGGCCCAGATTTCATGAATCAGTCAAATCCCAATGGATGGAAAAAGTTCCATCCTATATTTTTGTTGTTGTCGTTCAATATTTTTCTCATTGAATATTCACCCAGTAATGAGCCACATAACAGAAATTAAATGGGTTGTAAACTCCATGTCATGTTGACTTAGAAGTTTAGTGAGCACATCACAGGCCTCTGACAGGACAAATTGTACATGAGAGAGAGACTAAATGTGTGTGTGTGTGTGTGTGTGTGTGTGTGTGTGTGTGTGTGTGTGTGTGTGTGTGTGTGTGTGTGTGTGTGTGTGTGTGTGTGTGTGTGTGTGTGTGTGTGTGTGCGTGCGTCCGTGTGTCCTAACATGTGTCTTGATTTCTCTTTGATATAAATGTTGTTGTACATAAAAGGACTGGCACACATTCTCTCTCTCTCACTTACCGTCCTGTTTTTCTTCATTTATTTATTTTCTCTCTTATTGAGCAGTGATATACAGCTTTTCATCTGCACTTTCCCCTGTGTGCGCATAGATCTACTCAGATGACTTTATATATTGTCGTTTAATGCAGCAGAAGACAAATGCTTCCTGACAGAGCATATTTTTCACGTCTGCCAGTGTGAAGAGGGTTGCTGAAGCTGTGTGTGTTTACATTAACGCTACCTTTTTGGTTTTAACTGTGACAAATAGGGTTTATAGTTCCAGTTCCATAAACTGAGGTCTGTTTCTCCTGTGTGTGTGTTTAAATATAGCAAACACAGCTAAGGTATTTATCGACGTTCAGGATGAGAACGATCATCCTCCTGTCTTCACAAGGTCTCTTTACATCGGCGGTGTGACTGAAGACACTAAGACCTTCACCACAGTACTGAAAATTGTGGTGAGTATATGTGCATATGTTATGTGTTATTTATTCCTAGGCAGCGGTGTAGGAACAATCTGAAATGTTATGGGGCCACAATATAAACCTTAGGCTAGACTCATGAATATTAGTTAGGTTACATAATGCTCATTCAGTAGTACTAACGGATTTGTTGAAGCTAGGTAAGTAAACACTTGCATTGACAAAACAAATTTCGGCTATTGTGTAGAACACAAAAGGAAAAATTTTGAAGACTGTTCACATGTTTGCCAATGGCAGTTTGTAGTGATTAAAAAAAGGTAATGGTAAGAACATAATTATTTTATGCTATATTCTGAGTCTTCTGAAGTCATGCAAAAGACTTTTTTCTAATTTGTTTTTATCTTATTTGCAATTGTATTCAGTGTCCTTTTTTCTTCTTTTGTCTTCTTTTCCCATAATGTTTTACATGACACGTGACTCAACAGTTAAAACATGCAAGATGGAGACATAAAGATGTTTCAGAAATTGTACTTCTTTGTTTCACTGAGAAATCTATAAGCAGACAAGTTTGAACCAAATTTATTTGATTAAAAATACAGTTAAAAAAACTGTATTTGATTACGGCTGTACTCGTAATATATAAAAAATGTGCTAAAGCTACATTTTCAGCAGCATTAATCCAGTCTTCAGTGTCACATTATCCTTCAGAAATCATTCTAATCATTCTAGCAAATCAGCAGATTTGCTGCTCATTTCAAATTATTATCAGTGTTGAAAACAGTTTTGCTCCTTGATATTTTTGTGGAAATTGTGATACCCCTTTTTATTTTTTGATCAATATGAAGTTCAAAAGAACAGCATTTATTTTTTGTAACAATATGAATTAGAAATTTTAATATGAAAGTTTTTACTGTCACTTTTGATCAATTTAATGTGTCGCCAAATTTTTGTCTATATATATTTCTTCATTTGTTTAAACTTGAGATTGCACTTGAGAAACTGACATTGTATTAACCACAAAACATGACATCAATTAAAGTTTGTTGTGTTTTGATATTTAGATTGTGGTAGTTTGTTGTTAAGCACAATACTATCAGAATGCACTGGAACAATGGTGGTTAATTCATGGGGTTTGGAAATGTTCTGGTGGTGTTGGTGTCTGCAGTATATTATATTTCATTTTTACAGAGGAGAACTTGCTGTTCACATCCTGACACACCTGTCAACACTATTGAATATCTCTCTTGCTGTTCAAATCTACTCGCTCCACATCTTAGTAACTGTGCTTAGACAGCTTCTCTCTCCATTCTGACAATGTGGAAGACAAGTGACGGACACCTGTTAAATACCCACTGGGTTCTGTGTTCCCCTGCAAGGTGACCGTTATCTCATAAATTGAGTCTTTTAGCATCTATAAAAAGCATTAAGATGTACATTCTGATGATATATGGGGAGTATTACATTTCTAGGTCATCGCTGAAGTGGAAGCTGCAGAGTATTTATTTCTCTATCTCTGCCACCAAGGTTTTTCAAGGGATAGTGTGGCCAACATATTACTTTATTTAAGAGTTACTAATAGCTGATGCCAGTGCAAACTTTTTTTTGCCATTAAAAACTACTGTCAGTTACTAAAGACACGCAGTGAAACATGAAAAGACGTGAACAGTTATTTTTCCGGCTGACCTCATTGCATATGCTTTTGTAGGAGTTTCCCTTTCAGGTGAAAAATGTATGGTAAGAGAAAATTTAAATAAATCATGCATCGTGATTTACTCAGGTTTGCGGGAGTCCATTAACTAGTATTTGAAGATTCGGCATCGTGCTCTCGGTGAGTGAGAGAACTCTGATTGGCCGTTCAGCTTAGTGAACGAGTCAGTGCATGAGAATTACATCAAAACAGCGAGCAAATAAGTCAAAACGGTACAGATAGAAGGCTGTTCTAACTTTACCTCATCTTACCTCAGTGTTCCTGGGCAAATATTTTAAAATTAATATGACCGGAGTGGAATAAAGAAAGTGATCAACAGGACTGATATTCAAACACTGTTTACGTTTGCTTTGTTTACGATTTGTGCATCTGCATATGTAGCATCTGCAGATGTAGTGAATAGTGAACTAACATATTCGACTGAATACCATTACTTAGTAAATTGTTAATCAGAGTTTCTTGTTAGTTAATAGTAGTTACTAGAATGTTGATAGTGCGTTACTCATTTGTTCTTGTGTAGTTATTCATTAATGAAGGAACAGTATTCTAAAGTGCTACCCGTGTTTCTAATTCCATCAACGTGTGGGGCGAGGCTTTTCTCCACTGACTTTCTATTGCCGCTTTTCCACTGCATGGTACGGTACAGTTCGGTTCGGTACGGCACGCTTTGGTGCTTTTCCACTGCATGGTATGGTACGGCTCAGCACGGCACAGCTCCCTTGTGGCGCATTTCCACTGCATGGTACGGTACGGCTCGGCACGGCACGGCTCACTTGTGGCGCTTTTCCACTGCATGGTACGGTATGGTACGGCTCGCTTCGGCTCGCTTTAAATGGTACCACCTCTGTTGAGGTTCCAAGCATACCGTGCCAATACTAAAATGTGACGTGAAAACACTGCAGATCACTGATTGGTCAGAAAGACAGAATCGCCACTACCAGCGTCATTGTATTTGCGGACATCAAACCCGCTAGATTTAAATAGCCAGTAACAGCCACCCCTGTAGCACCTGTTTTAAAACTACTTGCTTGACTTGCTTGAAGAAAAAAAACTTCCAAAAAAGAAATGGCTGAATCGTGGTCAGTGGACGAGAAGCGCAGACGTTCCTCTTGTTGGTTGCCGAGGAGCGGATAAACTATAACGATCAGTCATAATCCCACCCACTTTGAAGCAGTACTAACTGCAGTGGAAAAGCAACCGAGCTAAAGCGAACCGAGCCGTGCCGTGCCGAGTCGTACCACGCAGTGGAAAAGCGAAGCGAGCCGAACCGTGCCGCGCCGAACCGTACTGAGCAGTTTAATAATGTAGTCAATCCAAAGGCTAGTCATATCAATTACTGTTATGTGTCCGACGTTGTAGAGAGTGATACATAAAACATTTCCATTCTGATACATCCACTTGTAATCAATGTCTGGTTTAAACGTATATGACTGAATTAAACCAATATTTCCACTTGCCATTGTGTAGCAGCGTTTACTACAGTTGACCGAGGGAATCAGGTAGTATGAGCTGGTGTGAGTGAGTGGAGGCGGGGACCAATTTGCATATTCATGGAACCATGTATAGGCCTACTCAATGAAGCAATGGTGTAGAGTTACATTCAAACTATTTTAAGGCATGAATAAATATTTTTTTTAAAGGAAAAACATTTAAGTATGATTATCAAAGATGAGTTTTAAGGGATAAAAGTATTGACTGCAAGGGACTTTGACCAATTTTATGATATGGCTGCGGTAGTTTCTGCTAGGGGGAGGAACCATAGGGAACAGAGAGCGCGTAGTAGAAGGAAGAGAATTTTCTCCACTCATGTTCATTTATTTGGAATACCAGATGAAGAAAGACCAAATCCGAACATATAATTGGCCAAGCCATGTCATTTTTTGATTTGCGCTACTCTTTGATAAATTGCATTGGTCATTATGGAAATGAGCTGCTACTTCTCTGCTCCTTAATATGCGCATTGACAGTAAATCAACCACAAAAGTTTCCACTCCCATTTGCGCTTTAATGGGATAGCAGTCTCACTCTAATTGGCCCTGTTTAGTAAATCTGGCCCAAAGCCTTTTAAGGAATCCAGTTCTTCTGTTATATAACCAGATAAAGTGAATTTCTCAAAACCATATTCGTTTCCATGATCAATGTTTCTTCATGTAACTTCATGTGTATCAGGCTACAGATATCGACACAGGAAACTACAGTAAGATGGCCTACAGACTGATCATCCCTCCCGCACCCGAGGGGCAGGACAGTTTCGTCATTGAGCCGTACACTGGCATCATTAAGAGCGCCATCATGTTCAGAAACATGCGCCGATCTTACTTCAAGTTTCAGGTCATCGCCACAGACAACTATGGGCAGGGGCTGAGCAGCAGGGCTGATGTGGTGGTGAGTGACCTTTGACACACAAAGTTTGTTCATGCACTTCATATAAAAAGATGATTCAAACACAGCTGAGAGATCCCACTCAAACACCTGCCTTTAAGAAATGACATTTCAGTGATTTTAAGACTGATTAATTTAAAATTAGTCTAAATCACATAACAGTCTGCACTGTTAGTAAGTGAAAAATATCCCTCCAGAGTGTCGGTTTGGTAAATATGTTATGTTTCAGTAAATGTTTGCATGCAGAAGTGCATATGCTATTTGTGCACTACTTAGTGCAGTAATGAATAGATAAATACACTGTTTTTGTGTCAGCTGAATTATTAATGCTGTTATATCTCCTGAAATGTGGCAGCCAGTGACTTGTATAATTCCCAGAAATATCTGGAGCTAATGAATGCATAATAAAATAAGAGGGATTTAGAATTGCAATGTATCAGAGTTTTAAACATCATGGCTTTATTGTTTGTCATTTACGATTTCCAATGGCAGTAGAATTATTATATAAGCATTCATTCGGCCACTAAACTGTTACTGACCAATTGAATTAAAGACCATTGCAACTGCAAACAGCACTTTAAAGCTGGGCGGTATATTGTGAAGTTTGGATTTGTTTTGTATTTTGATATACTTGCTATTACTATTACTATTGATATTACTGTTTGATCAGAGAAAATACATAAAATCCAGATTGAATATCTGAATATATTTATATAGATAGATAGATAGATAGATAGATAGATAGATAGATAGATAGATAGATAGATAGATAGATAGATAGATAGATAGATAGATAGATAGATCAGCTATATCAGCCTGTGCATATAAACTATACCACTTAAATCACATCTTCTATCTATTTCATATTCTGTGTGGGTTGTAGGTGTCCGTTGTGAATGCCTTGGACATGCAGGTTGTGGTCTCTAATGTGCCGCCCACTGTGGTGGAGGAGAATAAAGAGCAGCTGATTAGGTGAGAATTCCTCCCTCGTTGTGTTTCTCTGCTTTCCTGGTTTCCTTGAGTGGCATTTAAGTGTCCCCTGCACTCTCAGCAGCCTTTGTTTTCCAACTTGCTTTTATTTAAATGGCCATCCAAATTGGTAAAACAGAATTGGGCTAAATTAGCAAAATTCAATGAGCAAAATAAAGCTACTTTGCTCAGTAGATTGCAGCTTAATCATAATAAAAGACAAAATGATCGCTTTATTAATGCTAGTCAGGTATATACAGGTGCTGGTCATATAATTAGAATATCATCAAAAAGTTGATTTATTTCAAGAATTCAACCTAACAGGTGAAACTAATATATTATATATACTCATTACATGCAAAGTGAGATATTTCAAGCCTTTATTTGTTATAATTTTGATGATTATGGCTTACAGTTTATGAAACCCACAAAATCAAAATCCCAGAAAATTAGAATATTACATGAAATCACACAGTTATTACACAGGAATACCATGGTCATTGAACCAGGTTTTGGTTATTTTGGCAGTGTAGGCAGGTGCAAATCCTGCTGGAAAATGAAGGAAGTATCTCCATAAAGGTTGTCTACTGAAGGAAGCAGGAAGTGCTCTGAAAATGTCCTGGTAGACGGCTGCGTTGAGTGGACAGCACAGTGGACCAACTCCAGCCGATGACATGGCTCCCCAAACCAACACAGACTGTGGAAACTTCACACTGGACTTCAAGCATCTTGGATTGTGTGCCTCTCCATTCTTCCTCCAGACTCTGGGACCTTGGTTTCCAAATGAAATGCAAAATTTGCTCTCATCAGAAAAGAGGACTTTGGTCCACTATGGTTTATTAAATCCAGAGTCAACGCAGCTGTCTACCAGGACATTTTCAGAGCACTTCATGCTGACTTCATTTTCCAGCAGGATTTGCACCTGCCCACACTGCCAAAAGAACCAAAACCTGGTTCAATGACCATGGTATTCCTGTGTAATTACTGTGTGATTTCATGTAATATTCTAATTTTCTGGGATTTTGATTTTGTGGGTTTCATAAGCTGTAAGCCATAATCATCAAAATTATAACAAATAAAGGCTTGAAATATCTCACTTTGCATGTAATGAGTCTATATAATATATTAGTTTCACCTGTTAAGTTGAATTCTTGAAATAAATCAACGTTTTGATGATATTCTAATTATATGACCAGCACCTGTATATTTCAAACCGAAGATATAGCATGCTATTCATTCAATTTAATTTATATCATACTTGTTTTGTATGTTTTACAAATGCGTTATAGAAAGAATCTCACAAACTCTTATATTTGCCCCCTGAAATATTGTCTCTATTACCCTAATATGAAAATGTAATCACATTATTAAAATATTTAATTATTTATTCATCATGGTAATATTCGCTGTAATGTCAGATGCTGATTTTTATGGAGCACCGCACATAACATTAACATTTTTTTTTATAATAATAATAATATGTATATTGTGGCCACAAATTAAGAATTTTTGATCCCACAACTAGTTAATTTGTTCCCTCATTTTAGTAAATTGTAGCCATGTTGAACTAATCCATCCCATCTTTTTGATTCAACTAAAAGAAGAGAACATGGCCACGATTTAGTAAAACTAGTAACAAATTAGTAAAATGACAAATTGATAATTTGTGGCCGTGATATACATCTATGGGCCTTCCTAGATTATAAAAAAGAGAGAAATGTATGCAAATCAGTGGTGATAGTGAGACATACAAACTTTTTTTTTTTTTTTTTTTTTTTTAAGTTATGCATTTGGCTTATTAAGATAACCTGTAAAGTACAGGTATAAGAAATTAAGTTGGTGGGTTTTGCATTTTAACATTTGAGGAAGATAAAGTCATTTCATATAACATATTGTTTCAGTATTTTGGAGCGCTATGTGCAAGATCAGATCCCTGGTGCTAAAGTGATAGTGGAATCGATCGGCCCACGGCGGCATGGAGAAGGTTATGAACTTGAAGACTACTCCAAATCAGACCTGCAGGTGTACGCCATAGACCCTCTCACCAACAGAGCAATCTCCAGACAAGAGCTTTTCAAGTAAGCCAAACACACAGCCACTCCTGGCACCTTTAACAAAAAGTCTGCTAGTTTGTTTCCAACATTTGGAAAAAGAAGTCAGAGCCTTGTCCTGTGTGCTCTGACTGTGGTGTTCATGTGACATTGCTAATTTAAAAATCTAATAACATTAGTTAATGCACTGTGAACTAACATGAACAAACAATGAACAGATGTATTTTAATTAACTAACGTTAACAAAGATTAACAAATACAGTAACGAATGTATTGCTCATTGTTAGTTCATGTTAGTTAATACATTAACTAATGTTAACTAATGAACCTTATTGTAAAGTGTTAAAAGAATCTCTTTAAAACTCTTTAACAGTGTAAATAAGTCAGAATGCATGAAATAACATAAGACATCCCCTTTAAGAACACTTCTAAAGATGTAGCTGAACAGAGTTCTGGATGCATGTAAAATAAGGAGATTCAGACAAAGACGATTATTTTGATACCAAGCAAGATAGGATTGGAAGACATTAAAAGAGTGATACATCTTCACATCTGGATAGAAGCCTTTGGAGTTTCACTAACACAACTAAAGAGTGCTAGGCTATTGTACATAGGACACACATACATATATCATATACATTTTGGAACAGCTTGATTTTGGATAGAGTGTAGAGAATGTCTATGTGTATGTAAGTGTGCGGGATTCGCTGGGCCACACAGGCTTTTGGTGCCTAGTGATGGGGCGTCAATCTTTTCCTCATCGGAATGTTTTTGATGTTGGATGAGGAGAATCAAGCTGATCTGTTTAGTTTCTTTTGTGTGGTGGGGGAGGACACCAAGATTTTAACACCCATTTAGGTGTAACATCTTGCCTGTCAGCGCCAGGTCTGTGATTTAAAATAAAAAGTTAAAAAGGGTAAAAGCTTTGCTGAGGCCTAGAGCCTAATCGATTATTCCATCCAGATGTTACTATTATTAGGGTCGGTAAATTTTTTTCATTTTTTTAAGTCTTTTATGCTTCCTTAGCCTGCATTCATTTGATCAAAAATAGAGTAAAAACTAATATTGTTAATAAGAACTGTTTTCAATTTTAATATATTTTAAAAGTTATTTATTCCTCTGGGGAGAAAGCGGAATTTTCATATCATTACTTCAGTTTTCAGTGTCACATGGTCCTTCAGAAATCATTCTAATATGCTGATTTGGTGCTCAAGAAACATTTGTCTTTATTATCAATGTTGAAAACAATGGTTTAAAAGTTTTGTGCTTCAGGATTTCATTTCTATTGAAATGGAAATCTTTTGTAACATCATAAAAGTCTTTACTGTCACTTTTGGTCAATTTAACTAATATTTGCTGGACAAAAGTATTAAATCACTCTAAAAAAAGTGCTGGGTTAATATTGGACAGAACACATATATACATATATATATATATATATATATATATATATATATATATATATATATATATATATATATATATATATATATGCTGACTTACCATTGAATAAAGAAATACTTAAGCCTATAATAACTGAGCGTGTCCTATATATATATATATATATATATATATATATATATATATATATATATATATATATAGGACACGCTCAGTTATTATAGGCTTAAGTATTTTTTTATTCAATGGTAAGTCAGCATTTTACAATCATAAAATACTCATTTGGTAAATGTTTTAGGACGTGACAGGAGCAGCAAAAGCAGCCAATGGGAATTTGTGGGAAGAAAACTGGTATCAGTAGGCTTTTCCAGTTCATTAAATGACAATATATTAACCCTCTGAGGTCTAAGGGGTTTTTGGTGTCCTTTCGGTGTTCTGACATGCTCTGACATTTGTGCTTTTTTCAGTTATTTATAAACATGTTACTGGCAGAGTCGAAATTCACTCTATATAGCACAAACGGGGCTACCGTAATATGTGAGCAACATGTATGTACATGTTTGTATTTTTTAGAGAATATTGTTTATGCGTGGTTATTGAAAAAACTAAAACTTAAAGTGTCTGAAATAAGGCAACAAAACACATACTAAATATGTGTCCACAAGACTTTTGACTAATGAGTGTTGTTGCCTAGAATTTTTGCTTCAAAATGATCTGAAAATCATCCTGCCTAATCATTCACACAAAACAATACATTGATTTAAATTTTATAAGACACCTTTTGTTTGGAAAGGCAATATGCGTAGAGGCGTTTTCACACCTGAGAAGACAAAGGCCGGATAATGTGCCACATACATAATGAGCTGCATATTAATTAGCCTTTCACACAGGTGTGTCACAGGATCCCAAAGAATGCAAGGACAAAAGAAATTATCTATTAACCAATTACAAATAGGTTACAATTACAACAACAATTACAATTTTAACAATATTTCAAGTGTATTTCTTTGTAAAAAGTATACATTTTATCATACGTATCAAAAAAGGTAAGGATTCATTAGTTTGAATATTGGAACAAACACTGTAATAATATCTTAGTTGATAATTCAATATACCTATTTATTTTTGACAAAACGTCATACTATAGTATATTTAACTGAGCAGAAATTGGTGAACAAAAGCGTACCTATTTAATGTGACAGTAGTCTTTTTTTATAGTCAAAACTTTATAATCTATCCAAAACTAATCACAAAATCTTGTCTAAACATTCATATTTAGTCTGTAACATACAGGTATTGTGTATGATATATTAACATATACATGTGAATTTGCAGTTTGTTGCTTATACAGACATTTTATTTCAACATATTTCAGTCTATTTTTACTTATCTTAGTAGGCTATAGGAATATAGTTTGGTTGTGTTCATGTAAATATAACGTTTTCTAATGTAGGTGCGAGAGTGAATGAACGGCACAGACACGCGCTGTATAACTGTAGTAAACAAACGCGCCTGTGCTGTTCATTCATCATTTAGCCTACACACAGACACGCAATTCATATTTAAACAGTCTTTTTGCGGTTTACAGTCAGACACTATTCAATATCGCGATTAGAACAAAGCACTTAAGAATAAATGACTTACTACATCAGCTGGATCCGTTGCGCCTCGAAATGAAACTACCAGCACTTCTGGTACATTTTCCAGAGTTATTAGATAGTATTATTGCTCACAGCGTAGGGATACGCTGTGTACACAGCTGTAGTAAGATACTTTCTAAAAACGATGTGTTTTATAATTCAGCTGGTGGGCGTTCGCATGTTTGAATGGCTTGCCTTAGATCATTTGCGTTTGAATACCGCGCGCTCTCCGTGGGCTAGGCACATTAACGCGCAATCAGGTATAATGAGCTGTAAAGAAAAAGACTGACATCTCTCTCTTTTCATACAGATTACATAAACTGAGAATATTTGTTTTTTTTATATAAATTAATTCATTTAAAAGAAGAGAGTTCAGGCTTCATTATGGAAAAACACTTGTGCCTGTAAGACAAGTATATTTCATTTTCAGACGCGTTTCAGAATGGATTTAACTGACAGAGAGAAGGCAGAACGCGCATCATGTTTGTTTTTCTTTATTTGGCGAAAAGCACAAAACTTTGTTTTTATTGTGAGTATCCACAAAAAAATAGACACTTATCAGGATCTAATGATGTACATCACTTAATATGTAAGATCAAAATCAACAGAGTATTTTGAGTTTCTTTTGCACTGATAAGAAAAAAAGCCAGACTATCGCGCCCGCGAATTAGTCAACCTCAGAGGGTTAATGTCCATCCATTCATCCATCCATCCATCCATCCATCCATCTTCTTCCGCTTATCCGGGGCCGGGTCTCGGGGGCAGCAGTCGAAGCAGAGATGCCCAGACTTCCCTCTCCCTAGACACTTCCTCCAGCTGTCCCGGGGGGACACCGAGGCGTTCCCAGGCCAGCCGGGAGACATAGTCCCTCCAGCGTGTCCTAGGTCTTCCCCGTGGTCTCCTCCCAGTGGGACGTGCCCGGCACACTTCTCAGGAAGGCGTCCAGGAGGCATCCGGAACAGATGCCCGAGCCACCTCAGCTGACCCCTCTCGATGTGGAGGAGCAGCGGCTCCACACTGAGCTCCTCCCGAGTGACCGAGCTTCTCACCCTATCTCTAAGGGATCGCCCAGCCACCCTGCGGAGAAAAGCTCTGGTCATGACCCAAAGCTCATGACCATAGGTGAGAGTAGGAACGTAGATTGACCGGTAAATCAAGAGCTTCGCCTTGCGGCTCAGCTCCTTCTTCACCACGACAGACCGGTACATTGACCGCATTACTGCAGAAGCTGCACCAATCCGTCTGTCAATCTCCCGTTTCATCCTTCCCTCACTCGTGAACAAAACCCCAAGAAACTTAAACTCCTCCACTTTAGGCAGGAACTCTCCACCAACCTGAAGTGAGCAAGCCACCCTTTTCTGACTGAGGACCATAGCCTCGGATTTGGAGGTGCTGATTCTCATCCCAGCCGCTTCAATCTCGGCTGCAAACAGTCCCAGGGCATGCTGAAGGTCCTGGTCTGAAGGGGCCAACACGACAACATCATCCACAAAGAGCAGAGATGAAATCGTGTGGTCCCCAAACTTGACACCCTCCAGCCCCTGGCTGCTCCTAGAAATTCTGTCCATAAAAATTATGAACAGAACCGGCGACAAAGGGCAGCCCTGCCGGAGTCCAACATGCACCGGGAAGACGTCTGACTTACTGCCGGCAATGCTAACCAAGCTCCTGCTTCCGTCATACAGGGACCGGACAGCCCTTAGCAAATACTCCCGGAGCACCCTCCACAGGCCGCCGCGAGGGACACAGTCGAATGCCTTCTCCAAATCCACAAAGCACATGTGGATTGGTTGGGCAAACTCCCATGAACCCTCCAGCACCCAGTAGAGGGTATAGAGCTGGTCCAGTGTTCCACGGCCTGGACGAAAACCGCACTGTTCCTCCTGAATCCGAGGTTCCACTATCGGCCGTATTCTCCTCTCCAGTACCCTGGCATAGACTTTCCCAGGGAGGCTGAGAAGTGTGATCCCCCTGTAGTTGGAACACACCCTCCAGTCCCCCTTCTTAAAAAGAGGGACCACCACCCCGGTCTGTCATCCCAGAGGCACTGTCCCCGACCGCCACGCGATGCTGCAGAGGCGTGTCAGCCAAGACAGCTCCACAACATCCAGAGTCTTGAGGTACTCAGGGCGGATCTCATCCACCCCCGGGGCCTTGCCACCGAGGAGTTTCTTAACAACATCTGTGACTTCAGCTAGGGTGATGGATGAGTCCACCTCTGAGCCCTCAGCCTCTGCTTCCTCAATGGAAGACGTGATGACGGGATTGAGGAGATCCTCGAAGTATTCCTTCCACCGTCCAACAACAAGTTGAGGTCAACAGCTGCCCACCTCCACTGTAAACAGCGTTGGTAGGGCACTGCTTCCCTCTCCTGAGGCGCCGGACAGTTTTCAGAATCTCTTCAAGGCCGATAGCCCTTCTCCATGGCCTCACCGAACTCTTCCCAGGCCAAGTTTTTGCCTCCACAACCACCCGGGCTGCAGTCCGCTTGGCCTGCCGGTAACCGTCAGCTGCCTCAGGAGTCCCACAAGCAAACCAGGCCCGATAGGACTCCTTCTTCAGCTTGACGGCATCCTTTACTTCCGGTGTCCACCACCGGGTTCGGGGATTGCCACCTTGACAGGCACCGGAGACCGTACGGCCACAGCTCCGAGCAGCCGCTTCAACAATGGAGGTGGAGAACATGGTCCACTCGGACTCAATATCTCCAGCCTCCCTCGGAATCCGGTCGAGGCTCCGCCGGAGGTGGGAGTTGAAGATCTCTCTGACAGGAGACTCGGCCAAACATTCCCAGCAGAACCTTACAGTACGCTTGGGTCTGCCGAGCCTGTCCAGCTTCCTCCCCCGCCATCGGATCCAACTTACCACCAGGTGGTGATCAGTTGACAGCTCCGCCCCTCTCTTCCCCCGAGTGTCCAAGACATACGGCCGCAGGTCAGATGAAACGACCAAAAAGTCGATCATCGACCTACGGCCTAGGGTGTCCTGGTACCACGTGCACTGATGGACACCCTTATGCTTGAACATGGTATTTGTTATGGACAAACTCTAACCAGCACAGAAGTCCAATAACTGAACACTGCTCGAGTTCAGGTCAGGGGGGGCGTTCCTCCCGATCACTCCCCTCAGGTGTCACTGTCGTTGCCAACGTGGGTGTTGAAGTCCCCCAGTAGAACGACGGAGTCCCCAGTCGGGGCACTTTCCAGCACCCCTCCCAGAGACCCCAAGAAGGCCGGGTACTCTGCACTACCGTTTGCCCCTTAGAGACACACGACAGTGAGAGACCTATCCTCGACCTGTAGGCACAGGGAAACGACTCTCTCGTTCACCGGGGTAAACTCCGACACATGGCGGCTGAGCTGGGGGGCTATAAACAAACCCACACCAGCCCGTTGCCTCTCACCATGGGCAACGCCAGAGTGGTGAAGAGTCCATCCTCTCTCAAGGAATGTGGTTCCAGAGCCCAAGCCGTGCGTATAAGTGATCCCGACTATCTCTAGTTGGAACCTCTCAACCTCACGCACAATCTCAGGCTCCTTCCCCGCCAGCGAGGTGACGTTCCACGTCCCTAGAGCTAGTTTTCGTGTCCAGGGATCGGGTTGTTGAGGCCCCCGCCTTCGACTGCCGCCCGATCCTCTCAGCACCGGCCCCTTACGGTTCCTCCTGTTGGTGGTGACCCCACGGGAAGGCGGCCCCATGTCGCTCCTTCGGGCTGAGCCCCGCCAGACCCGGTGGGGGGAGGCCCGGCCACCAGGCGCTCTCATACGAGCCCCAACCTCGCCCCAGGGTAGGGCCCCGGCTGCGCCATACAGGGCGGCGTCACGGTCCTTGATTTAATTTTACTCATAAGGGTTTATGAACCGCTCTTAGTATGACCCGTCGCCTAGGGCCTGTTTGCCTTGGGAGACCCTACCAGGGGCATATAGCCCCGGACAACATAGCTCCTAGGGTCATTCAGGTACTCAAACCCCTCCACCACGTTAAGGTGGCAGTTCAAGGAGAGGCATATATTAATATTAGGAATTTAATATATAACATATATTAATGTTACATCAAAAAAAGTTTTACCCTGTGTCATCTCATCTGTCAGACATTCATCTGTCATTAAGTCAAATGCATAACGCGACCACAGCTGCGACGCTTCCGTACTAGATCAACAGCGCTCCCATTACAGTTAATGACGAGCGTGGCAACTTTTAGCCATGTCACGTCATGTTTTAACCCTGGTCCGCACATTCATTTTGCGGGAGGTGAATCTTTCATTTTGGCGCAGGTGCGTCGATCAGCTAACGAGACTACAGAACTTTTCCTACTTGTACAGCAATAATTTGACAGGAATACAATGTAGTACAATGTATACAAAACAAAACAAAAAGTTTCCCCTCAGGACGTTTTCTCTCGGAACGGAACACAAAATGACCATTGAAAAATGAATCCAGTTTTATATATATTATAGTATATATCAGGGAAATAAATTGGATATCATGACATATTTACATTTACTCATTTAGCTGACGCTTTTATCCAAAGCGACTTACAATTGCTATATGTTAGAGGTCGCACGCCTCTGAAGCAACTAGGGGTTAAGTGTCTTGCTCAGGGACACATTGGTGTATCACACTGGATTCGAACCCGGGTCTCTCAAACCAAAGGCATGTGTCTTATCCACTGCGCCATCACCACCCCTGTGGTGGTGACATTTAGAGACATATCTCTAGTCTCTAAAATTATGGCAAAAATGCAAAAAGTGAAGGAGAAAAAGGAAATTATTTACGTTTGTAAACAGCTGTTCTACAGGAAGCACCTGTTGTTACGAACTGCTCAGAGACAAGAAGCTTGAGGATCCAAATGCAGTTTATTAAAGTTAATCCAAATCGTAATCAGAATCCAGGCAACGGTCATACACAGGCAGGCAATCCAAACAAACAGACAAATCCAGAGGGTGAGGCAGGAATGGGAAAACCAGGACACGGGCAGAGATCAAAAACCAGGAACAAAGAAAACAAGGGAAACGCTCAGAAATGCAGTGGGATAACGTACAAGACTTCACAGGGAATGATGAGGTGAACCAGGCTTATATGGGGTGAACTAAACAATATAATGAGGCACAGGTGAATGTGATAATCAGAGATGAGTCCAGGCAGTGAATTATGGGAAATGTAGTTGTGAGTGAACAATGATAGTCTGATGTGGAGTGCCCTCAGCTGGCTCTCAAGGGCACTCCAGCTGATAACCGTTACATAGCCCCCCCTCAAAGGAGCAGCTTCCAGATGCTCCTAAAATTCTCCAGGAGGGAGGTGGAGCGGAGGCGGACCCGGGGGTGGGATGGAGGGCCAGGCCCGTGGAGCGGAAGAGGGCCTGGAGACTGCGGCAGGACGGAAGGCCAGGGTGGAGCAGGATGTGCAGGCGACCAGGGTGGAGCAGGCTGTGCAGACGACCAGGGTGGAGCAGGCAGTTCGGGCGGCCAGGGCGGTGAAGAGCCCTCGGGCGGCCACGGCACAGGAACAGAACCCGGCTCGGGAACAGACACTGGCTCAGGAACAGACAACACACACACTGGCTCTGGCTCGGGAACAGACAACACACACACTGGGGGCTCCGGAACAGACAACACCCACACTGGCTCCGGAACAGATAACACACACACTGGCTCCGGAACAGGAACAGACTCTGGCTCGGAGGCGGCCATCTTGTCCGTAGACACTGGTTCGGAAGCGGCCATCTTGTCCGTAGACACTGGCTCGGAGGTAGTGATGTGAACAGTTTCTGGATCAGCAGAAGTGATGTGAACAGTCTCTGGTTCGGCCATCTTGTCCGTAGACACTGGCTCGGGGGAAGTGATGTGAACGGTCTCTGGTTCGGCAGACGTGACTTGAACGGTCTCTGGTTCGGCAGACGTGACTTGAACGGTCTCTGGATCGGCAGACGTGACTTGAACGGTCTCTGGATCGGCAGACGTGACTTGAACGGTCTCTGGATCGGCAGACGTGACTTGAACGGTCTCTGGATCGGCAGACGTGACTTGAACGGTCTCTGGATCGGCAGACGTGACTTGAACGGTCTCTGGATCGGCAGACGTGACTTGAACGGTCTCTGGATCGGCAGACGTGACTTGAACGGTCTCTGGATCGGCAGACGTGACTTGAACGGTCTCTGGATCGGCAGACGTGACTTGAACAGTCTCTGGATCGGCAGACGTGACTTGAACAGTCTCTGGATCGGCAGACGTGACTTGAACAGTCTCTGGATCGGCAGACGTGACTTGAACAGTCTCTGGATCGGCAGACGTGACTTGAACAGTCTCTGGATCGGCAGACGTGACTTGAACAGTCTCTGGATCGGCAGACGTGACTTGAACAGTCTCTGGATCGGCAGACGTGACTTGAACAGTCTCTGGATCGGCAGACGTGACTTGAACAGTCTCTGGATCGGCAGACGTGACTTGAACAGTCTCTGGATCGGCAGACGTGACTTGAACAGTCTCTGGATCGGCAGACGTTACTTGAACAGTCTCTGTGCTGGACGGGGCCAGCGGCGAGGGCTCTGTGCTGGACGGGGCCAGCGGCGAGGGCTCTGTGCTGGACGGGGCCAGCGGCGAGGTTTTTGGGCTGGACGGGGCCAGCGGCGAAGAGGACTGAGCGCTGGGCAGGACCAGCGGCGAAGAAGACTGAGCGTTGGCCAGGACCAGCGGCGAAGAGGGCCTTGAGCTGGGCAGGACCAGCGGCGAAGAGGGCCTCGGCTCTGGCTTGACGTGGTTGACGTGAAGCTCTGGCAGGACGGTCTCTGGCTGGACGGTCTCTGGCTGGACGGTCTCTGGCTGGACGGTCTCTGGCTGGACGGTCTCTGGCTGGACGGTCTCTGGCTGGACGGTCTCTGGCTGGACGGTCTCTGGCTGGACGGTCTCTGGCTGGACTATGGCCTTCCCTGCAGCACGCGCTGATATCAGCAGGGAATCGGCTATGCTGGAAATCAGTCCAGGACGTCCATATACCGATCCGGTGGCTGGTTTGATGGTAGGCGTGGTGGAGATGGCTGGAAGTTCTGGCATGTTGTGAAGGGCAGAGCTTAACCGAATGGCAATGTCAAGATATTGAGCTAGAGTGTAGTGAGGGGTATTGTCAGGCATGAGGTAGTTAAGAAGCTCATTAAGTCCATGGCGAAAAATGTCCTTTAAGACAGAATCTTTAAAGTTCACCCCATGGCTAAGCTCACAAAACTCATTGATAAAATCCTCAATGGAACGGTTACCTTGGCGAAGGTGGAAGAGACAAACTGCTGGATCCATGTTGGTGAAGTCTTCTGTTACGAACTGCTCAGAGACAAGAAGCTTGAGGATCCAAATGCAGTTTATTAAAGTTAATCCAAATCGTAATCAGAATCCAGGCAACGGTCATACACAGGCAGGCAATCCAAACAAACAGACAAATCCAGAGGGTGAGGCAGGAATGGGAAAACCAGGACACGGGCAGAGATCAAAAACCAGGAACAAAGAAAACAAGGGAAACGCTCAGAAATGCAGTGGGATAACGTACAAGACTTCACAGGGAATGATGAGGTGAACCAGGCTTATATGGGGTGAACTAAACAATATAATGAGGCACAGGTGAATGTGATAATCAGAGATGAGTCCAGGCAGTGAATTATGGGAAATGTAGTTGTGAGTGAACAATGATAGTCTGATGTGGAGTGCCCTCAGCTGGCTCTCAAGGGCACTCCAGCTGATAACCGTTACACCTGTCCTTTTCAGCCGAGAGGAAAAGGAGCCTGACGTTCAGACACACAGCAATACACTCATTTGAACTCTGCTGTGCCCCATGACTCAGCAGGGAGACGCGTCTGTCACTGGGATCCAACACAAGTCATCAGGATTCTGTTCAAATATGTGTTTACTGAGCCAACACACACATCTCATTCATATTCACAAGCACAGGAGTTCACAGACCACCTGCCTTATTCTGCCTTTCTAGTCAAACATCTTACCCTTGTACACATTTTATTTTGTTCACCGTGAGATGTGTTCTGCTTGTGTTTGTATCTCTACCAAAGCAGAACAGCTGCCCAGATGAAAATTTTCATGGGTCTGAAGTTACTGGTAACATTCCTTTAGAGAAATAAAGACACAAATGAAACAACCGTTGACAGAAATAATTAGCAAGAATTTGAGCTCATATTAAAATATTTTACAATTTTAAATGGAATTAAATTAGTTGAGATCTCAACTATTTAAGATTGCATGTGAGGGTCTCAGGAGTAAATCTGATAAATAGAAGATTCATGCAGAGAGGTCTCTCTTTGCTCTACATTTTGGTCTCCATCTCCATTAAATTGTGTAAATGTTTTCAGAACCAACTGAGATATTTAATGAATGATTATTGTTGTAGTGTTATTGTTGTTTACTCAACCACCTTAGCTCTAAAATCTCATTCAAACGTGTAGATTTGAACTGTGAAGACAGGTTGTATTGTTGTCCATGATGTAAAAAAAAAAAAAAGAAAGAAAAAAAAAACTTGGGTTCTTGTTTGCCATTCATGCTCAACTGCAAATGATTTTTGAGAGCTAAAGTAAAATCAGTGTTAATTTAGTATTATTTATATACTATCATATTATTTATTAATATTTTGAATGAGCTATTTTAGTTTAGTTTTTAGTAATTTAGTTATGTGCTTTTGTCATTTTTATTTGTAATATTTCAGTATTTTTAATACTTCTATACAGCTTTGATTTTTTTTTTTCTTTTAGTAATTTTAGTACTACTTTAACTCGTTCAATTTCCATTTAGTAAACATTTTAATAACATTTTATTTCAGCTTTATTTCAAATAAATTTAAATTTAATACTTTAGATTTAGTTAACAACAGCTACACTGTGGTGAATAACTTTTTTTCCTTGCATAAAAGGTATTACATTTTACTTACAATGACTAGGAATTGTGATTTTAATTATTTAAAAAAAAAAATTGTATGGAGCACAGAATGGCATTCTTCTTTTGTGTTTTAATGGAAGAAAAAAAAATCAAACAAGTTTAGAATAACATGGGTGTCACAGATTGACCTAGGATGAAGACAAGGTACACAAAGACGATCTCAAATGCTGCGTAACTTTATTAAATGAAACAAAAGAGAATAATCCAACAACATAGACTAATCCAAACAAGTGAAGGCAACGCAACATTGTGCTAGAGCACAGACAACACCAGACAATGAACTTAACAAACTGAGGGCATTATAAAGATAGAGAACAGAGAACTAATTATCAAAATAGAAACAGATGTGAGTTCATCAATGAAACAATGAATGGCAACAGAAGGCAAACACAGGAAATGACGAATTGTAGATTTGTAAATCATGCTTTTCCCCATTGTTGAATCACGGAAGCTACACGAGAGAAACAGGCATAGAAAAATAAGGCTACATGAGAGGTGGTCTTCATTCCAGATTTCTCTTCTCCCCATTTCTCTATTCTCTCACCCCATCATGCCTCTGTTTCTCCTTCCTCTCACCCGCTCATGCCTTTATGTTTCAGTCAATACAGTAAGAATTGAGCTTATATACACCACTCTGGGACTTACAACTTCCTTATAAGCTAGCAAAACATGTTGCTTATGTTTAAAAATGGAATGTATACCTAATGCTTACACACAGTACAATCCACTTTCCACATTAAGAAACTATCCCTCGGTGTATACATTTGTGGTTCATTTGCATCAGTTGAAACATTCCTTTCCTTGTAAAGAACATGCCAACTGTACACATTTGAAGTATCATCGGAACATCTTTGCTCAGTGAACGTTGCATTGCACACATACCTCTAAGCAAAATCTATAACTCATCCCATATCTCTGATCGTATTTCTCACATGTACAACATACTCTGACTCATTAAATACATTATGAAATTATGATGAAAATGAATAAAGAAAAATAATACACAAAAATAACATTAAACAGTACATTTTTAGTCTTCACGAATAACAAACTAAGGGGACGTTTACACGACAACGATGTCCTAAAAACAGAAAAGTTTTTCCTTTTTCTTTTTTGCATAAAGATGAAAATGTTATCAAAATGATCCCCGTTAAAACTGATCTGCGAAAACACCTAAAAACACTGTATTATTCATGCCAGGCTAGAAGTTGGCAATGTCACTTTGAAACACTACGCTCCTATAGACTGAACACGTAATACGCATGCGCATGACGTCACAGTTTTAACAAATTTGATCATGCGGAAACCTGTTTTCAAAAGTTTGCATTTTCAGGCCCCCAAAACGTGTCGTCGTGTTAATTAACGGCCATAACACATAAAAAGTTTTCAATGTTTTAGTTGATGTTTTAGTCAATGTTTTAGTCGTTTTGCCCCTCAAAGTCCTGGAAAATGAAACGGAGAACGCAACATTGTGATAGAGGGAGGCTAAATAATGAATTTAAATTTTTGACTGAAGTGTCCCTTCAACCGTCGGTTCGCTATGGTATTAAACTATTTGGGACTAAAAAATAAACATTTAGGCCTGGTCCGCTTAGCATTCACATTGGCATTTTAACACAGAATCTAAAGATACCGAACCTAAAGGCATAGGGGGAAGCCCTTTATTTTACAGTCCAGTTTCCCTTGTACATACTGTACTTTATACTTATTGTTGTAATTACAATAACTGGGTAATAATTAGGTCCTGAACCTACCCCTAAACCTAATCTTATCCCATGTAGTTACCTTATAATACTCAGTACTTTCTTGGTAAGGACACAGTAAGTACATTGAACTTGCACGTACTGTATAATAAAGTGCAACCACATAGGGATAAATTCACAACCTGATTGGTCGGCTTTTATTATGTATTTCTTGACAGAACTTACCGAACTTACAAAACAGTACTGTGTCCTGGTCTAAATGCTCTCGTTGTATGTGCGTAGCCTGCATATGATGGTATTTTGACCAGCTGAGAACTCGTGAAGAGTTCGTAAAAATATGTAATGGTGTCAAAACAGTGGCAGGAATCCCTCGGTCACACACACAAACGAAAGTCTGCTGAGATGAGACATGGTTCTGATGCCTGTTCTGAACTGAACTGCACAAGTTTGTTTGGAAGCGGACCGAGACCCATCTTGTCAGTGGTCTCGGTCCACTTGTTTGGTGCGCACCAGGGTTCGGATCAGCGTTTACACTTATTCAAATGAACTGCACTACAGAGCAAACGCACCAGGTTTGTTTTAATCGAACCAAACATGCTAAGTGTGTTGCACACCCTCAGTTATATGGGGACATACTGTTCTTTAGACTTTGTTTTTGTTTGTGTGTACTGTATGTACCTTCCTGGCTGAAACAGCAGACTGCAGATTTTTTTAGCTTTTTCCTTTTTATATGTTCAGCTGGAGACAAGGTTGTTTTCTTGTGTCTCGGGTCATAAAAATCTAAATCTGCTCTGCACAGCTTTAGAGTCTGAGCTGCACCTCAGCGTTCACAAAAGTTCCCTTCACAAAACTAGTTTCTTTGTCCAGAATCCATCTGGTCTCTCTCAGTAGTGTTTTGAATGAATAAATCAAGTCATCCTGCTGGTTAGAAGCCCACTGACTCTGAAATACGATAAAGACAGTCAGCCATGGTTGAGCACGTTCACACTGCGTGTCTGTAACAGCGTGAGTGTTGTTTCTCTTCCTCCACAACAGGGACATGATTCAGAGAGATGAAGGACTTTTGGGTGAAATCACAGGTTAAATCGGGAATATGAAACATTCCAGGAGCTTTCATTAACAAAGAAATAAAATATTCTCCCCATGTCATGTATGCTACAGTTCAGCTTGAGTTTGTTCCATTGTGCCTCCAATTAGTGGAACATTTAGCATCTAAAGTTTTAATAATTAATTATTAGTTAGCGGCCAAGCACCAAAGGTGCGTAGTCATTTATTGTAACCGTTGGCGTTCTTATTATTATTTTGCTTCTTCTTCCGCTCTTGAGTCTATGGCAACCTATAGAACCGCTTGTGGGAAAGTTGTGAAATCGGGTACACATAACAAGTCTGAACTGTCACCATAGCAAATTTGGAGTCTCTAACTCAATCCCTCTAGCGCCATTACCTGTCCAAATTTGAGTCCATGTTTATGCTAATAATTTTTGAACCGTAAGGGCTAGAGACGAAATTGCAAGGGAGCTCATGGCGATTCAATTGCACCCTATGACGTAATTTTCCGTCATGAAAAGTCATTTTGAATTTAGCTTTTTCAAACTCGTTCTAGAAGTTTTGTTCCATTTTCACCAATATTGAACCTGATCATCTTCAAACCAAGCTGGCAAAAGGTTATTGAATTCAAGTTGATTAATTTAACTGTCTTTGAATGACTGTGAAAAAAGACAAGGCTATGTCTCCACAACGCTTTATCGTATTCAGACCAATTTTGGTAGATGTCATCACAAACATGCTCTGAGACAACATGCTACGTTTTGGCGCAGTGCCACCTACTGGTCCGGAGATACAAAAAAGGGCTATTAATGCTTCTGAATGGTTTGTACAAAAATCATAAAAGTGGTCTCGTTAGATTTGGGGCAGCATGCCGAGTCAAATGATATCCAACGATATCCAATATCGTCCTGGTTACTAATGTAACCTTCGTTCCCTGAAGGAGGGAACAAGAGACGTAACGTCGACGTTACAACGTAATTGGGATCACTTCAGCCCTATCAACTTCGAGTGTCTACAGAACGAGGCAATGAATGTTGGTGTGCGTGAGAAGCGTCACGCGCCCTGCCCCACAGCGCGGGTATAAACAGGAAGCGGAAGCACACATTCATTGTTTTTCGCTGAGGAGCCGAGATTGTGCCGACGGCCATACAGCGATGGTCAGAAACCATGGTGACAGGACGTTACATCTCCCGTTCCCTCCTTCAGAGACGAGGGTTACATTAGTAGCCGAGACGTTCCCTTTCAGTCGCTCACGTTCGACGCAACGTCGATGTGACAACGTAATTGGGATCCCATGCAAAACAGCAAGGTTGCTGCCACATCCAGAGCCCTACGCAAGACTCTCAGACCCCCAACTGGCTGGGGCGGAAGGCCTGCTTAAAGGGAGTTCAAACTGCTGTTCCGTCATACCCCACACAGTGGAACTCTTTGGATAACACTGGGAAAGCGTGCCATTCTAGGGGAGAGGGACGCTGCGGAAACCACATCCTGCCCGAAAGGAGGTGACGTGAAGAATACACATATGGACTGGGAGTGGGCAGTGCAACATATGGAATGTCACTGGGGTGGCTCCAGCCTGAAAAGAGGGAGGCTACAAAAGACAGTACCGGCAGAGCGGACTCTGCCAAGGGAAAGACATGGGCTCAACGCAAGGAGCTGATCGTGGAAGAATACGCATATGGGATCGCATATGGGATCGCCGCAGGGATCACCACATATGGAACCCAGCCTAGCACAAGTTATACCAGCATACGAGCACTAGGCCTGGTGTCGGACGCTCCGCAACATCCAACTGCCGAAGGGGTGCGCAGGAACTCTACAGGGTTCTCCTGAGTGGGGAACTTGATTGGAGCAGAGAAGCGCACATATCCACTCCATGTGTAGGGGAGTGGCGCAGCAAGCCCACACTAGAGCGGGATCTTTGGTGTTACCGGCTGGTTGAAGCGAAACCGGCTGTTAGGTGTCGGCTAGCCCGCAGCTCTACAGATATATGTCAGCGAGGCGCCGTGTGCCAGCGCCCAAGAAGAAGCGTTCCCTAGTGGAGTGGGCTCTCAACCCGGGCGGGTAAGGCACGCCTTGGGCTTAGTAAGCCAAGGCGATGGCATCCACTATCCAGGGGGCCATCCTCGGCTTGGAGACAGCCTTTCCCTTCTGCTGGCCTCCGTAACAGACGAAGAGCTGATCTGAGGTCCTGAGGCTTTGCTTTCTGTCCACGTACAGGCGTAGAGCGCGGCTGGCACAGAGAAAAGCCAAGGCTGGGTCTGCCTCCTCCTAAGGCCGCGCTTGCAGGTTCACCACCTGGTCCAGGAAGGGAGTGGTGGGAACCTTGGGTGGTGCTGAAGTGATCCCAATTACGTCGTCACGTCAACGTTACGTCGAACATGAGCGACTAAAAGGGAACGAATGTTATCAAATCGTTGAACAGAATGAGCCGTCGATATCGGCCATTTTGAATTATGTAAAATGCTGTATTTTAAAAATGCATTAGCGTACTTTTACACAACTCGGTATGAGTTGTGTAATTTGCAATATTTGGATCAAACCTCCTTTTAGCATTTATATGTTTAATAATTAATTATATTAAGCATTATTCTTTCTTCTATAGCTGCATGAAACCAACACTCATAATAATGGCTTTATTTTATTTTTAATACTATCACCAATAAGACTTTCCAATATATTTAAATTGCATTACTACAGTTCCGTTGCATTATCACTGGATATTGTATATATACCATTCAAGAATATGTATGAGGTTTCTTTAGATGCATTTGGTATTGGAATATTTAACAAATTGTTGTATTAAGGACATGTAGGACATAAATGTATGTATTACATAATATTGCATATAGTCCCCATCATTTCTACCAGCTTCTTGTATGTTTCTTAAAGGTGATTAATTCCACTTAAAAGTGTGAGCCCAGTAATAAGCTTGGAAATGAAAACAAATGTTTTTTTTATTATTATTATTTAATTGTAGATAAAAACGTGTTTAACTTATGGCAGTCTGAGCAAATAATGACCTGTTTTAAATCATATAAAGGGATAAATTTCACAGAAAATGTAAAATTATGTCATCATTTACTCACCTTCGTTTCATTACAAACTTGTACGACTTACTTTCGTCTGCACAATACAGAAGAAGATATTCTGAAGAATGTTTCAACTATTTTGGCAATACAAATTAAAGTCAATAGGGACAACAACAAAAAAACAACATGAGACGTTTTTCAATATCTTTTTTTGTGTTCCACAGAAGAAAAGTTAAACACAACAATAACAGTAAGAGTCAGTAAATGTTAGGGGTGAGCGAGTACAGCATTATCTGTATCTGTATCTGTATCTGTTAACCATATGAATTATCTGTATCTGTATCTGTACTCGGACTGGGCGGGGCCTAACCCGGAAGTGGGCGGGATTTAACCCGGAAGTGGGTCAGGTTGTCTTGAAATGGGCGGGGCTTTAACCGGTATGGTATTTTAAGCATGCAATTGATATGGGTTGTTCAGAAATTGTTATTTATTGCTGATTAGAAAACTATTTACTCATTATTCTGTATCACTGATCATGAGAGGGGGGGGGGGGGGGTGTTTGTGTTTTTGTGAGTGTAGCAGCTTAATTTGTAATATTATTTATAACACAACTACCTTTATTTTATTTATAAAATACAGCAAGAAAGTGTCACTCAGTGCGTGAAGTAAAAAAAAACTGGTTAGAGCCAGCAGACGGTTTAAAAAAAAAACTCAGATGACCGGCAGAGAGAGAGAGAGAGAGTGTGTGTGTGTGTGTTGCTAGCTAATTCATTTGTAATATAGTTTTATACCACTACTTCCTTTATTTTTTTTAATGAAATCCAGCAAAAAGTGTCAGACACTCAGTGCATGAAGTAAAACAAACGGTTTAAAAAAAAAAAAAAAACTCCGACTGGCAGAGACGCAGAATGCGAGTCGCATTCTACCAAGCACCACGTCTGAACAAACCCCACGTTTACCAGAACTCTACTGGTTAATAAGTAAGTGTACTACAAACCGAAGTAAAAAACAAACCTGAAGCTGAAGAAACCCTAAACGTTAACGGAAAAAAGACCCGCGAACCTGAGTGACTGAGGGAGAGACAGAGGGAGAGAGTGTTCTGTGTGTGAGTGAGCAGAGCGGGACACAGCAGCACAATAAATCAAATCTGTATGCGTGTAGGGGAGGGGCGTTGTGACTAGTCTATCACAGAACGCAGACACAGTCAGCTACCCAATGAGGATTTTTATTCAATCCGAGCACAGATATTGACTCGTATTACTCGTATTATACTCGTACTCTGCAAAAGTGCTTTATCCGTACCGGATACTCGTTTCAGCCGAGTATCCGGCTCAACTCTAGTAAATGTTATATCCCTTTAACAGCTTGATCTGATGGAATGTGGACAGCTCTAAATACAGGTGTAAATAGGTTGTAAATTCCAAATAGCAACAAAGTTACTTAGTACACATTTACAAACAAAATCTATGCATCCTCATTTCTTTAATGCTGAAAGAAAACTCCTCAGATGTTGTGAAGCTCATGTGCATGGCGTTGCAGGTCTGTTTGACCACATAGATCAAACACATGCAGTCTTTCATCAGTCTTTAAACCTGGATCATCGATTGTGTTTGAACAGTCCTGTTTACTAGGTGCTTCTGTTGAAGTGTTCTCTTGTAGGAGGGCTAATTGGTCTGCCAGGGATACTTATGAAGTACTTAACAAGCAGGTCTATTTAAACATTATTGATCAGCAAAATGTCAACAAAGGCAATACTTTTTAGATTTTACATCAGCTGGGGAGAAAAGGACTCAAGCTCTGCTTTGAAGTGGCTTTAATAATTAGTGCTATGTCAAGATATAAAATTATAATAACTCAGGTTGATACTAGCACAGTCAAGCCACTGTAGGAGAGAATGAGGATTTCCACATCATGTTGCCTATAGTAACCCATAAGATGAACTGGAAAAGGCTAAATACTGCCGAGCGGATGCTGTCCTCATTAGCAGGATTCTTGGCTCCTACTTCTGTGCTGAAGATGCTTTGCATTGACACTGAATGTTGACAACATCTAGCTGTCAATCATCTCAAGGCTGTCATAGTCAGTACAGAATACACGTAATGTGTGGGTGAGCAGAAATGTACAGTATTGTATCACCATAAAAAGGTGCTTACTGTACATATACAGGTACATATTTGTGTATGGAAAAGATTGAAATTACACATACCATTTTTAATTTTTTAATTTTAGTTTATTTTGGTACTGTCACAATTACACTTTTCAATATACACTACCTCGGGAAAAAAAAAAGGTGTTTATGTTTCTAGTATGTTATGATTGGCAACAGTTGGCTTAACAGTTTACATTTCTAACCCTAATTGGAGTATGTAGCTTTTCATTTCTTAAACAATCATGTAGGAAGACACATCATGACCATATTCCAGGATGACAATGTCAAGATTCATCAGGCTCAAGTGTGAAAGAATGGGAAGGAGCATGAAGAATCATTTTTTGATTCAAGACCTTAGTCCAAGAGTCCAGACCTTAAATTCATTGAAAGTCTTCAGGATCTGCTGGAGTAGACTTTACAGAGTGATGAACTCTTAGACTGTCAATACAAGATCTTATCCAAAAATGTATGATGGAAATAACATCACAACATTCATTTCGATCAAGAGGTGCATACATTTTTGGATCTTGTTTTGACAATTCTTTATGCTCCCTCCCAACCATTATTTTATATTTTGAGCCTGTGAATCCTGACATTGTCATTCTGGAATATGGCCATGATGTGTCTTCCTACATGGTTGTTTAAGAAAATAATAGCTACACACTCCATCAATTAGTTTTAGAAGTTGGCAAACTTAACATGCTAAACAAAATATTCACTGCAATATGATCCAGTCATAGACTCTTATTTGCCTTAAATCCTTTTTTTTTTTTTTTGGTTGGACAGTGTATTTCAATTACATCACTACAGTTGCATTATTACTGAACCCACCTGAAAAGTGTGTGCTACTTTGTGCTTTTTTTGTGCTCATGCACTTTTATGTAAGTTTTTTTGTTTTTGTTTTTGTGAGTATGATGACTTACTGTACAGGTACAGGATATATTTGTTTTAGTAACATTTTAAATTTTAAGTATTCTCTAAAAATGGAAATGTATTTTAAATGAATATGTGCAAACATGTATTTGACAGGTTCCTGGATGGGAAGATTCTGGATATCAATAAAGAGTTCCAGCCGTACTTGGGCGAGGGTGGGCGGATTCTGGAGATCCGTTCTCCTGACATTGTGGCGAGTGTGAAGAAGGCTGCGCAGGCGGTGGGCTACACAGAGGGGGCGCTGTTGGCACTGGCCATAATCATCATTCTGTGCTGCATCCCTGCTATTCTTATCATTATGGTGACATACAAACAGTGAGTACAATATTCTTACTTTTCGAATGTCAGTCCTCTCAATGACAATCAGCCTCATAAGTCGCATATTTCACCTTTTTAAACAGCTTATAATGATAATGATTTATTCAGTGCAGTTTGATGCATGTAGTTGGCAACACGCTATTTTCTAGTGTGCTAGAAAACAATCCCATCAAACTGAATTTACTTACTACTTAATTTACTTGCAATAAAATGTGCAAATAACTAATAATAATAATAATAAGAAGTAGTAGTAGTAGTAATTGTAGTTTTATTAGCCAGTCAATAAATCCAAAACTTTGTAAACTGTAATTTGTTTTCCCTTATGTGTTTTTTTTATAACTGTATTCATATCATTTATATCCATAAATGAGAAAAATGACACATAAAAAATAGGGCTGCATGATATTGGAAAAAAAATCTTGCAATATTTTTTTTCTACGATATATATTGTGATATGAAAACAATATCACCAGATGACTTGAATAGCTCGAAACTGGAAAGAATCAATAATTCTAGAATGCTTGGGGTGATTTTGCAGGGGAGAAAATAATAAACAAATTACAAGCATAGGTAAATACAATAGAACAAATATACAAATCATATAAGCAGTGGTTTGTTTTTAAGGGAAGTCTAACAGTATTCAGGTACAGAAATTTATAATCAATAACCACTTCATAGTATTCATTGTGTAAATTTAATGAATTAATTAATATTAATAAGTAAAAAAAAATTTGTCTTTGGTTTATGTTGTTTGATTAACATTAATGACACAGACAGAAGCATGGATTATTATGCTGCTGTCACTTTCAGACCGAATGCACAGATCTAGTAAAATGATACGCATCTGTTTTCTTTCTCAATTATTTTACGTTCGCATAAGCCATAAGTGATTTAGAGTGTACGTGTCCTTTCAAGCACAAATAGATTCGGAAGAGAATGTAATTTGGTGTTCGCGTGCCGTCTGTGCTGCTCTGTGTGTGGGCGTCTTGAACTGACAGTGATCAAATTTCACTCAATGTAATGTTAATGTTAAACTTTGCAATTAAACCCGAGAATCACTTGCGTTTCAACCCGTGGTGCCTGGTCCGTACAGATCATACGATCCTTATACTTGACATCGTACATCCTGCGATGTGACTATCGATGCTAAAACGATATATCTTGCAGACCTAATTCCTAAAATAAAGTTTTGAGTTATTTTACATCTTATTTCGACAGTTACTTTTTTAAAAGTTTGAGAATCTCCAAATGTGAATTTTGTTTAGTCAATATTTAAAGGGATAGTTCAAAAAATGAAAATTCTGTCAGTATTTACACAAATTCAGATATTTTTGATTAAATCTGAAAGCTGGATCACTCCTCTATAGGCTTCTAAGGGATTGAAACTTGTTCCCCGAAAAGTTATTAAAGACATCGTTAAAATAGTCCAAGTGACTACAGTGGCTCAATCTGAAGTTTATCAAACAACGAGAATACTTTTTGTGCGCAAAACCCCCCAAAAATAACGACTTTATTTCAACTATTCATTTCCTTCTCTGTAGGCCTCGAGTCAGTTCACTAGTTTAACAGCGTAAGCTTCTGTTGTTGTACATCACACGCATCACCCACATGACCAGCGTCGGCCAATAATGAGCCTACGTGTGACGTAGCACTACGCAATCACACTACGTTAACTGACTAGAGGCCCACAGAGAAGGAAATGAATAGTTGAAATAAAGTCCTTATTTTTGTTTGTTTTTGCGCACAAAAAGTATTCTCATTTCTTGATAAACTAAAGATTGAGCCACTGTAGTCACTTGGACTATTTTAATGATGTCTTTAATAACTTTTTGGGGCTGGCAAGTTTCAATACCTTAAGAAGCCTATGGAGGATTGATCCAGTTCCAGCTCTCAGATTTAATCAAGAATATCTTAATTCGTGTTCCGAAGATGAACGACGGTCTTACGGGGTTGGAACAACGTGAGGATTAGTAAATACTGACAGAATTTTCATTTTTGGGTGAACTATCCCTTTAACTACATGAGACTATTAGACCTTTAGCTAGCAGTTAAATATATATATATATATATATAAAGACAAAATATTACTTGTACATATCTATTTGTAACCTCTGAGGTTCAGAGAGCGTTGAGGACAGGCTGTGAAAACATGCACAGTAGGTGAGGTAGATGGATTATTGGATGCCAGGTTTAAAAATGGCTTTTTTCAGTAATTAACCATGCTAAAAGGCTAATCTCCCAGCCAGCTCTGTGTGAAAACAGATTAATTATAAGCGTTTGTGACATATCCCAGGCATTCGATCCATCCGTCACATCCCATGAAAGCCTAGCATATGGGCCTGCTCTCTACACACTGCAGCTCCTCTGAGACGGAGAGAGAGAGTGTGAGTGTGGTCCTGACCTTCTGCACACACCGATGAGTCCGTCATCAGCTATTGTGTAAATACATAACAGATGGATAATCACAGAGCGAAAACAAACAGCTAAGCACACACATCTACGTGTGACGCTCACTCTCACACGCGCACACACTCATGCATGGCTGCATTCAGATGTTTTTACACATATTTAAGAGTTTATATGGTGGTTAGACTGTTGTATTAAAGGTGAATTGACTTTTCTATGTAATTTAAATTGGTTGTTTGGAAAAGATGCGTTATGGGAGACACTGGTGTTAGCTTGTATCACAGCACAGCACTATCTTCTGAGTAATTGCATTCTGGTTAAATAAATAATATTGAGAGGGCCATGTTTTTGATAGCCTCCAGGGAAGCCTATAGTCAGGACAAGAGAGTGTGTGTGGAAGAAATACAAAGATAGGAAGTAGAATAGAGTGTGAGGTTAATGCTGAGGGCCGTAATGTTTCTCAACTGTGGAGATGCAGGATACACTGGGATTATCCTGTACTCATATCACATTTTACAGCATGAATTATGCACACCTGCAGCTACAATCACAACAATTTCAGTGGGCTGCATGATTCAACACTAGGAGCATTTTCTGGCCTGCGAAATCATAATTTGGACTGCCAATCAATTAATAATATTATATTATATTGTATATAATATTTTATATGAATTTTTTATTATATTATATTATATTATATTATATTATATTATATTATATTATATTATATTATATTATATTATATTAAAACCACGCATTCCACCCTAGGGGTTGCTGGTTTATAATATAATATAATATAATATAATATAATATAATATAATATAATATATCGCATCGTATCGTATTGTATTATCAATCCATTGTCCAAACTGCATGCCCTCTGTAGGGGTTGTGAGATTATTATATTAATATAATATCATATTTTGTTGCATTATTCCTGTGCCAAATTATCTAATAATATTTTTTTCCTCTTCCTCTTTCCCTGCCCTCCTATTGCTGCATGTGGACTCTACACTCAGATTCAAAGAGTAAGTTCAAATTCTTCTTTTTGATTAATTATTTGCCGGGAGACTGTGTGATTTTATACCCTCGTTATACAGTTCAGATCTTTAAAAAGGGAACATATGAGTATGAGTGCATGAATTGTGATGAGGAGCAAAGGACATACTCACTCCAGCCCTCTCTGATTCCAGCGCAATAGCGATGCCTTTGAAAATGAACAGAAATTACTGGTTTCATGACCTCACAGAGAACAAATTGAGCCAAGTTCAGTTCCCTCCTAATAAAACACCTCATCTCAGTGTGAAAGGTGCTGAATATCCCATGATATTTTGCAATGCATGAATAAAAAGTGCTGGAATAGATCAAATGAGAGTTGCCTGAGCTCCAGACCTCATATCCTCCAATAATAGAGCTGAAATGAGCCCTTTGAAAGAAGGAAACTCACTCTTTGGGGGTGCTTTACAGGAGGCAGGCCGAGTGTGCCAAAACTGCCCGGATCCAGATGTCACTTCCTACTGCCAAATCAACAGGAGGTGGCGCTCCGACCAATCTCTACGAGGAACTGGGAGACGGCGGCATGTAAGTCACCTGTCCTAAATAATACCTTCTACCTTCAGAAGAGACAGCAGAGAGATGATTTACGAGATTTGTGTGTGCCTGTGAACATGTTTTGGGTGAGTGTGTCTGTAGGAAGCCAGAGAATAGTTCACCCAAAAAAATACATTTGTGACGTATATTTCTGTCATCATTCCAAACTTGTATGACGTTTGTTGTTGGTACACCACAGAAATATTTTGGACCAAAACAGGATCATCAAAATAGTCCATAGTAGTATATTTAGTCAAATTTGAAGGGTTTGTTCACCCAGAAATAAAAATTCTGTCATTAATTACTCACCCTCATGTCATTCCAAAACTGTAAGACTTTCATTCATCTTCGGAAATGAGTAAAGACATCATTAAAGTAATCCATGTGGTTAAAGTGGTTAAAGCTCAATTGTATGAAGCTTATTTATTTTATTTTATATGCTTTGTTTGTTAAAAAACAAACATAATTTACCACTTTATTTACAAAATATTACTCCCCAACACACGTTCACGAGAGCACCACGACGCATGCATATTGTGTTAACACGAGAGCAGACGTTGCAGGAACTGAATATTTAGTAAGTAAAGTGGTAAATTATGTTTAGGGATTTTTTTGCACATACAAAGCACCTGCATTGCTTCAAAAAAATTGAAGTTAAACCAATGGCTGCACTTTTGGCTTTAATATTAGGACTATCCGAGATATGCTCACTGGACATTTTAGTGCAGCAGGAGTCCAGTGCCAAGCTAAAGGCTGTTGTGAGTGGAATGAAATGTTAATAGATTAAAAGATTATAGCCACAGCACAGCATCTGCGTCCCTCAGGTAAAGGCTTTTAAAGTGCTTTTGATTGAATGCAATCAAAACAAATGCAGCTGCTAACACAAATAGACAGCGAAAAAGACGAGGTTTTGTATTGAATTCATTATAATAGAAGCTGAACTGCAGTTTAATACCATCAACAGAAAGGAACAGGACATAAGGGCAGAATTTGTTTTCTTGTTTATCTGGGCAAACAGTTTGTTCTTGAGTTGTATATGAATAATAACATAGCCTGTCAGCAACCTTACAAAATAATTTTCTCTCTCTGTGACCCACACACACACACACACACACACACACACACACACATATACAGGCCTATATATACAAAAAAAATTCAAAATTATATTTTGTTATAAGAAAATGAAGGCTAATTTAGAAAATAAAATGGGTATTTCTCATGACATTCTATCTGATACATGTCTTGATGGACATTTAAAAAAATACTGTGAACCAGTGTTATTTTAGTATCATTTTTTTAAATGAGATTGAAATATTTTGAATTCATTTTTTATTATTATACTTTCCAGATTTTTGTATTTTCTAATTTAATTTTAATTTCAGTCAAAGTTGCAGTACTTTTTATAATTTTTTTGTTATTTTTATAAGTTATTGTCCATATTTTTATTTTTATACCGTTTTATTTTTGGCAGTTTTAGTGCATTAAAATAATTAACTAAATGAAAATTATAAATTTTGCTTTTGTAACTAGCTGAAATAAAATAAGTTTCAGGGTTTTTTCACATTTTATTTCGGGTAACTGTAATTTCATTTCAAGTAATGAAACATGTTTTTATGGTTTACTTTTAGTTTTCATTAACTTTATAATAACCTTGCTGTGAAAAGTGCAAAAAACAACAACAACAACAACAACAACAACAAATAGACACATTATGGTAACAAGAAATTGTAGTGCATGTACCTCTTAATGGTCCTTAAATACTTGTCATTTTCTTGATTTAATGTTATTTTTCAATTGATTTTGGGGTGAAATGTGACCTGGAAATATTTTCTTTACATTGCCATTTCAAATGAAATTTTACCCTCTTTAGTTTTGTTTTTTGCACGTATCTTAATGCTCATTTCTTTGCATGTGTAATGAATGGTTGAACGGATGAGTGGTTGAATTTCCTCTCTATTTGCCTTTTGTGTCTCTTGGGCCCCTTTAGATGGGATATTAACATGAATTCCATATTTAGAGAATATCTGGATGTTATTTAGCTGGATTGCATTTATTCCTTGCTCTTACAGTGTGAATACTTACGTATTACTTGCATAATTACACCGTGTGTGAATAACAAAAACACATTTGCATTGGTGTAAAAAGTAGGATTTTGTGTGCATTTACATCTGGCTTTTAAAGTTGTCATGTTTCTGATTCAGTTACTTTAATGCCAAATGTGAACAGGGCCTGTCTGTGTTAAATTGTTATCATATCCCTCTGTCTACATGAATTTTTCCTCTCATGTTTCATTCATTCTCATCTTCTCTCTGTATTTTCCAGGCTTGGACTACAGTGAGTAACATGAAATATGCTGCATTTCCCTGAAGTGTTCTTTCTTACTAATCTGCTATCTATTTTAAAATCCCTCTGTACTCTTTGTGGTTTCTAGTCTCTGTGTAGCTGCTCTTGTATTTTTCTTTACCATTTAATCTGTTATGCCTCGGTTTATTTCAAATTGCATATTGAAAAGAACATTTTGATACTATTTACATTTAAAAAAGAAAAAGAAATGAATGATGGCAACAAAAAAAATAAAATAATGCACAGCTCCATGTGTAACAGATTAAAGCTTGAGTAGTTTAGCTAGATAAAGCCTTCGCCTCCGGCTGTAGTGGTTCCTCACAGTTTTCTCCACAAAGCAAAGAGATACACTTCTCGTCCTTCACTTTGAGACTCCACATTGTAACAGATCATCTTGATTCAAGTTTGAACAAAGATTATATAAGCAGATTTATGAGTGGTTTATGAAGGCTGGTATAGGATCTTTGCGCTTCATAGCTGGCAGTGCACAATTTTGATTTTGGGCACACTGATCCTTCTGGAATTCATCATATTAATTCTGCGTTCCATACAAGGTCGGATGTAGTATTGCTATCTCTGACCATGTCTCAGATGACGACGTATGAAGAAACAACATGGCAGTGCTAGCCTTTGTTTTGCTAACAACAGGGCTAAAGGCACACCTTACAGGCCTCAGTATACTCATGGCCACGTTCTTCTTCATTCTTCACATAGGGGTATAAAAAAGTCTGAAAAACGTGACCATCGGTATACTGTTATCGAACATCATGACACACTGAGGAGAGCAGCATTAGGTGAATATGTAAATATGTGCTGCACACTTTCCTTTCAACAACAAAATAAACGCACAACAAAAATGACTGGTAAGAAAACAGTAGTTGAGAAAGCATCTGATCATAGAGATGTGGATATATTTCCACAAGCTCTGGAATTATTATTGTATTAAACATGAAAAAATAGTGTCATTGTCTCAATTAGAATTACAAATTCAATGTCTACTATAAAGTGGTTCTCCAATGTAGTCCTGTTTTTATTTCGGAATGAACAAAATATTTTTTTCAGAAGCTCAATAGTCCATTCTTAGATTTCGCTTGAAGTATATTGGGAACTTCAGGAAAATGTGGGAAATATCCTTTTATTGAACATTGATGGATCAGCACATTTTGTAGTGATTTTTTTTTGTTTGTTTGTTTGTTTTAAAATCATATTAATTTATAAGGTGGTGAGGATATAATGCACAAGACCAGCAAGAAGGCAAAAAAAAACCCCAGTAGTGATACAAATTAAGTTATAGAAGTGTGTTTTGCGTTATATCTAAGTTAATACTTGTTCAAAACAATCACTTCAGCTAAGATTGTACCATTTTCTTTTTATTTTGCTAAATTAAAGTTCATTTATTCATAAATACACTTTCATTAATATAAGATATATATTTTGATGTGCCACTTTAGACATTCTACTAACTATAAGTAACTTTGCAATACATGTAAACTAACCATCATTAGAGTAGTAGTAGACTGTTAGGTTAAAGTTGGGTTCTGAGATAGTACAGTAAGTTGACGTAGTTGCATAGTTAGTATAATGTCTAGTGGACCATCAAAATAAAGTGTATATAATAAAATATATATCGTAAAATATATTTTGTAATTTTAAATATTGTTATGTGCTAAAGAAATCTATAGCATTTTAAAAGCACCCTATGATAAATAAATGTACCCTATGATTATCAGCAAAAAGATCAAAGTAACTGTGTTTTAAACATCTTTTCCTACAAAAGTATGTTAAATGGGTTTAATCATCATTGCACTGTTCAGAGTAGAGAATTCTGGCTTTACGAATCAAACACAGCATATTGTCTCCTGAAGTTTTAATAAGAATATTTGTCTCAAAAGCCATAAAACGAGTATTTGATTCAGCTTATTCAAAGCTCAATGTAATATCGTGAGCAAATTTGTTTGGCCATGCTCTTTCAAAGTCCATTAAAGTGAAGGATTTTTATATAGTGGGTCTTTAGAGTCCTATCCTCCCATGGCTGCATGTTCTCTTCCCTCAATTCCTTCCTGTCTCTTTCCACACATTTCAATCTTTTCTCCTCTCCTTTCATTTTCTCTCGCGGCCCGCAGAAGGTGCAGAAAGTCTGTAATCGAGGAGGTGGATCGACAGAGTCTCATAAGAACCTTTGCCTCTCGTGCAATCGCAGTCTACAAACAGTGTGCCGGAAACGGAAGATTGCGCAACAAGCTGCCCAAGTCAGATAACACGGTCACCTTCCTCTCAGATGAACGGCCTCTCACCACCCAAAATCCACTTTTCCTGGATGGAGCATCCAGCAGTCCAGAGACCAACTCTGAGGTGTACAGGGTTGCTGGATTTTTGGACAGTGACGCTCCGTCTCCAACAAGCCCTTGCAGCCAAATGACTTCATGGTCCTTGCCGTCCCGTTTTCGAGGGCGAGGGCTTTATGATGCTCTGCGCCGGAAGGGTCTCTGGGACCCCTCTGAATGGGAGGAGCAAGAGCTAAAGGTGGGGCTTAAGGACAGCAGGGAAGAACTTGATGCAGATCTAGATCAGAGTGGTCGTAGCACAGAAACAAAGCTGTCTGTCAGAGAACAGGCTAGACAGTTTGAGAAGCAAGCTTTAGCCGAGCGGACGCCCAGACAGAGCCGGGACTCTTATGCATCTCTGGATCCGAATGACCCGCTACTAACCGCCATCATGCTGTCGTCCAGTCCAATTTCTGTCGGCAAAGACATCCCACCCTGCTTTATCATCACCGGGGATGATGGCGAGACTCTTCCCCCACCCACGGCTCAGCGGCCCACTCCACCCGTTCTGAGGAAGTTCAGCTCCAGTATCTCCAATTACATGACGGTGGAGCCTTGTGAAATCACATTGGAATTCATATCAGACTCTCCGGACAGCTCACCAGCCCTTCTGCCTGTCCCTCCCCGTTCTTTTTTTTCTCCTCCACCTGTGCAACAGGATTTAACCCCACCACCAAGCCCAACTCCCATTCAGTCTCCTGAACTCCCAGTTCAGTCTCCTACTCCTACACCTAAACTAAGAGGGATCCTCAAGGACACGACCCGATTCACAGGCAGCCTGAAAGAGGACTGCAGTTGCGAAGGAGGAAGTAAAGACTCCACGACTGTCGTGCTAAAAGAACCAGAATCTAAACAGGACCAAATATACGTCAGCCAATCAGAATCTGACTCTTCTATTCGGCTCTCAAACCAACCAATCCCAGAGGAATGAGATACTTTGCCCACTTCAGCCCTTCATTTCTGAATGAACTATGGAACTCTTTTCATATCTTCTTTCCTAAACCTCCTCCCACTGTTTCATCATTTACTTTTTCATGCATTATTTCAAGGGCACTTTACTTTGAGAGCACTTTATAATCTTCACTTCAAAGAAGGTCGTAAGAGTATAGTTTCAATGTGATTGAAAGGTGTTTTTTTCCTCAGTGCATAACTTACATTTAGCTGTTTTTATATGTTAGAATATCAACAGTACTTCATAGAGTGGATTTCAGTCAATCAACTAGAACACAAGAGAAAGGGAGGGAAATCATTTTTATTTAAAATTTTAATTCTTATATGATATACTGTACATTTTTTGACAATGAAATCCTACATGTAAGCAAATAGGAATATTTGTGTAACAACAACTATAATATAGTTTTATAAGAACAAATGTTTTACATTTATGTTTTGCTATAACCATATATGATATATATATATATATATATATATATATATATATATATATATATATATAATATGAGATAATGTGTTTGTTCATACAGAACATTCTTCTACCTCTAAGCAGTTTCTATTTATTATTATTTGTAATTTAGTGGTTTAAAGTGTTCTGCTGCTTTCAAATTGCATACAAGCAGTTGTTTTGTTTTGATAATATGTAAAGCTATGTGCAATTAAACATACACTTCCCCTTCCAAAATGTGAGCTTTTAAAGAAATTAATACTTTTGTTTTGCAAGGATGCTTTAAATTGATCAAAAGTGACAGTAAAGACATTTATAATGTTACTAAAAATGTTATATTTCATATAAATGAAAGAATGCTATTATTTTGGTCTTTCTATTAAATAAAATGTGAAAAATGTATCATGTTTCCAGACAAAAAAAATTATGAAGTAGACCAACTGTTTTCAACATTGGTAATAACAAGAAAAGTTTCTTGAGGAGCAAATCAGCATATTAGAATGATTTCTGAAGGATCATGTGACACTGAATGGCTGCTGAAAAATCAGCTTTGCCATTACATGAATACATTACATTTTAAAATGTTAAAATAAAATAAAAAAAATGTTATTTTAATTATATTAATATTTCACTTACCGGTATATTATTGTATTTACTGTATTTGGTGAGCATAAGAGACTTCTTTCTATCAAAAAATCGTACTGATCCCAAACTTTTGAGCAGTGATGTATATATTTTAAATTTATATTTAAAATTTAAATAGTTTTTTTTTTTGCACAATAAGTACAGAATGCATTCATTTGCATGTTTTATACCCATCAGTTTGTACATTTTTAAGAAGAGCAAGTGAAATAATACATTTCCAATAGAATATATTTAATATATTTAACTTTTTATCAGATTAATCAAACTAATATTTGAACTGACCATCACTCTTTATGAATATTTAATGTTTAACCGGTGACGTGCTTCCTCGCAGGCGGATGTTAGGGAAAGAAGCTGTTATCATGATCATGTGACCTTGAGAGGAGTGACAGAGATTGTAATCAAATTTGATGAGGATGAACCTTATAATTAAAGATCACATTTTGTTTAATCAATTTAGTTTGATCAGAAAAAAAGAATAAGAATGAATTGAATTTATTATCTATTAGTCTGCACTGTCTAAGGGATGTCAATGGGAAAGGAAGGTCACTTCAGAGGAAGAGCAAGCTATTACCTTTTGATTAAAGATTAGGGAAATCAATTTTTATTTGAAATAACGAGCACTGATGAATCATTCACAATAAAACCAGGAATATGCATTAAGGAAGGCTAGAAACAGATCATTCTTTCTATATCTTTCTCATTTATTCACAGTCTCGGGGAAAGTTACTTTTAAAAGTAATATGTTACAATACTGCATTAAATACTCCCTAAAAAAATAACTATTGCGTTACTTTTTATGGAAAATAATGTTACATTAATTTTGCTGTACATTTTCTCACCTGGGCTGGGCTTGCTTGCTTGTTTTTTAATTTTTATAAAAATTCACACCAAAAGTGAAATAAATAAGCCTCAGGCTGAAGGAAATGCAAACTCATGCCTGTGCAGTAGAGGGCACTGCTCAAGCAGAGATGTATAAAGTACTAGAGACACAGACTTGAGTAAAAGTACAAGTGCTCTATCAAAAAAGTGACTTGAGTACAAAGTATTGCAAGTAGTTTTTTTTAAATTTACTACTCAAGTACTGAAAGTAAAAGTACAAGTATTGTATTATGTAGTAAAGCATCTCTCCCTTCTCTTCCCTGCTTGTCAAGTCAAGTCAAGTCAAATATATTTATATAGCGCTTTTCACAATACAGATTGTATCAAAGCTGCTTCACAGTATCAATCAAAACAACTTAACAATGTTTGTTTATTACTGGAAAAAAAAGACATCCAAGTTTGGTAGAGCTAATCAATGGTATGATTGGTTAATTAATTTGAATATCCCCAACTGAGCAAGCCAAAGGCAACAGTGGCAAGGAACCGAAAAACTCCATCCAGTGACCTAATGGTGTCCTAACACCCCATCAAATGACCCAATGGAGAAAAAAAAACCTTGGGAGAACCCAGGCTCAGTCGGGGGCCAGTTCTCCTCTGGCGTTTATGAACTAGAGGCCGAATTTACAGTAACTGTAAGATAAAAATTTATATGAATGCCTGGCTAAATAGATGCGTCTTCAGTCTAATTTTAAACTGGGAGAGAGAGTCTGAGCTACGAACAATATCAGGAAGGCTATTCCAGAGCTTCGGAGCTAAATGTGAAAATGCTCTGCCTCCTTTGGTGGATCTGGAAATCCTAGGAATGACCAGAAGCCTCGAATCTAGTGATCTTAAAGTTAAATAGACTGGAGTTAAATAGACTGGAGCTAAACCATTTAGAGCTTTATACGTCAAAAGCAATATCTTGTATTTAATACAGAACTTTATAGGTAACCAATGAAGTGATGATAAAATCGGTGTTATATGATCATATTTTCTTGATCTAGTAAGAACTCTAGCGGCTGCATTTTGGAATAACGGTAGCTTGTTTATTGAAGATGCAGGACAACCAGCTAATAAAGCATTACAGTAATCTAGTCTCGAGGTCATGAATGCATGAACTAACTTTTCTGCATCAGAGACTGATAGCATATTACGTAGCTTAGCAATGTTTCTAAGGTGGAAAAAGGCTGTTTTTGTAACATATGAAATATGCTTTTCAAAAGACAGGTTGCGGTCTAGTATAACACCCAGGTCTTTTACTGTAGCGGATAAAGTAACAGGGCATCCTACTGGCTTGTGCCATTTGTTTATGTCAGGAAGTTCCTGGAATGTCACATGATATGGCTCTTCTTCATGTGTTCCATATATGGGCTAAATGTGCACAGGGCGCCCTCAGGCTGCCAGTATGGATTGAAAACACAGTATATCAGAGTATCTAGCGCTCATAATGATTACATCGGGCCATTTTGGGTATAAATTCAATAAATATTATTCCTCTCTGTAGAAATCTGACATAAACCTATGAAAATCGATCAATATTTATCAAAAACTGCACGAGCTAAAAGACAGAGGGACGTTGTTTGGTCAAGCGCTTTCATTCAAGTTTTTTTTCTGAATGGAAGCGGCTGAAGCTCATAATTCATATTAAAGGTATCGACTTATTTTTTCATTACATAACTCCTGACACAAATTAAGAAATAACTGTCACTAAGTTTCTCAGAATAAAATAGTGGTTAAATACTGAAATTTGAGCCTTATATCTTTTTAATGATGTATAGTTTGTCAATAGCCAGACCGAGTCTCATTGAGACATCGGTCTGAGAACCACATGTTCATTTTCACGTATTTGAGGCGTGGTTTACGAATGCCCAGAGCCATTTATTGGGTGCTACGAATGTCTATCAAATGCGCCTGTACGTAGCTCATAGCCAATCGTTTCAATTATACCAGATGATGTATGTAGAGCGACAGAAATTAGACGAGGAAGAAGACAATGGGTCAGAGATTTAACTAAACTACTTAGAACAATATCTAAGGCTGCATCGAAGGTAACTTCAGGTCTGCTGCCATGTTGGATCCATAGGTATAAGCAAACTGCTTCGGTGTGTCACATAGACGTCGTCATCGTTTTACTGCTCCCTCCCCGTTCTGTGATTGGTCCCCTCGCTGAGGCGAAAATCTGGTCCATGGAATCCAGGCTGCCTAGCAGCGTGAATAAAATCGCGCTGCGCGCAAGGCAGCATGGAGAAACCCAGGCTAGTTTGTCAAGGTAATAACATTAAATCTAATAGTAACTTTGAACTATTAAAAACAAAGAACAATCCTCACGTCCTCGCACGTCCTCGCACATTCTATATGAATTGTCTTTAACTAGTCTTTCACTGTCTCTTTCAAGACAAATAAAAACATGGACTCTAAGTAGGGCCAGGGGTCTCCTTCCTCACCGCCACGATCACTCGAAGTTGAATGGTGTTTCTGGTTCTTCCATCTCGAAACAAACTAACAAATCTCAAGTGTTCTCACTGGAGTCAGGCAGCAGAGCGAAATTCAGAACGGAAGCATGCGCGCTCTTCCTGATCGCTTGATTCGCTCAACGATGAGCCAGCTTCATCAAACCTGGTGACAGAGCCATCTACCGCTCTGGCAGTGATTATGTGGGTTTGGAATAATTCGTAACATTTTTATAATTGTAACGAGTAACGATGCAGCACATAAAAAATGTATCGGAGTAAAAGTATAAATTCATCTAAAATATGTACTGAAGTAAAAGTGGAAGTAGGAGAAAAAAATAATGCTCTAGTAGAGTACAGATACAGCCTTTTAGTACTTAAGTACAGTAGTGAAGTAGTTCTACTTTGTTACTATACATCTCTGAGCTCAAGCAAACACAGTGTTCATTCTTACTAACCGTTTTTAAAAGCTGTTAAGAGTGCCAGACCTCCTGAAGCTCTCCTGTCTCTCTTCAGTCTTGCGGATGTTTTTTGCCCTTTCAGAAACTCAAGCAGTCAAGACTCACATAGAGATAAAACAATACAGCTAATCGTTGATGTGGCGGATGGCAGGGGGACGTTGACTCTGCCGTTCCTCGCTGAATTCATCCCAACGGGCGCGCAGTCAATGTCCCTTCATTCAGACCAACTGCTCCTACAATATCTCTGCACTGGTCTACAGATGGCGTCTCCCTCATCCATACCGAAAAATCTGTTTGAAATCTGTCATCACCCCATAAGCAAATGCACACAGATTTAATAATGTCTCATCTTCAGTTCTAAGCACCTTTGAAATACACAAACATTGTGTTTGCAGTTGCACCAAGTAGTTCAAAAAATGAATGAAATGATTCTACCCACAACTATTCAATAGACAACAAAGGACAGAAAATATGATCAACGGTTACATGTTGCGTTATTTATGTCTACTGACTGAGGCAGATTTATGTGCGAGCTGAATGGATGTACAGTATGTGTGTATGTATGTGTCAGGGCTTGTTTGTAGGTCCTGAGGAACGGCTCTATATTTCACATGACCCACTCAGCACGATGAAAGCACAGGCTGTGAGGTCTAGAGATATGTAATTAATCAATCGATGAGTCTGCCGTTGATATCACTAACCCTAATTCTCTATTTTCTCTCCTGTGTTTTCATGTCTTTCTCACTTCCTCCTTTCATATTACCTGCTCCACCACAAAATAAAATGAATCTTGCTCTATTAACTCTTTCCGCTCCAGCGTTTTAAAAGAAAAGTTGCCAGCCACTGCCAGATATTCAGTTGTATGAATATCTGAACATGCAATATCAAAAGAAACAACAGACCCTCTGCTTTTAAACAAAACAAAAAAAATCAACACTGGAATGTGGTTAAGTTTTATAAAAAAGCAACATTTTGAGCAAACAGCTGAGAAAATTAGGTTTTTGTCAAAGATGATTATAACATAGATTTAGTAGATTAAATCTATCGGGGTGTTGATAGATTTAATCTACTACATCTATGTTATAAACATCAAAGCTTTCTAGCCTGTCCTGGGTTGACATTTCATTCAGTAACGTTAGGCAGTTTTGATTTATATGCTGTTTAATGTTGATGATCACATTATTTTACATATGAATATGATTACAAATGCTATGGCTTGTTTCTGCTTCCTCTTCACATTTGTTTTGATCAGGAGATACTGTACTTTTTCAGAATATGTGTAACAGCGCCCCCTTACCGTATAACAGTGAAAACACATAAAAGCTGGAAATTTCTGTCACTGTTGGGGAAGCATTGTCTCATAAATGATGGAATTTCCATCAGTGGCAGGGAAAGAGTTAAAAAAAACGAGAGTACTTTAAAAAAAAAAGGATCTTACTATGTTTTTATTTTCATTTTTAATAAATAGCAAATTATATAATGATATTGTTATTATATACAGTATTTTTATGTGTGCCTTTGTGTCACACATCATAGCACACCGCAATGCTTGCAAAGATGCATTCTGCATTATTTAAAGAACCTAGATAGTTCTTTAAAGGTTGCCTGGCATAATGGTCTCCACGAGAACACAAGTTTGTTCTTTGCATTCTTTGAATTGAGAAACTGCCTTTTCTTCCAGTGGGACATTGAGAAAGACATCACGTTCCACACAAACACACACACACACACACACACACACACACACACACACACACACACACACACACACACACACACACACACACACACACACACACACACACACACACACACACACATCCCACATCACTCATCTGTCACTCTCATTCATTATGTGGGAGAGAGATGTGTTTGTCTGACAGGGATATTTCATCATTTATTCAGGTAATGCACACCCTCTTACACCACGCTTTATTCATGGGGTGAATTTCATAAAACCTGTTAAGAATGTCCAGTGTGGCTTTTTATTTTACTTTATTATTTTTTTTGTAAGATTCTCCCTATGAATAGTTTTGAGGGTGTTTGTTCAGATGTAGTTCACTTCGAGCAACACATACTGCTCATTTGTCACACTGTTCTAATCACTTAGTGGATTTCCCTCTTTGGCCCTTGAGAGCCCTCAAATGTAACTTTCCTGGAAATTTTGTTTGTGTATAGGACCGTTTATAGCTACTGCATATAGTTTGTGAGAGTGTGTGTGTGAATGTGCTGGTTTACTATTTATCAGAAAATGATGGATTTCAAAAATCAGATGAACATGTTTTGAAGTCTTTGCTGTAGGTAAAATTGCTTGCGTCAGGACTATCTGCGCCATTTCCCTGAGTGCATTTTTATCTTTCGAGAGCTTTCCCATTTGAACATAGTTTTTTTATTCTGGTCCAGCGATAAGAGAGTGTTGACATGCTTTCTGTATGATAAAAGTGAGTCAGAATCCACAAAAACAAGTCTGAAATCACTTAGCTAGTCAACATATGTCACAATTCCAGCTACGTGTTATTCTTTCTAACACCTCTGTTTCTTTCTGCAGGCGTGGCATTGGCAGAGAGGTAAGTCATTCTTTTTTTTTCACTCATATATAGAGTTCGGAATTTGAACGAAGGCCTAGTGTTAAAAGTTGTCTGCATTAATATAAATAATACCTCATCACGTTAACACCATGGTGACTTGCATACTGCAGCACCTCTTATGTTTTCCTCAGACCATGTAAAAATCAAGTTCTACTTATCATTGATTTAATTTAAGGGTATTTTCTTTAATAAGTCGAAGGTAAGAGTGCCTTGTTCCCTTGTCACTTCAGACCACCAATAGTGCCTTGAGGGAGACTAGAACCTTTGCCATTAAACTTACATTTACTCTTCACTAAGAAGTGTAAATTGAAGAGTCGTGTCTAATCTTAGTTCTGCCTGCACACACATTTTGCAGCAAGAACATGTCACGTCAGTGTCGGAGTTAATGCATATAGACTGGCTGTGCATGCTGTCAAACATGACCTTTTCTGACCTTTCAAGCTCTTTAGCTCTTAAAGTTTGGTCTACTACTTAAGATGGAACATTTTCCCTCATCTGCATCTCTGTCATTATCTTTCTCACCAGGAGCTTGTTTTTCCCCCCTCCCACTCTTTCCTGCATCTTTTTGCTGTCATGTTCTCAGTCTGATCATTCATTTTAAATGTATGCAGTAACATCTTCTCTTGCTATTCTCTTTGTCTTTTATTCTGTGCTGGCTCTCATGTATTCTCTCTTAGTATCAAATCTTTTTTCTCCCCTCGCTCTCTTTGTGACTGTGCCAGCAGCAGCTGTTGAGACCCTCTCTGCTCCGGCCTGAGGTAGCATCTCTGTTTTTTTGCATTCCTTTCCTTAATTTTCTTGACAAAGGTAACACTTTATTTCAGCGGTCCCCTTTAGACATTCTGTTGACTATAATTAACCTTGCCACTAAAAGCCAAATAACTCTCATTAGAGTTTCAGTAAACTCTGCTTAATATCTGCTAATAATTTATGTTGATGCTCCCCCAACAGACATTCTACTGACTTTAAGAAACCTTACAAGTACATGTCATCTTATTCTACTAACCCGAACCCTACCCCTAACAGTACACTAATACTCAACTAATACTCTAATGAGAGTTAGTTGACAACATTACTTATAGTCAACAAAATGTCTAAAGGGGACCATTGAAATAAAGTGTAACCTTGATGGATCTTCTTATTGTTACTGCATATTTTAGATATCTCTTATTAAAGATTATTAGTTTATGTATGTTTATTTTGAGGTCTGTAGGGTATAAATCAAGGAACAGCAACTGCATTCATCAAGGAAATTTATGGGGTCTTCAACTGCTAAATAATAACCTTTAAAGGGACAGTTCCCAAAAGTCTAATATTCATTATTTGCTAAAAATCATAAGGGTGAGTAAATTATGACAGGAATTTTATTTTGGGTGAAATATCCCTTTCCTCCTCCTTCCCTAAGATGCAAGATTCTCTCTTCTTTTGTATATAAATGTCTAACACTTACACTACAACTAAAATAAAAATGAAGAAATTAATAGGCATACTTTTATTTGGCAAGGATATATTAAATTGGTCAAAAAATACACAAAAGATTTTAATATTGTAAGAAAATGTATTATATTGCAAATAAATACTGTTCTTCTTAACTTTCTATTTATCCTTAAAAAAACAAACAAGCATGGCTTCCACAGAAATATTAAGCAGAACAACTGCTTTCAGCATTGATAATAGTAATAAAAAAATGAAATGTGCTTTCATTAGAATTATTTATAAAGGCTCATGTGACACTGAGGACTGGAGTAATGATGCTGAAATTGGTATGAGCATAAGAGACTCCTTTAAAATACATTAAAAAAAATCTTACCTACCTCAAACTTTGTAATGGTAGTGTAGGTAGATGTTCATTTGCTTTCCCTGGTTAAATTAAGTTATAGCAATGAGTGAATAAACACAATGTGTGCCAGAAATGATATTGACTAGATAGTAAATTGTGCACCAAACCCAGACTAATTTTTGTAGACTGTGTGAAGATGTCTGACATCTGTCTTTATGTTTGTATTTTAGGCTCTCTCCATGGAATCGGGTATCGACCCTGGGCAGGATTACTATTCTCAAGACTACTACAGCTACGATCAAGGGTGAGTTTCATTAATTCAAAGCTAGGGTGTTTTTGTTACAGACTAGGTTCGTATATTGTAGATGCATTTTCTTCCTCTTTTGAAGATCAAGTATGTAATGTCTGCCCCCTTTTACAGTAGCTCCCTTTCTCTTTGTCTGTCTCTTGTGTCCTTCGGTTTTTCATCATCTTCGATCACTTCAGTATTTCTCTTTTTTCTCTATTACAATTTTCGCAATCATTTTGATAAGAAAACACCTGAGCACGAAAAGATCCATACAGAAGAATAGAGACAGACTCTCCATGTGATTTCAGGGTAAAATATTAAGATGCTTGTTGTGGGTACAATACATTAACTGAGCAGCTTGTGTCTGCAAACAGAAGGAGACAGCAGAAGAGAGAGAAAAAGGGTGTAAACACACTCAAATTTACACATACTGTACCGTTCGGAACAGATGCTGTTGCAAATGTTCAAATGTTGAACTGCATGGTTTAAAGTCAGCCCTTCTGAGGAGATGCTGGAAGCTTTAATTAGATTAGTGTACCCTTAACTCCACACTGCCGTCTTTAGCTGAGCTCAGTGGATTCATTAAGACGTGAGGCACATGTTTTCTACTAAGACTTTTAGACCTGAGTTCAGTGTTCAAAGTGTAATTGCATCCTCTATTATGTTCGGTAGAGTAATTAGAATTTTCCAGCATGAGGAGCAGCAGATGGTCTTAAGGCCTCTGTAGTGCTATGAGGGTTAGCTTTGAGCACCACAGAGCAGATGATTTACTTTAACATCGAGATCAAGATCTCTAATGATAGAGGACTAGGGCTATTAATTGACATTTTAAAACGAATTGCACCAGTCCAGGATGTTGAATGGTCAAGCCAGCATTCCAGTCATGCTAAAAAACACATTATAGAGAAAAATATAATGAAAAACACCTGTGCACATAGCTATTAATCTTAGCACTAGGTAAGTTTTCATAACAGGGACTGTATCTCATAGAAATGGGGTTCCCAAACTTTTCCATCGTTGGTTGAAAAACCTGAAACAAGCTTGCTCCGGTCCAGTTATGAACTGTGATCCGCGCTGCGAATGTTGTCAAACTCATCGCAGTGTTTAGCACATACAATGTTCTCATGCTCGTTCTGTTTGTACATGTGAAATGCTTTTTACAGACAAATTTTCTTTATGTGTTGGTTGGTAGCCAAATGCACGGAAATGCAAAGAACGCATTCTTACGACCATGTCTCTGAAAGACAACAGCGCTGAGTTGAACAGAAATGACAGAAATTAATGAACAGACCGGCAACAGCCTTTCGTGACATTTGAATTATCCAATGTAATGCACATGAGTTGTTTTATGAGCATGCTTCACTATGAAATGCAATGCATACATTTATGTAATTAAATGGCAAGCAATAGTAGTAAAAAGTAAGCAATATCACAATTTCTATTCAATGCTGGTTTATAATTGCAGCCCCAGACTAAACGGTTTTTGTGTGAGTATATGTCTTATTCAGCAAAACGTAAATTTAGCTGCAGCCAAGTGATGTTGCGCGACCACCTTTGTATTTATTTTTTATTTTATTTTATTTAACCTTTATTTAACCAGGAAAAGTCCCATTGAGTTACAGTAACTCTTCTCACAGGGAGTCCTGACAAAGACAGGCGGCCAAAAAGTTTCAAAAATAAAAATAAAAGACAGGACAAAGATTACATATTACACCACAAGTCTCTATACATACACTATACATACACTCACACAACATTTTACCTACTTACATAGGCAAATACAGACATACAATTTAAAGGGCACCTAGTTAAAAGCAATTACATTGTTCAGTCAGAGTGGACTTTAAAAGGCTTTTAAAAGTATTAATAGGTGGAAGTGATTCTAGATCTAAGGTATTTTGGAGTTCATTCCAGACATTTGGTGCATATGACGAGAAAGTTTTTTTTACCAAGTTCCGTTCTTTTTGATGGAATAATTAATATAATTTTTTTTGACGACCTTATCAACACTATTTTGGTAAGTTAGCTAATTTGAAATATAGAGGGGTAATTTGCCCATAAGTGCTTTGACAATACAAATCTTCTGAGGGAGAGGGAGGACCATTGTACCATTGTACCATTGTAAACCTCTGTCCTAGAAGAAGGTTGGCATTTAATGTATTTCCCAGTAATGGCAATTTTATAAAATGAGCAATGCAATGAGAATTCCCTCAAAATGTTATCTGTTTGTGCACTCTGGAAGTCAAGGTTTTCTTTGTCCAAAGTCAAGGCCTAGAAAGAAGGTTGGCTTTGATTCCACAGACATCAAGGGACAGAGTGGGAAAGATAAGTGTTGCACTTCTGTCAGACTAAACGGCACCTGCTATCAGAAAGGCCCGTCCTGCTGAAGATCCAGGGCTATTTAGCCTACTAATCTTTAATGGGGATTTAGCCTTTAATCCCTTGATCACAGAGGCTGTTTGTCCTGTGTAGGTGGAGCCGCACATGGACTGATGTTGATTGCAAGTGTAATGAGGCATCTGATTTGCCTTTTCCCGTCTTGAATAAACACTTCAAACCTATTTTCAAACCTGTTAGAGATGTATGAAGGTAAATTAGTAGCAAAACTCGAGAGCACGTAGATGTGAATTTGAGAACTTGTACAATAAATATTCGTACTTGTACGCAAACATTTACACTCACAGCTCCAATGTGAAAACCTGTAAAATAAAAATCTGAACTTGAACGCTGAGATTTGCACTTGCAGACAATAGTCACAAACCTGTATTCTGAATTTGAAGCTGCAGACAAGTAGTCACAAATGTGTAAAATGCCATTCACAAAGATACAATGACAAACACAAACTTGTAATACAAATGTGCACTTCTTCTAACATTCACTCTCGCAGTGCAGCCTCAAATTGGCACTTGCAACTTCTCAAATCTGACACTGCAAGTTCAGTGATTTCTGTTATTTGTGAAGATGTCACGAAACCCATTTGTGATGGACTGATATTAAAAGTAATAAATGATATTATCAAACTCAGTTAACAACACCATACTAATTAAGCATAGCCTTGTAGGCTACAGAAAAGCCATTGAGCCCAGAATATGACGTTTAGTGCAAATAAAAAAAAAATAAAAAAAAATTTAAGCAAATATGTGTTTAGTGCAAATAAACCTGCTACCTGCAGTTTTATTAATAAGAACAAATTGTGTTTTTTTTATTTTTATAACTGTTGGTCCATTAAGCCTCATGAAGCGTTTTCTTGGTTTTCTATGGGAGGGAAATGCTTAACGTACAATTAAACGCGTTGCGTTCATATTATGTGCAAATTACTTTTCTATGCTTTACTAGTAGGCATGGTGTTTCCTGAGTTTTGCCTTTTCATACCACTGTCTTAAATGCGTTGTGTTCATATTCTGTGTTGATCTGCTTTTCTGTACATAGTAGCCTATGCATTATTAGTATGGTGTTGTTTACTGAGTTTGATGATATCATTTATTTAAGCATTAAGCCATGTTAGCATTTCAGATCTTTATTTTTTTAGTGCAACAATAAATATACAAAGATTTGTACATGCACCTCACAACAACACCTTTAGCGTTTCAGATCATATTCCGATGGTCCCCGAGAAGCGGGCTTCATGACATCATCACATAACAGAAATCCCATTTCATTGGCTAGGCGCCAACCAATAAAACTGCTCCTTTGAACACCCCCACTCCCGCCCCCCTTCCTCTCTCGCCACCACTGAGTTGCAAGTGCAAGAGTCAGTTTTGCACCTAATATATCGTGAAAAGAGTAGCAAAAGTCAAGGCGTGAAATTTGAAATTGCAGTGACAGATTTGAGAAGTTGCAAATTCCTACTTTAGGTTGTACTGCGAGTGTGAATGTAAGAATACGTGCAAATATATGTTACAAGTTTGTGTCTGTCATTGTATTTTTGTAAATGGCATTTTACACATTTGTGACTGCTTGTCTGCAGCTTCAAATTCAGAATACAGGTTTGTGACTATTGTCTACGAGTGCAAATCTCAGTGTTCAAGTTCAGATTTTTATTTTACAAGTTTTCACATTGAAGCTGTGAGTGTACATTTTAGCGTACAAGTACGAATATTTATTGTACAAGTTCTCAAATTCACATCTACATGTTCTCGAGTTTTGCTACCAATTTACCTTCATAGAGATCTGACCTCCAAAGTACTCAGAAGTTATATTAGAGCTTTGAATTAAAGGTGTTGTAAGGTTTTTTTGATACTTATTGCTTAAAATATATCACTAAATTAGGTGTCAATCATACCTGTCTCTATGACAGCCATGCAAGTGTTTTGTCTTTTTGGAATTGAATTTAGAATGCTTTTTAAATAGCAGGTCAATTCCTGAATTTGAATTGAGGTAACAAACAGGATGCAGAATTGCTATTCAAATTTTAATGTAAGGTAGTAAAATTAACATGAATTACAATTCAATTAAACTTAATCAATTCAATTAAACGTTAGTCAAGACAAACCTTTTCAAAATAGAAAAGCAACATTTGTCAAGAAAAACTTTGAATGTTGTCTTGACGAAACCGTGTTTGCAAAGATTTTTAAAAAAGCATTGACGTTTATACGTAATTTTGCCCAACACTTTTAGCCAGCAAGGAAATCATGTTTACGTTTGCTGCCATCAGGTTGGTTGAGATGTCTTTGGAGAGTAGGGTATAGGAGAGAAGGCATGTGTTTAAAGAGTGGGGGTAATTCCATGTAGTGGAAATTAGCAAAATTTAAATCACTTACAACCCCTTTTTATATTGTTCTGCACAGCACAATAATTCAAAGTTCACATGTTGTAACATTTCCATTCCTACATACAGATATGATCCCTATCCGCCCTACGGCAGCCGCAGGAGGCTGATCACACCCATGTATGATGAGTATGGAGAGGCCATCGTGGAGGACGAAGGATATTACTATGGTGGACCAGAGGTAGTCTTACACATTCATTCACAGACAACTTAGGATATGGTGCAGTTATGTTTTATTTTGTTTTATTACTCATAATCTTGTCATCACCAATAGAAAATCATTTTCATTTCATGCATTTTTCATGCAACAGGTTTGACAGTTTCATGTAAACTGTGATTAATGAGATTGTTTTAAAAGAATTGATTTCATAACAGGGTCGGGGAAGAGGGCGAGGTGGGCGAGGGAGAGGTCGCGGGCGTGGAAAGCGTGTGGGATTCCAGGATTTCCCACCAGAGGATGAGCTTGAACAGGCAGAGTCTGAGGTTCCTGCTGAGGAGCCATCAGAGTCTGAACCTGAACAATCCAAAGCTGCAAAGAGGCTGAAGTCTGTCATGAAGCTCAGCAAGTTCCTCGCTGCTGGGAAGAAAACTGAACCTACATCCCCATGGAAGAAGGCCAGGATCTTCCCAATGATGTTTGGGAAAGGGAAGAAAGACAAAGATTACGCCAAGCTGACATCTGCACGTCGTATCGATAGTCAAGAGAGCTTGACGGGTGGGCAGAGCACCACTTCCATTGATGGCACGTCCACTGCCAGGAGTCGGCTTGGGAAAGTCCTGAAACGCATTAATCTGGCAAACAAGCTGCAAATTAGAAGGAAATCACAGAGCAGCATCAGTAGAAGCTCTGTGAGTGAGAAAGACGAGTCTGCAACCGAGTCAGAGAGAGAAGAGAAGAAATCTAAAGTGTCCATCAGTGTCAGTGAGCCAGACGCCAGCGGGAGTGGATCAGAGGCAGAGAGCCGAAAGAAAGGCTCAGACGAGGAGGAATCGTCCGATAGGAGCAGTGTAGTAGGCTCCACTGATGACAAAGATTATCTGAAAGTGGATCTGGACCGAGATGATGCCAATGAGAGCACAGTTGATTCTGAATCAGAGCCAGAAGAACCCGGTGATTCTGATGAGGAGAGTAAATCCAAATCTGGGACTGAAAAGTCAGGAACCGAAAAGGATTCCGAAGCAGAGTCAGCATCTGAGAAAGAATCTGAAACCGAGAAAGGGTCGGGTTCAGAGGAGGAATCCGGCTCGGAGGAAGAGTCAGGGTCTGGAAAGACCTCAGGAACAGAAAAAGGATCTGGATCTGGAACTGAAAAATCAGGAACCGAGGAAGAATCCAGCGCTGAGAAGAGTTCTGCCACAGAAAAGGAGTCTGAGGAAGAATCTGAAGAAGAGTCTAAAGGAACAGAAGAGTCCGGATCAGGGACAGAGCCGTCTTCTGCCCGCTCATCAATGAAATCATCCCGTACTGAGGATTCCTCGGCACGTTCGAGTGCAGGAACTCGGACCAGCAGAAGTGGAAGTGTTTCTGCTAGTGCAAGTGGTACTCCGAGTGGCAGTGGATCAGGTGGTAGCTCTAAGGGGTCTTCAGCCCGGTCTTCAGTCAGGTCTTCACAAGCATCAGTGTCTGGTGAGGAGAGCAGTGGTGAGATATGGTCAGCGAGTGGCTCTGAAGAGGCATCCGAGACAGAAATGAGCGGATCTGCTCCATCAGATGCCACTGGATCAGATGCCGTTTCTGTGTCCGACAGTGAGAGAAGCTCTACGAGCTCTAGATCAGCAGCAGGAAGCCGACGCTCTCGCAAGAGCATCATTACCCGATCATCCCAGGACACCATTGATGAGGAGAGTGAGGAGGAAGAAGAGGCTTCTGAAGAAGAAGAGGAGATTGAAACAGCAGATGAGAGCAGAGAGTCTGCCAGTGAGATGAGTGAAGGATCAATGTCACGGAGGTCAAGCGTGATCTCAGCGGCAGGAAGTGGAGGCACACCGTACGCTACAGAGCACAGCGTGACGGAGAGTTCAGATGAAGCATTTGGAGGCCTCTCACCCATCACAGAGGTCGATGAGGATGCTATAACTTCCAGCAGTGGCTCAGCATCTGAAAGTGGCTCTATGATTCGCTCAAAGCAATCAGGAACCACAGAAGTAACAGATGCAGACTCCGAATCAGGAGATTCCACAGCTTTCTAAAAAGGGGCCAAGTAAGACTTAACTGACTTATGTCATGGAGTGAAGATATTCCAACTTTTCTCAGTCTTTTCTCTTATTCTGGCGTGTTTTGGAACCATTCCAACTGCATGGAAGTGCTGACAATGGCATGCCGTTCACGCTTTTTTGGTGTGCTTCTGAAATTCCTTCTCTTGAGTGAACTGACATTACCATCACTGCTAAACTGTGTTTTCAGAACATTTATTTAAATCCTCTCATGTTTCCTTTCCCAAAAACTTTATCCCTTTGAGTGGTTTGATATGATATTGACACCATATGTGGGGCAGTCAGTTTGCTCCTCTATTCGGGGTGAACAGAAGATTCAGTTTGGTTATGATGGCAATTTTTCACCATTATTTTCTACCATTCCCACCTGGGGGGTTTCTCTTTGATAGTTGATTTATGTTAGTAATTATTCTCTCTAATCTACAGGCTGGCAAAAAAAAGAGGGTCAAACTGGTGTTGGACAGAGAGCACGACACAACTTCAACAGGAGAGGACAGTGGACCGGATGTCACACGCAATCGCATACCCAACGTCAGCAGCCACAGTAACATCAACGGATCAGTATACCTTTCCCAAAACGGTACCATCATCCGAACACGGAGGCCACCTTACCCCAACAACTTAAAACTGGGCTCACCAATACGATTAGGCAAACAATTTAAAAAACTAGATAAGCTAGGTGTCACACACGAAGAGCATTTACCTTTAAATGGAACAGAAGACAATGGGTCTATTATCGGCACCACCACTGACCATTTCTATGTTACTGATCACAACCTCAACTCCAAAGAGTGTAGTATAATGGGCCTTAACAGCACAGGGCCCAAATCCAACATCGATAAAGCCCGTTTGGAGCAGGATAGGGGGAACTTGGAGCAGGTGTCCTCAGTGGACAACAGGGAAAATAAAGAGTCGGTAGAATCTCCATGTGAGCAAACACTGTCTGATGAAGAGGAACTCTGGATGGGTCCCTGGAACAACTTACACATACCAATGACAAAACTCTGATTTTTAGTTTAGCTAATGCTGGTGGTACTGTTTCTATTTAGTTTCCTTTCTAGTCTTTTCTATGTTTTATTTGGGTTCTTTGAAAGATTTTGTTGTACACAGACCAGACACCGACTAAGAAATGTGATTCTCTTATAAGAAATTGTTTTTTTTCATGCAGTTGACTATATTTCACTTCTTATTGTAGTTTCAGATCAATTGTTTTGGAAGACAGGGCTATTCTGTACAAATACCTTTGCCTCAAACTGTTTTAAACTGTTTCCAAAATGTATAACTGTATAATTGAAATTATTAGATATTATCAGATACGATTTTACAAAGACAATACACAGAAAATGTTGCTGATTTAAACAATTTAGAACGCGTGTCAATTACAGCTTTGATTGAAGACTATTTTTTATTAATGAATCACGCAACGGTTGCTTGAAAATTCCCTACAAATCAGTATAACCAGTGATGGCTGCTGTACATTCAATTATTCCTCATGTTTTTTAATGGATGTATTTTTCACATTGAGAATATATATGGTTGTAATGGCCCTAATATTTTGAAAAAAAAAATATTTACATAGATCTATAAATGTATACTTAAGTATAATGCAGTATATGTATTTTGATAACTTTAACTGTTTTTTCATTATTCTTTTCATCAAAAAATCGAATTAATTAATCTATCTTGTTTTTTTTTCTTCACTTTTGAGTTTAGTGTTTTTATACTGGTCAGATTGTTTGAAGCTTTTGATTTATTATTATCATGAATAAAATTGTGAACATAATCCAAACATGTTTGTCAATAAATTAGCTATTCACAGACATTTTCCAAGTTAATGTTCATACAATGGAATGTCACTACAGTAAATGTCTCCGTAAAGTGAGTTTTATATACTGTATATATAACAGAGGCTTTTTCATATGAGAAATAAGTACACAGAGGCTTTCTCAGATGAATCACTGAGCATCAGTATTTATTCCAACAATCTTTCATCTGTCCATCAAAGGCTGACCGCTCTGTCAGATATGAATATTTGTCAATCCACATTATTACAGCTGCCTGGGGAAAAAGAGGAAAGTGTCTCTGAAAAGTGAGAGTTCTAGAATGTTCTTTGATCCTTATGACGTGATGTGAAGATATCTTTACTACAGTAATAATAACAATTAACTGGACTCATAACTATACAATTATTATTTTTTGTCTTTTAATTTGCCTGGACACACAATGTTTTAAGAGTCCTTTTATTTATTTTAAAACTTTTCATTCTTAAAATGCTGTTGCTTTCTAATTGCAGAGTACCATAAAAATCTGTTTGTGATGACTAAGGTTAAACTTCTATATTTGACTTCTTGTTTACCTGCAATCAAGTAAAAAAAAAAAAAAATCTTTTAAATGATTACAGCCTGCTTGTTTGGTTAAAGCTTTTCAATTTTACCTGCCATGTGTCAGCAATTTACACAATTTTTTATACTGATTCTTGATTATTTGCATGATGTTGTGTTTATGCATTGTATGTGTTTGTGTAACATCATGCACATACAGATGTGAAGTGATTGACTGTTGTCTGCAGAGTTGTACGTTCACCAGCAGAGGGAGACACACTATTTACACATCCACTCTTCTCAGAGCTCTGATGGTAATCACTTACTTTGCTATCAACGCAAATCGCACAGACAAGGAAAGGACAGATGTTTAAAATAATTTTTGCTTTCTGAATTTAAATCATACTCTGATTACCTTGAGGAACATTTTTCTGAATAGATTCTTAAAGGTGAACTTAGATTTATTTATTTAGCATGTTAAAATTCTTAATTTAATAATTCTTAAAATTCTTAATATCCCAAGTTATTGTGCAGAGTCAACTTTCTATGTCGACAAACTGAAGAACATGTAAAAAAATTTGATTATGTGGTGGTCTTACTTCTTATTGAATACGGTGTAGTATAAACTGTTTAGCCTACTGATTGCTGTTTTTAAAAAAAACACACAAATTTGAAATAGCCTATGGCTATTTTGCATTTTCCATTCCATTTTGGGGGGAAAAATGCTTTAAAAAAACAACCTTTAGGCAGTTTGATCAAATACCAAGTCAAAATAAAGATGTTATAAATCTTATTGGTTCATCACACTGGAAAAGGAAGGTCATGACCGCAACATTTATCCAATTTTTATGTGGTGTATATTGAGATATAAGTGTTATTGTATTCAAAGTCATACATCCTGTTCTGCTTTAGAACAAGTAAGTATTTTAAATGTGTCTTCAGTGTTGCTGAATAATTAATGTCAAGCATAGTAGAATAGAAAGGCCCACCTGTCCCCTTGTTTTCCTTCCTGCACATGTGCTGCAGTGAGCTGTGTTTGACTCAAATGGGCTCTGACTGTGAGCCGCCTCCTCTCCTCTGGATCTGGCTGCTGTTGATGCTTTAGCGTGTGTGTGTGGGCAGATGCAGGTTGTAAGCATGCATGAGGAGGGAGAGTGTGTGCACATAAGGACCGGATTGTGTTTGTCACGCAGGCCAGGAAGGTTCAACATCACATAGAAAAAGAGGCGGAAGATCACCTCCTAGTGTTAGCACAGATTTATATGTTTGGTATAGCATACTAAAATACTACCTCTAGAAAGTGTTTATACTGTGCATACAGTAGTATGCAAGATTTCTGTAATACCTAGATGATATAGACCTACTACATTTTACTAAATGTGCAACATAGCCTATACTAACATCCTACTCTTAACTATTTCTGCAGTAGTAGGTATTTTGAGCACAATATTCACATTTTTGTGTATGGATTCTCCGGATGATGAAGTAGCCCACTACATTTGATAATATGAAACTTCATGGACTGTATCCCACAATCTGGTGCACTCAACTTGACTTTGCATTTCCAGTGTGATAATTTAGGCTAAATGTTAGTCATTTATAATCAAGATTTTATGTAGCTGACATACAGCATTTTTTTAACCCAAAAATAAATGCAATAATGCAAAAAAAGAAGAAAAAAATTGTAATTCTGTATCCCAAAATGCAATGTGCCTGGATGCAGCTTCCAGTTGTGGCTTTCCGAATGAGTCAGAATTGTTTTGTCTCAACACGGACAACAGTCCATTTGCCATTGGTTTGTGCACTCAAAGACCACAGGTCCACTAGGTAGTGTGCATGATAATTTCAGTTTAAGTCTGCAAGACTATCCCCAGGTTTAACAGACAAGACTTAAGTCTAGTCCCAGACTAAAATGCATGTTTGAGCGCTATTAACTGAAAGCAACTTGCACTGACATATCTTAAAATATGTGAGTAGGCTACCATTGTTTTGCCTCAAAAAAAAATTTCTCTCTTTTTTTTTAAGTCATGTTTATTAAAGCTACTTAAATGTCCTTTGAACTAAGGCCTAATCCTGGCTTAATCTAAGCCCTGTCTTTCAAACCGTGACCAAGTGTGCCGTTGGGCCAAAGCTTTTCTTGACTAATTATTTTACTACTTTGAATGTCAAAAATCCTTTTTGCACAAAATTCTGATAAAAATGCAAAATTACTTATTTACTACATAGTAACCCTGATTTAAACAAGCAATTTGATGAGATCATATATATATATATATATGATTGTAAAACTAATAACAGATTATGTTGTAATTCAAACTTGGTCAGTGTGGTATTGTTTTACACAATATATCACTAATATGAGATCATGTGACTGACAAAGTTTGAATCACTGTATAATCTGTTTTTATTTTTACATACTAATAATAATAATAATTATATATATATATATATATATATATATATATTTTTTTTTTTTTTTTACTAAAAACAGATTATTTGGTGATTCAAACTTTGTCAGTGTGGAATTGTTCTACACAAAATATTTATAAATTATATGTATATATAGGCATATAGGCCTACATTTGTTTATTTGGAATTCAATAAACACCCTTATTAAAAGGCTGCTGTTTTACTTAAAGGTACAATATTTAACGTTTTTGTTCCAAATTTAAATAATGAGTCAATACATCATAAATCCTTCTTCCAAAACGTGTTTTTGTCTTACCCTGATTCACTGTGGTAAGCCTATTTAAGCGGGAAATTGCGTACTAGGTCACTCACACGTGTGTTTCGTCATGTCTGTAAAGAGATCCGGCTACTATGGTTGGGTTGGATGGAATAACATTAATTAGTTGTCAAAGGCCGAGATAGAAAGGTTGACATGGAGCAGCTTAATCTCGAACCCCCGGGAAATCACTCGTTTTAAAAAAAGAAGAACAGAGGACAGTCTGTCGGCAAAATAGAACGCACAGAGCTCGTAATAAAACGAGAAGCAACGTTGACTTGGCTTATGGAGATGGGAAGAATTTAGGGATTTGAAATGTTGGCCTAAAAGCGACGCGGAGATAGTGTTGTATTGCTCAAGAGGTGAGTAAGGTATTTTATTGATTAGATAAACTGCCATATAACTCTCTAACAGTTTATTGTAAAACATTTTCTATGTTGAGTCTCTGTGGTTGTTGTAGTGCTGTGCTATACCGTCTCTATTTATCAGTAAAGCTACAGTAACGTCTGCTAGTCAGCTAGAGCTCATTTCCATCTAAACTGGTTAGCATAACATGTTTTATGAGCAGTAGGATAACCAGTCATCCGCACAGTTGAGCCAAAGCACAGCCAGAACAATATTCTTCCGCAAAATGCATTCAGAGTGGCAAAGGGTATACGTTTAATATTTTAATGGTAAGTTAGGCTAAAAATAATTTATGCATTTACATCATGCTGCATTTAAAACCTTTAAGTAGTCCATTCCCATCATTGTCTCTCCCCCCAGTATACCTTGATGTCTAGATCAAAACATTCCAATAAAACATATTTTCTGTGTGACTAACACATATAGAGCCGCTCGCAGGCTCATGAGATAATAGGGCTTCCAGTAAGCGCGTGTTTTCAGCCAGCGCTATGTGTGAGGTTTGCGATCAGGTGCTGTAGTTCAAGTCTGAAGAGGCTGTTATCTCTCCCCTCTCAGATGAGCCTCTATTGCATGTTTCAGAGCTGCTATTACAGCTCTGGCTTATGATTCTAATTACCCAGATTATATAATTAGCTAGTCAATGTCTGCATCCTGCAGGGGTGTAGTGCGCACGCAGGTGTTTATGAAAGAGCTTGAGGTTGCGTGTGCTTTAGGAGGAATGATCATCTTTTAGTAAGGCCTGTGACAGACAGACAGACAGGCTGAACTGCTGCTTGTGAGGTGGTTGAGGGGTAATTGTGTGGTTTCGATGCTGCAAACTCATTTTCACAAGAGAAAACCACACTGCTGAAAAGAAGCGACTGTTCGAGCGTCAGACAGAAACTCTGTAGCCCCGGGACAGACAGGAGCTGTCAGCATGATTCTCCTGTGTCCTGTTTTTATTCATGTGTCAAGCAGTTTTTCTCTTTTCAGACGGTGAGGTTAGACTTTTCTGCAATAAATATGAAATAGATTTAGTCTCTCTTTTTTTTTTTAAAGATAATTTGCAAAAAATTATGAGCAAATAATATGGGGAAAGGGCAGTTTGTTTTAATTGTGACTTTTATCTCACAATTCTGACTCTTTTCCTCAATTTTATATACCATAATTTAGACTTTTCTCATAATTGCCTGGTTTTTATCAAATTTCTGACTTTTTTTAGTTATAAATCTCTTAATTGTGAGATAAAATGATGGCTGAATCCGATTCAGAATATCATCACAGTTGATGGACCCCATTGAATTCCATAGTATGTTTTATTCCTACTGAAGTATATTGCTGCTGTCAACTGTCTGGTTACCAACATTCTTTAAAATATGTTCATTTGTGTTAAACAGAAGAAAGAAACTCCTACAGGTTTGGAACAACATGAGGGGTGAGTAAATGATGACAATTTTCTTCTTTTGGGTGAACTATCCTTTAAGGTGACCAGATTTCTGCAGCGGAAACGGGGAAATTTACTAGTTCAGTGGTCAAAATATAATTTAAATCTTACATGTTATTATCTATGAAGAAAGGGGGACAGAACATGTTTGTACGTTTTTTGTTTAATTGTTGTAGGTTCCATATTCAACAAGTTTTTTTCTTTTCTACAGATAACATTTTCTCACAAATAACCATTTCATTTAAAAAATAGTAGGCTTATAATTAAAAAAGTTCAATTCAAATGTTATTTTTTTATGTTTGTGCTTTTAGAGAGGATCTTTATCATCCCTAATTGTTGTTGGTATTATTATTATTTTAGGCTCATCTTGAGAACAAAGTATGTGCTTTCTGCACATGCACTTGTTGCAAGTGTTGTTGGTTTCTTACCTTGATGTGCTTTTACCCACAAACTTTCGGGAATGTATATTGTGTGGAAAACACTCCCACACCCTGCAGGCCCTGTGAGGCTATCGTACAATACAAACACTTTGATTTAACATGAATAGTTATTTGACTACCTTTAAACCAATAAAGGTGTCTCATTTAATAATTGATTGATAATACAGATTTTTTTAAAGGATTTTAATGATGAAATAGTTCGACTTTTTAAATCACAACTGCCAAGTGCATAGACTTTTTTAGCACATTTGACACATACAAATACATACTACTCGGCTAAAGTGATGAGGTATTATGTGTGTGTGTAATATATATATATATATATATATATATATATATATAAGTCTTACGAGGACGACTCTCAAGTCGAGTCTGAAGTCACTGTGTGTGCGACTTAAGTCACACTCGAGTCTTCAAACTCGAGTCCCCATCTCTGGAGTGAAGTGGCTGCAATGAGTGTGTGCCTTTTGGTAATGACTTTTGGTAGTGGTGCTATCACAGTAACTTCTCTGTATTCATGGTAAAACCACTGAAATATCTAAGACATTTATATCTGGTTGTCTAAAACAGCTCTGTCATTTGTATTTGCTCAGTTGCTTTTGGTTTCATAGTTGTAGTAGCGACAGGTTTGTTAACAGTCCGACAAATTTGTGAATGGGCCACGTGTTGTTTTTTTTAGCTGGGGAGACTATTTTCCCCATTCAGAGGCTGCATCCTTCAAAAGCCGCATTCGAAGGCTCCTTTAAATGCGGCCTCCATATGCTTCGTTCGTTTCCTTTGCAATGTGGCGTGGCCTTGCCTACCCCCTTTTTTGAGAGAAGATGTCACAGTTTCTATACGACAAGAACACTTGTCCATAGGCTAGACCGTCCCATTTAACAACGCTCGGTCTGAACTTAAAAGCCTTTGAAGGATGCAGCATCCAAAGTCCAAATTCTTCGAAGGACGCAGCCTCTGAATTGGGATACAGCTTTTGTGTTACATCATCGCCCCCTTTTTACACATTTCATGCAGAATGAGTATTTGACACTAATTTGAAAATGGTTATATATTAAATAGTTCTAAATTAGATGTCACTGCCATCATTTACAGGTAATTTGTACTTTCCATTCATTCTAATTTGCTGAACATTTGTAAGTTGCATTCTCTTAACCCTGTTTCTCTCGTCTTGTGTCATTAACAGAAAGAGATTGTGGCTGCTCTGTTTGTTAGGAAGGACGTTATCTGAAAATGAGTTTAATGAGGGAACAGCGTAATGCCACACATGACTGATCTACTGCCCCCTGCTGACCAGTCACTGCCCCAACCAACCATAAACACTGCTCTCAGTACCAGCTCTAAACGTTTTCCTTTTGTCTCTAATCTTAGACCCATCAATCATTGCAGACATGGTTTTCAGCAGGAGAAAGCGTGTATAACTTAAATGCTCGATGTCTGGCCGTTCAGTAGCAGTCTAAGACAGTAATTTCTGAAGACTTCATGTGTTTGTTTTGACATTTGTGTACCTCTAATGTCCTCTGGGTTTATTTTTGGGCACCATTTGATGTTTTTATTTTTCAAGGCAATTTAAAAAAACCATTTTTGGCAGCCTTAAGTATATATTGTTGGTTTTGGGCACTTATAATTTCTGTCTTGTACATGGTTATTTTTGAGATGTACTAGTGCCCAAATTACATTTAAACTGACAGACAATCTCACTCGCAGACACTCGCACAAAGACACACAATAATGTGCAGGAGCTATTCGTGGTTGCATCCCACCCGAAATGTTTTATTATTTCTGAAATGCTGGGTGTGTTGAAAAATAGATAGTTCACAGTCTAGGACTTTTAATGAGCATGTGCTGCGCTCTCGGGTTTCTGTCGTGTGTATTTGTGTACGAACGGCTCTCAGCTATACCGCAAAACTATGAGATGACACTGCCTGTCCCGCTTTGATGCTTTCATGCTGCATTTGACTGCTCTTCCAGGCTGTTATGACCTGGATTGAAATAATGCAGACACTTGTTCAGTGTTTTCCTCCCCAGAAGGCACGCTCGGTCATTCCTGTTATTCAGTGCATTTTGAACTACAACTTTTAAAAGAATGTATACGCTTTGATGTGACTTTGAAGACGTATTGCTATAAAAAGACATATGATACTTTTTAGATAGATGAGTTACACAGTGGCAACAGGATAATAATAAAGAGCTAAAAGTTAGTAATTGTTCAGTGAGGGATTGTGAGTTACTGTAGCTTCCATGAGTGTCAACTTGGTTAATTGGTTTAAAAATATATATTTTCATTTTTGATTTTATATATATATATATCATTATTAAAATGTAAGAAACATGCTCTTTTCATTGTATTATAATTTAATTATTTAGAATTTATTTATTTTCCTGTGGCAACAGAATGACAAAGTGCTGAGTTAAATGTAAAACACTACTATATTTTGTCTTTTGCATGTGTGTGTACAATAGTTTGTCATAGCACTCAAACATACATGTATGTGCACAGAAACGTTTGTTTCTCAAAACATTTTGATATCTTAGTGATCAAATTTGGTATATTTACAATCAATCAGTTTGATATAATCAGCCAATATGACTCTCAGCTGATCTACGTCTACATAGCGGAATACAACGCCTATCACAGTATCCATATATAAGCTCCTTCAGTATTATCTCTATCGTGTTTCTCAGGAGCTAATTACCCTCCTCCATCCCCAGCTCCTCCTCTCATCCAGTCAGGATTTGGCATTCTGATTCCCCTCTGAATCAGACTAAATTCTCCAAATATGTTGAACATTCAAATATTGACAATAAAGGGTGGTATAATGCCCTTTTCAGAAGATGTAAAATAAGTCTCTGATGTCCCCAGTGTGTATGTGGAGGTTTAGCTCAAAATACCCCACAGATATTTTTATATAGGATGTTAAAATTGTCACTTTTTGAGGGTGAGCAAAAACGCACCATTTTTGTGTCTGTCCCTTTTAATGCAAATGAAGTGCTGCTCTCAGCACAGGGGGCGGAGCTACAACAGGTTGTGTCCTTTTACCTCACACAGACATGCACTGAACATGTCAATGGGTGCTTCTCAATATCCCTCCTCGCTCCTCTGTCCTCCATCTATGACCCGGAGACCAATCAAACTCAGCCATCTTGAAGGACATCTCGATTCTCTTATTGCACCGCGAGGATCGAGGAGTGAGGAGGCTTCCTGATGAGTCATGAGCGAGGATACACAGGTGTGTCCTTTGCGGAAGTGCTTTATTGACTAAACGTGATGCACTTATAAATTCTCCTCCCCCTTCACATCAGTCACAATCATTTAATTTATACTTTACCTTTGCAGTTTATATAAACCACACATCTCACATATTTCAACAGGGTAACTTGCTTTATTATTATTTATTATGAATTTCTTAAATAAACAAACTTCAACAACATAAGTGCAGATCCTTTGAGTGCAGCTGATGACGCTATGAAGTGACGCTCGAGTGATCCAGTATTCCAATGTATAAAAAAGCTTTCATTCGATTCCTCCGTCCTCATTTTCTTTCCTTGCAGCCTTCCCTCGTATCCTACAGGAGGTGGAGCTGAGATGCGAGGAAAGGAAACGAGGATGCACAAATAAGAAATGAGAAGCACCTATAGTTTATGTTCAAACCGGAGTCAGACAATAATTGAGAGACTGAAGAAGTGACATGTAGAATGCAACAGGACATTTCTGAATGGTTAGTTGATAAGTTTATGTAGCATATGTATAGTTATCTTCTCGTCATTGATTTACATATTCTGTCTTGATAATCTATAAATTGCGTTCCTGGGGGCGGGGTTTATGTACATTTTAGGGTTGGTGATGGAAGGAATGTCGGGAGGGATGTCTTGTAGTCCTTACCAGCCGTTTGTTGTAGTACTTAAAAAACGATTTATTTAAAAGCAAATATTTTCCTTTGCTTTGAACTTTGAGCATCATAACTTTGCAGATGTTGTTTATGCTCAAACAGAAACATTACACACTAACTAAAGATAAGAAAGTGAAACCATAATCAACCACCCCTTTAATGAAATCTGCAATACATTCATGTTGGTTCTGTTCTTTTTACCCTAAGGGGTTATTGCTGCTCTTCCTGCTCTTATTCGTGCTAGGCTCCATGGAGTTCTTGCCCAGAACAGAACCATACCGCCAATCCAAACTCTATGCTAATTGTCAATCTTCTTTTACGATAGTGTTCCTGACAGAGCTATAAACAGAAATGCCAGGGGGTAAAAATAAACTACATCTTTCGCAAAACTGAATTTTGATTTCTAAGTGTTTTTGTTTCACACATGATCGTTGGGTGTAGGTAATGAGCGTGGCATTTAAAATGGCAGTGTTTCTCAAAGACCTTTTAGGCTTGAGTGATGTGTGTAATGTAGGGAACTGTGTTTAGCATTTTGCGAAAAGTTTAGTTTACAATTGCAAACTGAGTGTAAAGCAGATAATCTGCTTGCAATTTTGCAGACTTGGTCTGAAGATTAGGGACATGAGTGAATGGTTTCACTGAGTGGGCCTAAAGTACCACTTTAAGTGTGTAAGCAATTCTAAAAAAAAAAAACTAAGAACTACATGTAGGCTATATTATGGCGACATGAAAATGTACTGCATAACAAGAGGGACTGACTGATTTTGGGTCCTGGGTGCCCCAGTGTTTAATGTCAGCATTGCATGTGTGTGTCTGGACTGAGTGTGGCAGCGGCTGGCGTCTGTGGCACGGTCCACGATGGTGTGTGTGCAAGTGCTATTTCAGGTCGGTGTGTGTGTATGTCTCTCATAAAGCCAGACGGGTTCTGTTGCTGCTCACTTTACACTTTCTGTGTGTGAGTTTGCACATTGACTCGACTGCTCTGATGTGGTTTGATGCCTGTGTGGTCCCGAGAGGAGAGAAAGGAGAGCGAGCGGGAGGGAGGGTCACACTCAGCACTTAAAGTATTACACATTATTAAAAGACAGTCAAACTCAGAGGAGAGTTTAAAGAAAGAGCGTCTGACTTTGACGCTACTGTTCTCTCAATCTGCTGTTATTTCGGTAGAGAGAAAAATGAGGGAATGATTTTCAGACTCACATTTTCCAAACGGCTACAACGCTGCTGCTATTTCAGCAGATGCCAAGTGCTAGAGAAAGAACAGAGATGGAGTTGTAGAGAAGAAAGAGGCAGGGAAACCACAGAACGCACGTCTCAAGTCTCTTTTGCTTTGCTTCTCTGCCGAAGGTTAGAGGAATAGTTTAACCTTTTGAAAAATGACTACTTTGTCATTTATTCACCCATGTGTCATTTCAATCCGTATTACTTTATTTCTTCCTTTGAAAGAACACAAAAGGAGATCACTTGTATGCACGTCTTATGATTGATTGCTTTGTCTTAGCTTTTACTTGTTGTGTTCAGGAGCCCCTCCATTTTCTATGATGTCTTTTCAAAACACATTAAGCCTAAATAATTAAACTGGTTTCAAGCCATTTTTTCACTTACTCCTAAAGATGCTACAAACAAGTTAACACTTTAAGAAATGTCATAATTTAATGTATTTACCAAAAAAATCATAGCTGTAATGACCTCATTATCCAGGAAGTGACATCTTTTTTGGAGGGAAAAATCCAATAAAAGTTGTCTAAAGTCTTCCGAGGCCACACAGTAATTTTTAGTTTTTTTTGTTTTATTCATTAAAAATCTTTATAGCTCTCAAATCTCATTTAAACATGGTTCTTGCTTGCCTTGTGACTGCACATTGTGAATGCACATACACTCACCAGCCATATTATTAGCTACTCCTTGCTAGTACTGGGATGGACCCTCTTTTACCTTTAGAACTGCTTTAATTCTTTGTGGCATAGATTCAACAAGCTGCAGGAAACATTCTTCTGAGATTTTTTTTTGTCCATATTATTGATACCATCATGCAGTTGCTGCAGATTTGTTGACTGCACATCCATGATGTGAATCTTTCATTCCACCACATCCCAATGGTGCTCTATTGGATTGAGATCTGGCGACTGTCGAGGCCATTTAAGTATAGTGAACTCATTGGTAAACCAGCTGAGATAATTTGAGTTTTGTGACATGCCGTGTTATCCTGTTGGAAGTAGCATCTGAAGATGTGGTCATAAAGGGATGGACAACATGCTCAGCAACAATAGGCTACTCAAGTTGTCTGTGGCGTTTATACAATGCTCAATCAGTACTAAGAGGCCCAAGTGTGCCAAGAATATATATATATATATATATATATATATATATATATATATATATATATATATATATATATATATATATACATACATATACATATACATGTATATCTCACACATTACACCACTAGCAGCCTGAACCCTTGATATAAGGTAAGATGGAGCCATGCTTTCATGTTGTTTATGCTAAATTCTTATCCTACGATCTGAATGTCGCAAATTTTCCAATCTTCTATTGTCCGATTTTGGGGAGGCTGTGCGAATTGTAGCCTCAGTTTCCTGTTCTTATCTGACAGGAGTAGCATGAGGCGTGTTCTTTTGCTGCTGTAGTCCATCTGCTTCAAGGTTCAACATGTTGTGCGTTCAGAGATGCTCTTCTGCAGACCATGTTTGTAATGAGTGGTTATCTGCGTTCCTGTTGCCTTTCTATCAACTTGAACAGGATTAGCCATTCTCCTCTGACTTCTGGATATTTTCTCTTTTTCTGATCATTCTCTGTAAACCCTAGAGATGGTTGTGTGTGGAAATCCCACAAGATCAGCAGTTTCTGAAATACTTCGACCAGCCCGTTTAGCCCCAATAACCATGCCATGTTCAGAGTCACTCAAATCACCTTTCTTTCCTATTATGATCCTCAGTTTGGACTTCAGCAGACCTTCTTGACCTAGCCTACACTTCTAAATGTTGCTGATGTGATTGGCTGATTGCTAGTTTCCATCAGTTTTGTATTGATTTTCCCATGTGAAAATGTCATAATTTGGAGTTTCTTTCGGTTTAAATTGCCTACCGATGTATTCTCAGCTCAGTTCAGGAGCCTGTCCATTTTCTGTAACATCTATCTAAAGACATTTAGCATTATCCAAACTTGTTTCAAGCCATTTTATGTACTCTTGTAGACGCTATAAACAAGTAGCCCTTCAAGAAAAGTCATAATTTTCTGTATTTACGAGACCCAGTAAGTATCAAAATGTCAACAAGAAATCCATTTTATAGTTCTGTTCGAACCTCATTATGGTTTGATTTCTATTCAGGCCGTCTCTGTTTAAAACATTTTCCAGCACTGACTCACAGTTACTGTGTATCTTTGATGTGATGTTTTGAAGTGAACAAACCTCCTCCTTCAGATATGATGTATAAGCATATATTTGTCAGAGGGTAAGTGGTTTGCACTTTGTTAACCAGTGTTGGCCAATAATGCATGTTGTGTGGGATAAACTTGTTTTTCCTCAGAGTGAACGTTTAATTGCAGTGGAGTAAGCCCACACAGTAAGAGCGGCAGATATAACTACTGCATTTACACAAACCTGCCATTTTAATGCAATGTGTGCTTGCTGTTCTATTACACATCATTGATTTGATGTTTCTGGAGACTGTCAATTCAAATAAACTGACATGTGATTTCACACTCCGTTATTTACATATGTTTTATATATGTAAATGAATGTATTTAGCAGTTAATATGCACAAGAGGTTTCAGGAGACATAGATGTAGTAGTTTCAGTGTGCGCATGAGGTTTTTTGTTTGCACTGTGAGGTAATGAACAGATGAATAATGAAACGCTCCACCTGCTGCTGTTTACTGAAGGTTGAATCGTTGACGTGTTTAATTAGTCTCAAGTGGATGATGATTATTGTGAACAGTGTAATGACATGCTAAATGTGTCAAACATTAAAAACCCTCATTAGTTGAGGGAGAAGAACAGATATGATGGCGGCACGTCATTCCGTTCTTTCATTTGCATACATTTAAATAGCCTTCAGCAATATTTCTGGCCTAAAAACAGTGGATAATGTCATCTTGTGCCGCCCACTTAATTTAGCAAACAGTTTTTTGTCACCTAACCTTATATTTAGAAAGGACCTATCATATACAGCTGCCTGTGATTGAGAGGTGTTATTTGCCTGTTGAAGTAAAATGTCTGCGTACCAGTCCAGAAGGCAGCTAATGAATTTAGTTCTAAAACCGCAAATACTTTTACATGTTGGCGATTTTAGTACATGCAATTTATCTGGCTAAAGATTAGCAATCAATTACATTTCTTTTCATTTTTGTTGTTCTTAATATCCTTTCTCCTGGCCTAGGACATTGTAAGTAAAAGTAGCAGTTTATCCCTCTCGTCCCCAATGATTCCTTAAAGTCAGGTTGTTAAATCATTAGTAGTTCTGTCTTTCTGACCCATTAAAACAAGAAGCTGGGATGATCAAGTGGTACAAAAACCTTTCCATAAGAGGTTTTACCAAAACCAACCCAACAAAAGATTTAAGTACATTATTGGAACAACACCTGTAGAAATCATGTACTGCCTCTGTTGGGCCACTAGAGGGGGGAAAGGGCCTTCAGTGCCGACATGCACTGTTTACCCAACATTTACTACCATGATGGCCAAGTATTCTGCTGCCAGTGGTGCGTTAGTGGTTCAGGTATACCCTATGGGGACAAAATGTCCCCAAACACATAAATAAATCCTTGTCCTTGTGGAAACATTTTTTGGTCCCCAAGGTTTTCTAGGTTTAGGGGATAGAATATCTTATGGAATGTCCCCATAAAACACAACGTGTGTGTACCTACTTGACTATATTTTGTGGACAATTTTTTACCCAGAAGTGACCAAAAGCTGACAAAATCTCCCTTTAGGGACGTCCTCATTTGTAAATCTGGTGTAAAAATATAAATAATTAAATGTTTTGTAAAAATGCAGAAGGTTTTGTGTGATGAGTAGATTTAGGGGTATGGTTAGTTTAAGGTGATATAATATATAGTTTGTACAGTATTAAAACCATTACGTCTATGGAATGTCCCCGTTTAGATAGCTAAGTGTGTGTGTAAAGGATTTTGGAACTCAAATGCATTTATGGTTTTGAAGAACCCAAACTGCTTTGGGAAATAATGGCTAAGTTAAGATGTGTGCATGCACAAAAACATGCAATTTTATCAGCATGTGTGCTCTGCCATGCTACCTGAAATTTTGAAATTACAAATTGGATTGCAAATTGAGCTTGGATCATCATAGAAGATCATAATTTGATTCATTATAGTCTTTAAAGTAAGTTATTTCTAGAGGATGCTGTGAAGCTGTAAAGGAGACCACATGTGCGATAACTGGAGTCTGAGGAGAAAAATACAGGATGGTTGGAAGGAGATAAATTGAGATGGCAAAGTCTTCTCTTTGATGTGCACTATTGTTCAGAAGGGTTGGTAAAAAGTATCTTAACCAAGGTTACATTTATTTGGTCAAAAAGTAAAACCAGTATATTGTGAAATATCACTACAAAAACAACTGTTTTCAATATCCTTGATCATTTGATGAATGGAAAGTTTAAATGAAAAGCATATATTTGAAATAGAAATATTTTGTAAGATTATAAATGTCTTTATTGTCCCTTTTGATCAGTATGTATCCTTGCTGAGTAAATTTATTAACTTAAAAAAAAAAAATTTGAACTATATAGATTTAAATGGATCTAATTTTCTTTCCATCTGGAATGTTAACTCCAGGGTTAACATTTATCTTTTTAAAGATACATTAAAAAACTTTTTATAGATGTTTATAGATATTTATTTATATATTTATTTTCTTAAAAGAAGTAAAGAAACGGTTGTCAGGTGTAGGTTGTCAGTTTGTGTGTTTGTGACCCTTTGGTGATGTATCATACTTGAGCTTTGACAAAAAATAAATTACTTTGCAAATGACTTTACTGTTGTTAAATGTCCCATCTGGATTAAATTTGTAAATAAATGAGAACGTATCTCTATTGCCCGCAAATTGTCATCAGGGAAGCTGCTTAATGAGTCTGTTATTCTCCCACAGCATTGATTTCATAATCAAAGGACACTTGATCATATTAATGGTAATTCAAAAGAATATCCGGTTTAATATGAGTTTGTTGTTGATGAAGGGGTACTTGAGCCGAACTGTGGAGGTGTGCAAGACATAAAAGGATGGGAAACACCAGAAGTCTTCCTGCTCTGGCTGTCTGGTCAGATTGTGTCCTGTGATTCATGTACAGGATGTGTGTGTGCTATAAGTATGAGTGATAACTGTTACACAGCTGCCGTCCACATGAGACAATGACAAAGTGCCTTTATTTGAGACTTTTATCCTGTCAGCATCTCTCTCTCTCTCTCTCTCTCTCTCTCTCTCTCTCTCTCTCTCTCTCTCTCTCTCTCTCTCTCTCTCTCTCTCTCTCTCTCTCTCTCTCTCTCTCTCTCTCCTAATATCTCGTAGAGGTTCGTGACCCTGTGAGTCTTTTCAACATGGCTGCATGCTGCTCCATCTGTCTCTGTGCATGCGGCTGTCTGTCTCTCCCTGCCGTGTTCCGGCTCTAAACCATGTGGGTCATGTCTGGGTGTGGGAAGAAGGTCGCAGCGTTCCACAAAACCGTGTTTTCATCCAGAGTGTTGTCTCCGATAGCTGGAATGCTTCAGTGATGCTGGAATGTTTTTCTCAGTGTCGTACAGTCATATCTTCCTTTTGAACTTGAGGAGTGACTCTGTTGTGTTTTCACAGTCCGTAAATCAACAGGACAGCTTTCGTAAGCAATCCTCAAGCCCTTTAGGCTTGGACGGTATCCAAATTTTGATACCGTCAAACCTCCTCCCTATTTTCCCGGGGTATACGGTATTACCGTGACTAATTAAAAATTATGACATAAGGCTCAGACAGCGTCACCAAACTGTTGGCTTGTGCCTACACCGTTCAGAACCTGAATACCATTCGTGATTCGTGGACGCTCTGATGCTCTGACGTAGATCGAACGCGTGGTCTTTTTTACAACTGTATTTAAAGGGGCCACAAAGCAAACAAGCATGTCGATCGTTATTTTTGCAGAAATTTGATCGATGGAAAAAACTTAACAATTATAGTGACATGTTTGCTAATGAAATGGTGTGGCTTTTGTGTTCATGGTTAAGCGCTATTATAATTTGCATTCCCGCTGAAAAACAAGCGTTCTACCGCGAAAATATTGCCTATAAATACTAGTGTTGCGCGTCTTATCAAATTCAAATGATCAACCTCCTCAATTTTGCTTGGGAACTAATGTGGTCGGAACCAAAGTTTACAGGACTGCGTTCTCTGGACTCCTCTCAAACGGAGCACCTCTATATTCCGATTGGTTGACGCCGGTTGCCGCCGAACCGCGTCATTGCTTATTACCATAAAGTTGACCTGACTTCAACTCTCCTCGCCGCTCTCACCGTCCAAGACGCGCCGCGCCGCTCTCGCCGGAGCTCGCCGCCGGCTCTCATTGACAATGAATGACTTCCTGCCACTTTGACGCTCTCGCCGTCGGCGGTGTGAACGCACAGTAAGTTGACGATCGCCATCTCCTTGTGAACGCGCAGACAGAAATGCAAATCATGGATTACATAATCAGAAGGTATAGGCTAGCCTTTTTCTTTTCGTTTTAAATTGTTTCGTTTAAAGAAATAAGGAAGTTGGCGAAGGTCTCGTTTTTTAAATTCCGTTACAAGCTGTTCACACTGGCAATACAAAAGTAATTAATACATGGAAATTCTTACGTGTAGCCCCTTTTATTTTTCAGGTTATTTTTAATTAACGAAAACATTTCTGGATAACAATACTAGCAGCATTCAAATAGGAAAGCTGGACAGGGCAAGTTTGATTGAAGTTTTGATTTAAAGATTAAGCTTTTTTTTAATTAAAATTATTTATTTGATGAATGTTAACTGAATAGTTTCTGATTTGTGATGTCCTGACTCTATGGGCCTCTGTAACCAGTCCGATGGTTTGCCAACATTTCAAAAATGTTTGCCGTTTCACATTAAATCTCACAGTAAATTAAAAAAGCCAACGTGCTGCGCGGATCACTTTCCATATGACATCAAGAATCGCGAGCTGTGCTTTTGAGTTACTGTTGCTGTATTTTGATCTCATGCGCCATTCAGTCTGTGCTGCGCTGCATGAAGTCAAACATGCATATTGACAAGGTATGGGTTTTCATTAAACCAATGAAGACCTGCAACCTCTTGTATGAACCAGTATGTACCAACACAATTTTCCCCACACTGTGCAAGGTCACTGTAAATAAGCTGCTGACACCCACCTTTTATCTTGAGAAAAATTGACATGGCTACTGTACCTGATATTTACCAAATGAATCTATTAAATCAAGATCGAGAACAATGAATCGTCATTGTTGTCGTAAAATTTTGTCATTTAACTTAATTAAATTCTGTTTAGTTACCATATGTTTTGACAATCAGAGTGCACGTATTTTCATAATTCATCAGTTTTTCATAATTCTCACTCTAAGCTAAACTCAGAAGTTGACAACGATGTCATAGTTTTAGCCTTCAAATGCTACTTGGAGGATGACACTTTTGCCACAAAGTCTGATCTGTGGAGATGATTGTGTCTCCTGAAGAACTGACCTCTGACTGATGGACTTTAACTGGTTAGAGTAGCTCAGTACAACGCATACAACCACTCTTGATCACTGTTGATCAGGCTTACTTCTCATATCACATGTCTTATAGACCAGTAGGTAACCGAGAACCACTGGACAAGTGAAAAACTGAATCAAGAAATTCAGTAAGTACTGTACATGAATTCACTGTAAGGTATGTGAAAGATAGTTAGACTAATGATGGCTATCTTGGTTTGCCACATTTGTGCCACTGTTCCTCCATAATAACATTTGTTATTAAATGGAAAGATGTTTTTTTTTAAGTCCACCATAATAGGTTATTCCATCATGAGAGCGCTGCAGTTCCAGTTCCAGTTTATGAAATGTTTTAGAAACCGAAACCATGCCCACTAATTAATTGGATCATTATTAAATGGTTACTTATTTATGATGCAATGACTATTTTCCATACTGACACTTTCCACAACTCGCAGAGAGAGCGGCTGAAAAGGAATGATCTGGTTTTGATTATTTAAACGGAGCCGCTAAATCTCTACGCAGTGTGAGGCCAATTTGTGGTGGGTGAAAAGTGGAGCCCATTTTTTTTATAGAGTTGTAGACTCGACAGGTCCTATTATCACTCATACAGAAAAAAGGGGGGTGGTCTTCTGGGATACTATACAGCTTTTTTGTTGTTGTTTGATTGTGTTCTTAATTTATATTTTGATGAACAAATTGTATTTTCAACAAACATTATTGTGTATAGCTGAGTTAAAATGGCATTTAAGATTTTCAAATATTTTTTCTCCCATTCAAAGTGAAACACAAACTTTTGTTTACACAAGCTAAAGTTTCCATCAGCGCTTCGAGCAAGACTGTGAGTCAGCATTGATAAAGTTCAGCTCAGTTAAGCGTGGCTCTCAGCGCAGATAACTCAAAGATGGCTCTCCACAGAAATGTTTCCAGAACAGGAATAATTGTTGTGGACACCCCCCTCCATGAAGAAAAAAAGATCTATGATTGATCTGTGGGTGACATCCACAGTTGTGTCCACACCACAACTATAACAATAACGATACAGAAGAGAAACTATATCTTTAAAATGACCTTCAAAACTATTTTTCCCACTAGCTGATAAAAACATTGATAGCCAATCAGAATCCATCCTGCTTTAAAGAGCTTGAGCATTTAAAGCAGTAAACAACAAAACTGCAGTATGTACTTATAATAAACAGTTAATGTTATTTAACAGTTAGGCTAAATAACGTTATTACACGGCTCTTTTGGATACTTGATTCTGATTGGTCAATCCAGTGGTAAAAACTGATAACAACTGAAGTCAGCGCTTATCCTCCCTTACTTCTTGTCCTCTGGTGTAGACACTAATATAGTTATCGTTTTTGGTGTGAACTAGCCTTAAGTCATGAGAGGCTGTGTGTTACAGTTAGGGATTTTTATGACAGGTCTGGATTTTTTTTTTTTAAATTATACTACAAATAATAAATTAATATATACCTAAACATTGTTTTTGATAAGAAAACGCATCTAAACAGGAATGAATAGACCTTTCGTCAAGGAATTTCATAAAGTCTCAAATGTCAAATCTCTTTTTTTTTTTATTATACTTTTTTGCCACAGCTAGGTTGTGCTACATTGTTGTCAATCCAAGCCATGACACATGCTGTAAAACAGTTAAAAAAGTCAAATTAAAGACTTCAACTAAGTATTTGTAAGTGTATTAAGGTGAATCTGCGTATCATTAGAACAAATAATGTGTGTGTTTTTGCCCATGCATGTTGTTCCTCAGCGCTGCGAGTCTCTGGTTGCAGCCGCTCTGTGGCGTCACTGGGAATGAAGCTGTAATTTCACAGTCTTTGATGTGCTGTGTGTAGCATTACCTGTAGACTACAGTCGTCTCTCGTTCTGTTCATTTATCTGTCTCTTCTCTTCTTCCTGTCATTCTTTCCAGCTCCTTCTTCCTCTGCTGATGGGAGTCTTTGATGTCCTCTGTGGCGTGACCTGTAAAGTGTTGTAGTCCATCTCTTTTTCTGCTCTTTCTGTTACTCTTTTCTTGTTTCTCGTAGCTTTGATGTTTTTTGTCATTACCTGCAGTTGTTTTCATTCTCGTTGTTCCAGTCTGTCTGCTCCATACCACCTATAAGACGTAAAATAATGTGTAATTACTCTGTTTTGTAAGGCATAGTGGAGTGTGTGTGTGTGTGTGTGTGTGTGTGTGTGTGTGTGTGTGTGTCTGATAGAGATAGAGACGGTGAGGAACAAAAATGCCCCAGGGAACATTTTAGTGCTTTGAGTCTCCTGAGCGATGAATGAGCAACCACTATGTTACAGTCTTCTTTCCTGCTTCAACCTATGTCCCATTGGGACAAGTCCCTTTTTTTGGACCGAGATCATTTCATTGGCTGCCAAAGGATATTCTCTCTCTCTTTTTTTGTCCATTGTCATTTAGATCCCATCCTCTCCTCCCTTTATTCTGACCTCTCCTCCCTTTATTCTGACCGCTGACCTCTAAGTACCACACAACAAGACCCCTCGATGACCTCAGTCCAATTTCAAACATGCACACAAAGACAAACAAACAACATTTTCATGCCTCCATTAACACAACGGGATGAGGTCACCTGTTTTCTTACAACAAACCAGTTTCAGATAACGTCATATGATTTTTATTTGACCCCTGTTCCAGGCACACAACATTTAAAGTGACTCTTCAAGGGCATTTAATACTATTTAAATCAGAGTGTGTGTGTTTGAGCATGTTGAGTAACACACTCATGGATTCAAGACATTGCTCAGATGCTAATGCTCCTGTCTTCCTCTGAGTCGCCTGAATATTTAAGATGTCTGAGAAGGGGAGAGTTCAGGAAATGACAGTGTGAAGGGAAGACTAATGTGGAGAAAGGGTTTGTGCTTCAGTCACGCTGTCGACCAGCGATGTTTCCACAGGTTGTGTGTCATTTTCAGGCCACAATCAGAAAAAGTCTTTTGGAACAGTCAGACAAAATGTATGCTATCTTAGACACTAAACAAAACACATTTGTGGTATGTAAATCATAATAGTTACATTTTGTTTCTAGTACCATACAATGCTGATCCTAATGGAAAACAATCAAAATGACTGCTGTTGCTATTGTTACCTCTAGTGAACAAAACTTCTTTAAACATCTAGTGTACTCTGACTTGTAAGTTGTGTCATTTACTATGTTCAAAAAATGCTATTGAAATAAATGACTAATGCTGGGTCAAAGCTTGAGTGCACATTGAAAATCCGACATCCTGCATCTAATTTGAACCTGAAAATGACCACATTTATGAGGGTTTCAAAGATTTACAATGTAAGTTTTGCATTAATTTAAGCCCGTATTCAAAAAGGCTAATTTGTGACATTGACCATGTGACCTTTTTTCTTCAGATGGTCATATGTTCTTGCTTTCATTGAAGAACCGCAAACACACAACAAAAGCACGAACATCACTGGTAGATTGCTCAAAGTGCTCAGCCAAAAATAAAAATATAAAGTCTGCACACCATGGCTCCAAAAAGACAGTCACTGTCTCTGTCACTGTCAAAAACTCTTTCACCGTCCCTGTTTTTTTAATTATTATTTTGCCAGCCACCGCCAGCATTTTTTAAATCATTTTCACAAACGTCTCATGACCCCCAGAATATTTTGTTGTATGAATATCTGAACATGCAATATATAGAACAGAGCCTCTGCTTTTATTTGACTATTTATTGAAAATTATTGTAATATGCAAAACTCTTACCCAATCAAAGCCGTGGGCGTTTACTTCCAAGAATGTGGCACGCCTGTCAAAACGAAGCGGTTCAAAGAGAGGGTCAAACACAGGGTAACTAGCCTATTACATCTAAATTGTTGTTTTCTATTTGTTGGAGTGTTTTAATTGTCTAATGAATAGCCTGTGTGGTCAAAGTCACCTTTGTGAAAGGCTGTTAGTAATTTTCTATATTTTTGGAGCTGTGGTGTGCAGACTTTATATATTTTTTTCTGTTCCATTAAAGAACAACACGCTCTTTGGATCAATCTCAAATCATGATCGTCAGGTTTTGTTTATGAACTAAGTTTAAGATTCTATTTGCATCATTGGTCGTTATTTTCCTGTTTATCACGGTTTTGAAAAAATCGGTAATGTGTAAGGCTATAAGTTGGCTTGACTCGGAAAGTATGGTGATCGGGAGGGGACATGTTCAGTGTTTAGTTTTATAGTTACGACATATTAATTTGTGGGAAAGTGCTAATATTCCATGGCCACAAGATCATTTTGTCGAGGTAATGATATTATGTTGTGGCCACGCACTGTGAAGGCCATAAAATTGTGGTAGGGAACAATTAGGGCTGGACGATATGGCCAAATTTTATATCACAATAAATTTCTTAATTTCGGTCGATACGATATAATTCCGATATCGATATGAATAATATAAAACCCTCAGGAAAAATTGCCAAGAACGCTCACAACAGATGTCTGTACCTACAATCTTCTGAAAAATGAATTTGCCAAGTCTATGAAACCTGCTGGAGTCTTTCAATACTGCACCATAACAAACTATGAACTAATGAAATAACCCATCATAACAATAATATTCTCTTTTTAATACCTGCTACAATACTATGGAAGCATATGGGTAGCAATATACAATTTGAAATGTAATATGCAAAATGGCAATGCATTTCTGTTTTAAATTTACATTTGCCATTACATTTGTGCAACGTTTGGTGCAAAATTAAAAATCAATTATATAATTTACATTTGCCATTTCATACACTAGTTTTAATATGTAAATTGAATACATATTTTAACGCTTTATAAGTTAATGAAAATGTATTACAGAAATGATTAGATATGTTTAACATGTTCAAGCAAAAACTCTAAAATAAAGTCTTTTATTTTAAAGAGTAGATGACTCACACAGACCCGGGGCCAGGATGATTATTATACCGGCAGCCTAATAATCATGAATGCACTCCGCTGTCTTTTAACACATCTCCGGCGAACGGCTTCTTCGCGAAAAAGGAAAAAATGACACGAAGCGCAGTGAAATGCAGCGACCTATGTGGCGTTTCCTGAATGGATCGAGGTTGTTCCTTAACTTCATTTTATACGTGCAATTCACACGAGCTCTAAGCGTGTGCGAGACTGCTGCAAGTTTGCTCTTATAGCTATTAATGTCGTGAAAAATACACAGAGGACACCGACAACGCGCTGACAGACAGGACCAAGAAGGTAACATTTGATAGTCTCAACTTTCAAATTTGGTCAGTCAAAGAAAATTAAACCATAAATAGGCCTACTATTTTGTGGCTCTTTAATGTGTCGTGACAGATTGCACTTTTCCGTAAGCTAGGCCTAGGCTATGTGTTTTCAAGGCTGCAAGGTTTTATTTAATGCTACCTCTGACTAAGAATCTATTACTTTGCACTTGTATATTCTTTTATTTTGGAATTTTAAGAGCAATAAACATATATTGCAATGTTAAGGAATTCATGTTTTTTTTCATTCAGATATGTAAATCAACAATTGCTATTAGTCAATTAATGGGGAGATAATGGATAATTGAATCGAAAACGAATCGGACTGGAAAAATGAATCGTTAGATTAATCGATGCATCAAAAAATAATCGCTAGATTAATCGTTTAAAAAATTATCGTTTATCCCCGCCCTACCCCACATGCTCCAAATTCACACAAAAAAGTCTTGTTTGTTTGTGCCGGTTAAAGTTTTGTTTGTGTTGCTTCTATCGGGTGAACTGCTTCAGATGGTGAAACAGATGTGTTCCCGCTGCTAGTTGGCACCACTCTCTGGCACATTTTTGCAGCGCGCTGAAACCTAAAGTTTTGAGTTCTCAGATAGCCGAAACACCACTGAATTAGTCTTTCCTCTCTTATCAACTATTTCGTCTGCTTTCTCCTCACTTGTGGAAGTCCGTTAAGTCACATTTGTATTGCGGTCAGGGGCGCTCATTTTGTAGCTAAAACTTGCCGTGTTGGAGATCCGCTGCTCCTGCTGAGCACTGGCTGCGTGTCTGTGGTGTACGTCATCACGAAAGTAGCCGATTGTGCTTTGATCTTTCTGACGGCTGCGCGCCTAACGTCAGTCAGTGACAAATGCTGTTATGCATATTGAAATATCAAAAATGTGTTTAAAAATCATATCACCGTTATCGGAAAAAAAATATTGTGATATATATTGATATTGAATTATTGTCCAGCCCTAGGAACAATAATGCACAAACAAACATGCGTGAAGTCAACCATAGCACCATGGAATAACCAGAAATGGAAATTAATAAATTTTTGTTTTATTTTAAATTAAAAATGGCACAAAAGACATTTAAGACAATGTTTAAGAAATGGCTACGAAATGTGATATGTTTTATTAAATTATATTATAAAATAGTTTTATATAAAAGTATTTAGGAGAAATAACATGTTCATAGTACAATATAGCGATATCTTAATGCTGCTGTCTTTTGTGTCATTCTTAATTTAAAATAAAACGTTAATTTCTTAATAATACCCTTTTTTATTATTAACCCAGTTTGCTATGGTCACACAGGTGAGGCCACGACTTAAGATATCGCTACCTTGACAAAATGACACATCACGTTACCACAAGTTCATATTGTTGTATTAAAAATGTATTTAATGTTTAATTTAGGTTCCAATACAATAGTATAGAAACTGAGAAAGTTTAGTAGACTCTATTGTAAGTTAAATGAGTCACATTACTGAGACTCTCACCCTTTGTTCTAATGGCTCTCGGAGCCGCTGTCCCAGTCGTTGAATAGTCCGGCTGATTGGATTAGAATATTTGCATTTGAATCGCACTGTTATGCTGACGAGATCAGGGCTGTGGAATTTCCGGTAACGTGCTGATTCCTGTACTTCACATTTACATGCTTTGTTCACCTCCATGTAAATCCTTCCCCCTTGAAAGGTATATAAACTACAATGTATACTGCCTTAGTTAGACTTGGATGACTACAGCATTGCAACAGCAAAGTCCTCAATAAAGAGTAACTTCTGGTTTGAAAGATATCCTGGTCTCTGAAGAAAAAGTTTCTAATAATATGTTTTGGCCATGACAAAACTAATTGAACTGAACATGTTCACTCAAGGTCAACGTAGAATAGAGAGACGAAGCAATACATTCTCAGATTCCTTTTACATTTTCAAATCATCTTTAGGGGGTTTGGAACGTAAGTGGTCAGTAAGACTCCCCCAAACTTCCCATAATTTGCATGGTGAACGTCTGCGCGCGCCTGGTATTCCCTATGTAGGACCAAATGTCCCCACAGTAATTTTGGTAACACTTTACAATGAGGTTCTTTAGTTAACATTAGTTAAACTTAGTTAACATTAACTAAGAATGAACAATACTTCTTCAGCATTTATTAATCTTACTTAATAATAATTTCAACATTACTAATACATTAAAATAAAAGGTTGTATTTGTTAACATTAGTTAATGCGCTGTGAACCCACTTGAACAAACAATGAACAGCTGTATTTTTGTAAACTAAAATTAACAAAGATTAATAAATGCTGTTATAAATGTATTGCTCATTGTTACGTCATGTTAGATAAAAAATAATAATAACTAATAACTAATGAACCTTATTGTTAAAGTGTTACCATCATTTTTAACCTTGTGGTTTTTTTTTCTTTTCTTTTTTTTTTATTGCTGCTCCCCATGAGGAAAACGGCTTATAATTCAAACAAAATGGTTTTTTTTATATATATATATATATATATATGTAAAAATGCTGAAAGTTTGTCTTTGGAAAGTCGTTAGTGTGACATTTAGTAAAACCTGAACTAGCCACCGGTCCCCACGAGGGAAATGGATTAATAAACATGCGAAATAAAAAAAAAATAAAATACAGAAAGTTTTCTGTGATGGGTACGGTTAGGGGATCGGATATACAGTTTGTAAAGTGTAAAACCATTACACCTACGGAGAGTCCCCCCAAAGATAGCGACACCCAAGTGTGTGTGCGTTGTGGCAAACCTCTCCATCCCCAGCTCTCTGTTCCATTTTCATTTTTTTTCTTTACATTCTTCCTTCATAGTCTTCCCTCCCTCTCTGTCCGTCTCTCTGATGCGGATGGTGCCGGAGGGTCTGTCTGGAGGCCTTATGATGCCACACAGACTGAGAGGAGAGTTTCCGCTGTGGCGTTTGCACTCTGAATCTGTAGGAAAGCCACCGCTCGCGTCTTTACGACTTAAGTTAAATGTCCACTAAATGATCTCTCAGCCAGTAAAAATAACTTTATGAAGATGTCTGGAGAAAGGCTTGCGCTTTTGAATATAGTGCCTGTCCTTGCATGCATCAGTTGATTGTTGCTGAAGGACGTTTACTGTGAGTCAGTAATGAATTTGTCTCTTTATTTTGTATCTTTTTTGCATGTGTTTTGATGTAAAAGAATTTTAGGCCAGAAACATCCTATTTGATGAACAATTCAGAAGTAGTGCCATGATGTATTTAGCATTATCGTTTGATTGGACTTTCTAAAGATAAGACATTTGTGCTATGCAAACATGATAGAATTTTTCCTGCCTGAGATGGTAGTTGGATGGCATTAAACATGGATGTTGATGTAATGTGATTATAGTGTCACATACTATAGTTTTGCAGTTGCGTGTCTACATTTCCTATCGAAACAGGAAGTCGATGTTCGTCATATACATTTTTTTTTATAGATGGAGAACATTTGATTGGACCGAAAGAAAGTCTGTACTTTTTTAAATGTGTATCTGGGTAACCCCTCCGGTTCTACTCTCACTGGTCTGAGCGGGATTCGAACCGGGATTCTGGCATGGGAGACGTATAGCGTCAGATGCTAATGCGGTTCTTTAGGCCAGGGGAGTGAGGCTTACATCTGCTTAGTTCATTTGCCAAAACTTAAAAAAAAAAAAACTTTTATTTCAAGTTCAGTAAATTAACTTCTAAACGTATATGAATGAGCATGCAAGTTGATGCAGGTGAGGTCATGTGAAAACAGTATGGTATACGACTGTTTAAAAAAATTATTCCAAAATGCGGACTTTTACATACTATTTAAAAATAAATGCTATTATGTAATTGTACCAAGCAATAGGCTAATATCTCATTTTGTTCCCTATATGGCCTATTTTTTCCTAGTTTCTGTGAACTACAATAATGTTGCTTAGACATCTCTATCCCTTAAGACATTGCCGTTTAAGTTAAGTTGTTTCTTAAGTTGTACATTTATATTCTGTTTTTGTTTTCATTCGACTTTGCTGACACAATTAATGATTCCCTGCCGTTGCTCTCATTACGCAAGGCCACTAAAATGACGACAAATTAGCTGCAGGCAGCTTAACACAAAGAGAGAGCAAGGCATGTGAAATCCATTATCATGAGCTCTCTGTGGTTTGTCCTGTGAGAAGTCTGGCTGCTCTCTCTTCCATTATCGCTATGATGAAACGTCTTTCAACTTTCCCAGATCCCAAATCACTCATGCTGCCTTCCCTCTTATGTTTCTTTCCCCTTCTTTATTCACTTCCCTAATTGTAAGGTTTTCTCAGATCCGTCTGCTTTCATTGAATGTTTCATCAGAGATCAATAAAACATTTGTGTTTTATTATTGTGTGAATTACACAGATCGTGGCTTATTCGAACACATCTCAGAGCTTTATTAGTTCTGCTTCATCTGAAAATGGAATCATACACAACACGGCTGCAAATGTGATCAATAATCTAATTGTCCATGATTAGATATTACCAAAGATAAAATATTGGTTCAGAGTATTTTTATCATGATGTGTCTTTGCAGTGTGTGGACACAGCCACCAAACAGTGAAAAAAATCCATTCACTCCTTTTTTTTTTTTATCCATTTGCTAATATGATGTCAAATTGCTCATGCTCTGCCCAAAACCACTGATGGACTGTCCTATATTAGCATATTTCTGCCCTCTTTATTAAAATCATTTCAAATTGGATCCTGTCTACCTTGGTCGTCTTCCTTGTCTTAGTTTCGTGACCGAAAGGAGTTTCTTTAAATCACAACCCTAAAGGTCCCGGCCTCACCAAGCTGACGACAAAGAACTGGCGGCGCCGAAAGCTGACTCTTGTCAATTCTTGTCGCGGCTGCATCTCAACCAAAAAGCTGCTCTTGAATACACCAAAAGGACTAAAGGCGACTGTCTATATCAGCAGGTATCAATAGTCTTTTTCGTCATTCAAAAAGCAAACCAGAACTAGGACTGCAGATAAACCGGAAACAAAGCAGTGTTTGCTTACCATTTTAAATATCAATCACACTTATCACTTTCTTCATTCCAGTCACCTCAAGTTATTATGAAAATATTAGTGCATTCGAATGCTCAGGTAAGTTGATGTAAATCTATAACAGCCTTCTGTCTGTATATGTCTTGACTTCTTTGCTCGCTTTAATCACTTTGGCTTTCATCACTTTAATTCTTACTTTGTTAAGCTGAACAGCCTATCAGAGTTCTCTCTGTCACTGATGGTCCAACGCCAATTCAGCTGTTAGCAAGTCCTGCTAATATAAAACAGGTATGCTGAGAATGCTCAGAGCTTCTGCTGAATATTTAGGACAAAAATCAAGATGTTCTGGTCGCCTGAGACACCACAGACGGCACTGATGCTGCATTGTGTGCGGAGTTAAGCATCAGTCTTGTTTGCCAAGGGTCACAGCAGACCGCTTTCAACACACTGTTGAGGGGACATGTGCGTGACAGGAAATGATAATTGACTTTTCAAAGAGAAAGTTAGTTACACTACACAGAGATGAAAGGAGGGACACTCATTTGGATGCAGGGGATTATGTCCTTGTGGAAGCACTTTTTCAAGATGAACGTAACGTCTTGTCAGTTTTAAGGCAGATTTGTGAGCTAATAGCTGAGATCACTCTCAAGGTATATGGTCGCTCTAGGGAAATTGTTTGTGAAATTTCGTGTGAAATTTCGCAAGCAAAAACTCCATTGTCAAGTATAGTGATGAATAAATCAGTCCTCGTCCTCGCACAGTCACTTTCACTCCAAGCAGTTTTCTGTTTGTCAATGCAAATGCTATGTTCGAAAATCTTTCGCCGCCTTGATAAATTCCAAATTGCATAGATTCTTAAATTATGATTTCGACAATAGTAAATCTGCACTCTCATTTCGCTGCTGTTTGCAGGTATTGCGCATCATTTTAATCATTCCCGCAGGTCTTGCGTTTATAATGCAGGAAATTCCCGCAAACATTCATTCAAGGTCTAGGTTGTATGAGTAAATTTAACCTAACAGATTATAAGATCAAATCAGTCATTTTAAAACTTTCTGTGAGACGCAATTTCACAAACAGTGTGAGTGATTCAGCCAATGCCGCGTCTTCTCTGTCTCTCAAAATGGGTTGCACAAGGCAAGCCAATCGCACTGCAGCTGCAGGCGGTGATTCTAGACTCTTGCGTTTCAGGAGTCGGGACATTTGATGTCACTTGCACTATAGGGCCAATGCATCGTCACTAAGGTTTATAATTTGTACGTCTTTTTAAGTCTTACATATTTAAACATTCAAGCGATTTTAAACCGCATAACAAACAGCTTGTGAGTAACAAAACTGAGTTATTTTTCGCCAATTATAGCGCTTTAACGGTAAAAAGCACACAACATTGTCTAAATTCCGGTCTTGGGGAGGATCCTCTCAAACACAATCGGTTATGTCCTAAATAAAAATAATACAAAACGAAAATGCATGTGATGTGACACTATAATGAAAACAGTCTGGGCCGTTCACGTTACGTCTTTTGCGCGCTCATCCTTTGCTGAAACGTCTTCGTCTTCATGGAGAACGTGGCTCATGATTGCTTAGCAAAAGGGAGCCCTTTTTAAAAGAGGAGAAAGTGGCGCGGACTGCGTTTTACACGCAACATGTAAACGGCCCCCTAATGGATCCGTGCACTAGCTCTTAAAGTGAGAGTAGACTAAAATGTCTGTCATTTTTTTGTATATAAAACAACAAAAGATAGCATTAATTGTAAGGAATCAGGATTAATAGCCTATGTATTTAAATTATACATGACTAAAAGACTATTCCCTGTTATTTTACATTTGATCATACTTTTTTCCATTTCTGTAGTATTTCTGAATACTAGTGTTGGACCTAAACTTTTCTCTTTATTGCATGTATTTATTTGTGCTACTTTTTTTTCAATTTAATTCAAAGATTGAAATCAAGCTTCCTTTTGTTGTGTAAACTAAAAAAAAATGACCCCATTGTAAAAACACGAATTCAACGAGTGAGCAAACATTTAGCTAAATGTATTTTTTAATTTTTTTTTTAAAAAAACTCCCCCCCTCAAATTAACCCCCCCCCCCCCCCCCCCCCCCCCCCATAATAATCACCTAAAGGGGGATATCCCCCCTATTTTCCAAAACGAAATTCAGGCCCTGGTGTCTGTTTTTGTCTTGCAATGAATTTCAGGAGAAATGAGACCTGCATGAATTGATAAATGTACATCTTGAATGTAATGTAAGTGGCTTTGGATAAAGCATCTGCCAAATATATAAAAATGAATGCAAACACAACCGAGAGCTTCTGAGCGATCAAATAGTATGAGCTTAATATTTCCCTGGGTTCAAGTGAATAATGGTGTGAATTGTGACCACAGATCATCGACTGTGTTTGGTTTTCCCCTGAGTGTTGTGAATCACAGCATTGTTCTCCTGTAATGTAATACACTGATGTAGAAGCTATTGTCTTGTAAATGGGACTCAAACATAATGAGCGGTTATCAGATTCTCTATAAAGTATAAATGTTGTTTTTAATGATCTGTTAACTGGAAAGGGTGTTGTTGATTAAAATGAAAACCACATGCTGTTGATGTGGTAGGTGCAGCAGGTTATATAAAAGGGAGGAAGACTGAAAAGGTAAACAGCCCTCGCGTCATGGGATTTTCAGTGAGGAAAATGTATAACTCCTTAATGGTTTAGTTTTATTGGCTTAGTTTATCATTTTAATATCAAGTGAGTCTCAGATGGTTCTCCTAAAATGTACTGGGAAGGGTATTATAGTACTGTATATGCTACCATAGTATTTATTTTGTGTTTTTTATATTTAGTATTTATTTTGTGTTTTTAATATGTTGCATTCACTTTTGTTTTAAATTTGACATTTTGTGCTTTTTAAAAAAATATTTCTGTATAACTTTATTTTCATTTTAGTTATTTCAGTATTTTCTATTAAGTTTTTCATCTAATATTTTTTAAAATTTAATTTCAGCTTTATTTAAATCACCCAAAAAAAAATTATAGTGTTGGTTAATAAAAAATTTTGGGAGAGAGACAAACAGACATAAATGAGACAATTGATGACATTAATTAAAGTAAGTGAATAGATCTACAGTAAGTACAGTAAGTGTATAGATCTATGAATATGGATAGCTTTCATAATTTGATTTTGGAATAATTTATTAAGAAATTTAGTTCATATTGAAATATCGCAGACATTGTGCATCTTGGCATATTGGAGCATGATTTGAGACATTGTTGAGATCTGTTATGAGACCCAAAAGAGTTGAGATTTCTCTGGTCTTTTTCTTTTTTCAGGATTAAAAAAATGTTAGTTATACGACTTCAACAAACGTCTCATTTGTTCTCCATGTAATCTCATGTTGTCAATAGAGAGACAATTGAGACATTAAAGAGATCTCATTTGTGACTTTACTTACCTAAGGGCAGTCTGCTGACAGATCTGTCCACAATCCATTTGGTGTCATTCATTCAAACCTTTATTTAACCAGGATAAAAACTCCTTGAGATTACGAATCTCTTTTACAAGTGTGTCCTGTCAAGTGGCAGCAACGCTCGTACAAATAGATACAGAAACACTTACAGAAAAATACAAAGACACTTTCACTCTTTATATTCAAACAACAATGTCATCATAAAAAACCTAAGTCCTAAATCAATTTAATTTAAGTACAGTGACATAGACTGCCTTTCTGCAAGATTCTTTAAAAAGCCTTTAAAAGAATATAATGAAATCAACTCCTTCAACTGCAGCTCTTTATGTATCTTATTCCATGCAAATGGTGCTGCAAAATTAAAAGCCTTTTTACCAAATACAGTACGGATTTTAGGAACTGTCAATAAAAACAGATCCTGTGAGCGCATGTAATATGTCCCTCTATGCCTTGGGATACTGTAAATATTCAGATAAGAAGGAAGGAGTCCTAATACTGCCTTATAAATAAAACGATGCCAATGCATCCAACGCCGAATGGAGAGGGAAAACCATCCTACCCGAGAATTCAATAAACAATGATGAGTGAGAGATTTTAAATTTGTGATGAATCTCAAGGCTCCATGAAACAGTGTCCAAAGCATCAAGACAATGAGAGGTTGAATTCATGTATACAATATCTCCATAGTCCAAGACAGATAAGAATGTTGCATTTACTAGTTGTTGTTTTTTTGCTTCAAAAGATAAACAGGATTTAATTCTAAAGAAGAAACCTAATTTAAACTTAAATTTTTTAAAAATTGAAAATAAGCCACATTGAGGATGTGACGGGATATTTATCCTATCAGTGAACGATCAGGTTGGCAGAAGAGCATGATTTGACGGAGTCCGCCTCGACCTCCCTTGGGCTGTCTGTTCCGCTCTCTGACTGGAGCATGTGTGATCCCGCAGGGTCAAAAGGCCAGGATTTAAATGAAAACTTTAAATAACTGCCAGGCTCTGTCATTACGAAGTATTACTGGCCATGTGCGAGCGGGGCCCGAGCCACAGTAATGACTACATCTCCTCCATGTGCCTCTGCCTTAGTGGAGACAGCACTGGCCTTTTAATAGAACTTCTGTAATTACACTGCGTCAGGAGAGCAATGCCATGCTAACAGTCGCATCCTCCAGAGAAACATGGAAATCAGCCCCTGTTTCTGCAAAACTGAACCTATTGCCCGTTTTCTGCCCTCTTCAAAAGGGTTGCAGAATATTATCTCTCAATTTCATAAATTAGATTTAAAGATGTTAAATTTCTGTGTAGCTAATGGAGGCTAATTTTAGACTATTGCCAATAAGATATGCAACACTATTTTTATATTTTTTTTTAAATGGGAGGCCTACCAATAGGGAGGCTTGTTTTATCGAATAAATTATTATTGATTGTCGATTTAAGCAAGGTCATCATTAGAGTGCGTAGTTTTGAGGCACATGTGGCGGATGTGTGAAACGTGTGCAGCAGACACACAAGGAAAAATTAAATGAGAGCGCCGTAGTTACATATTCCATCTACTAGTATCACAGCCTAGTCCCAGACTAAAAAACATGTTTTGATCTATTTTAATTGAAAGCAGCTTGCACTGACATATCTTAATGTCAGAGCTATTATTTTGTCTGAAGATGCACACCAGTAATGTTTTTTTTTCTAAGGCATGTTTATTTAATCTACTTAAATGTCCTAATTGAACTAAGGCCCAATCCTGGCTTTATCTAAGCTAAGGGTGTCACGATTTCGATTTTAAATCGAAATCGATCGAAATTAATTCACAAACTCAAAAATCGAAATAAAAAATGGAATCGTCGATACTGCCATGCCCCCATGTCGCGCCCGTGATGGAAAGTTCGGATCGTTTTCCTGACTCTATTGTTCAATCTCGTTCATCAAAATTAACTAATCTTTTTTCTAGTCATTTCAGGGGCTTTAAATGTTATACTTTTAACAGGCAAATTTCCCAAACACATCCAGCGCAATCTTGATCATATTCTGAATTAAGAAATCATTATAATGCAGTCAAAAGTAATTTACAGGGAACATTTATACTTGACCTTCCGAGTCTTTTGTTCATTTGTCGCGTGACAGAGGCAATGAACGGATCGTTCATGAATGACTCATCACGGCGCGGGAAAAAAACACACGTGTTGAAAGGCTGTGAGTCCTCTAATTTGGATTCTATGCCCGAGCCCGAACTTGGCCGATATTTCCCGTCACTATCCTCAGGCCGGGCTCTTGATCTATAGTCGTGCACTCCCAACGCAATAGAGTGCGGCGCGGGCCTAGATTTGATGGCCGAGTGCGAGCGCGGGCGGTAATGCACTCACTCTGTGCGGGAGAATAAAAAGATTTGCGGGACTCCCGCAAACTAGAAATATCTATGAATAAAACATATAAAAACTAATACATTTTTTTCATCTGTTGCAAAAAAGCAACAAGAACAACTAAAACAAAATAGAAACGATTTACAGGCCAGAGTTTCTATTTATAACATGTTTGCAGCGTTGAACGATTTAGCCAATCACAGACATATGTGTTGATTTCTTGAACGCAATGACCAATCAGAAGCATTTAAGATAGACTCTCCCCACCGCTCAAAACGGACTTTTTGTTCAGTGCTGAATTCTGTACGGTGGCAAATCCTCTAATTATAACAAACAAAGTGTAGGCTATATTATGAAAGATTCATTGTGCAGTCAGCTTCACTGATAATAACAGATGTGTGAGGTTGCGATGAACTGATGTCAGCTTTTTAGGAGCAACAGCAACCTGTGCTTAAAAAAAAAATCGAGAATCGAATCTAACCGTGACCTTAGAATCGAAAATGTAATCGAATTGAGGATTTGGAGAATCGTGACACCCCTAATCTAAGCCTTGTCTGTGAAACCAGGCCTATGTGTATTAATGTCTTTAAGCCATGCAACGGATTAGGTAGGTTAGCCGTTTATTTCGAAACAAAATTAACTGAGGGTCCAAAAAACCTTACTGATCATAACTACCAACTTGTGTAAACGCCACAACAAAAGTAGATCTAAGTAATAAGATCGTGGTTGATGATCTTCCAGAACTGGTTCAGCTTTCCACTCCCATTTTATGCCCCATTTTATGGTAAATCAATCAAACCAATCCAAGCGCGCTTCAGCTATAAAACCGTGTTCCATTGGTCTCTACACATCATCCCTGGCCACCATTCCCGAGATCCAGTTTCCATTGGTTGAACTTTCAAATGACATTGGAAAACACTGCGTCATGATCACGATGCGATCAGATCCTGGAAGTCCTATAGCTTTAGCCAAGCAGCATGTCATGTCACTCCGTGATCTACGCATTGTCTTATGTTGTGTTTGAGCTCGTTCTAGACCACCTGTTTTAAATGAAAATATGCAATCTACTATTGTTTACTGCCAAAAGCATCATATATAGCCTATACCTATATTGTACATCTGCGTCGACGGCTCCATTTCATACACATACTTGGTATATTTTTCAATAATATACAGTATGACAATTCTATCTGTTAACCACTATGATTTTATTTCAGAACACATTTTCATTTAAAGCAGTTATTTCACGGTATGAAAAATAGAGCACTTTTAACATGTCAACTTTGGATTTAAGAGGTTAAGGATAACGATTAATGATCAACAACTATCAATTATAGGAATTTATGTAAATTGACATCCATAGTTACCAAAAACGTAGTCTCAGCTTCAGACGTCACGCCCACGGACCGTTGGCTGAACGTCTGATGCATATTGAAAACTTTTATGGAAACACTTCAGGAGTTTCAAAAGTAGCGATCTGATTTGTTGAATTTTACAGGATGTCCGGGAGATGTGCGCGTTGCGTTCTTTATCAGTCTGCCTGGAAACAAATGCCATGACGCAAAAACCCCTCGTGAAAGAAGAAAGCCGTTGTGTAACTGTGACAATGAGTGCTTACCAGGATCAACTTTAACGATGGATTTTTCAAAAGTATGTGAAGTTCGCGGCTCCATTGTTGCAGTAAACTTGCACAACGTTGTGAATGAATCATTTATTAGATGCACACCGGTGTGTTATTGTAGGAATGGACTGCGACTTTTACATTTTCACACCCCCAATCATGACGCGGAACAAAACGAACTGATTTGTTGCATTAAATGTCAGTCAAACGCCCTCTTGGGCGGTCTTTGACCAAGAAAAGCTGCGAGAGTCCAGACCTTCTGCTGACAGTCTGAAAGTCTGGCTACGTGAGACTATCAAAAACGTTAACAATACTGAAGTCTTCTGTGTTGCTAATTTTTTCCTAGAAGTATTTTTTTCATTATTTTTATTTTTTGAAATTTAATAATGACTTAGTTATTGTTTAAAATTTAACTTCAAAATATTTTGTTTATCATTTAATAACAGCAATTGTATAGGAAAAAAAATGTATTTGGCTTTTGTGTTAATCTCAAAATAATAAGCAAAGACAGTTAAAAGTAAAAAAATTTTATAGGTGTATTTCACTGAAATGTTTTAAGTTGTGTAAAGTCAAAAAGAAGATACAGGCGACATGGACCAGAAATGGTCGTGTTTTGTCCGTACAAATGGGTTGCCAGAAGAATCAAAGGTGATCACAGTAAACAAAAGACTTGGAACAGTTCAAGAAACTCTAATTGCAAACTGTATGAGATACCGATTCAATACCGTCAATCAGACCACGTTTCAGGATAAGAAGATAACAATTTTCTTTGCAAAAATGGGTGATGAACTTTATGAAGATTTACTTCTTTTGTTGCTGGACATGAGGACTATTGTACGGACTTGTAGAGTGTTTAGTTTAGTTTATGTTTGTTTTTGTTACATTAGCAATTTTTTATAAATGGCAGTATGTAATATTGATGACGACAATATATTACATCTAGGTGTCGAGATTGATGATATAAATTATAGTAAGTATGACGTTGAATGAGATATTGATCCGGACAAATATTTGTGTAGTCAGCCAAATTGTCACTATTATACGGAAGAACAGTTTAAGAGAGGAGTGAATATGAAACATGCCTTTTCTGTAATACTTTTAAATAGTAGAAGTTTGTGGAGTAACTTTTCAAAACTCAAAGATTTTTTGAACTTGTTTCCAAAATTTAGTGTTGTAGCTGTTTCTGAAACATGGTTGGATGAAGACAAATTAGCAGAGGTAGAATTAGAGGGATATCAAATGTTTGTAATGAATAGAAAAGATAGGAGAGGAGGTGGAGTTGGTCTTTATGTGGACTCAAGTCTGCAATGTAATATAATGGCTAGTAGGTCAATCACTATTGAAAATATATTAGAATGTGTTACTGTTGAGATTCGTATGGAAAAACAAAATAATATAATTGTTTGTTGTATATATAGAACACCTGGTTCATCATTGGATATTTTTAATGAGCTTGTAGGGAACATGTTCAATTCAAATGGAAATAAGACAAATATTGTCTGTGGTGACTTTAATGTTGACCTGCTTAATCCAGGGGGACATAAGACCACAGAATTTATGAATGCCTTTTATAATAGTACATTATTTCCAGTAATAGCAAAGCCAACAAGAATAACAACAGTATCAGCAACATTAATTGATAATATATTTTCAAATGATGTTGGTAAAATTGATGGAGGTATTCTAATAACTGATATTAGTGACCGCCTGCCTGTCTTTGCATGTTTTCAAAATGTGTTTAAACCACCATTAGGTCCAACTATATATTCAAGAACAGTGAGACAGAGAACATCTGAAGTCAAGTCAAGTCACCTTTATTTATATAGCGCTTTTTACAATACAGATTGTATCAAAGCAGCTTCACAGTGATAACATGAAAATAATATAACAGAGTTTGTTTCTAAAAGAAAATTGAGTCAACGTCCACCTTAAGTAAGGCAGATCAATAATATTATTGAATATTAAATGTCCCCAACTAAGCAAGCCAAAAGCCAAGGCAACAGTGGCAAGGAACCAAAACTCCATCAGGTGACAGAATGGAGAAAAAAACCTTGGGAGAAACCAGACTCAGTCGGAGGGCCAGTTCTCCTCTGGCCAACGAAGGAACAGTGCATGATTTATGATTCGGGCAGCATTACAAGGCAGATTGGATCGGAACATTTGGAAATTTATCCATTTCCATCTTTTAGAAGTCCAAGTAATCACTCCGGTGTTGAGACAAGTTGTTGAGGATCAGTGCCGTCCACCATAGAGGGTCCATATCGCCGGTGTTGAGTCGTCTCTTCACAGGCTTTGTGATTGGGGTATCTGAAGTCTCCGTGAAAGGCTGGATACAAACTGGAGCTGACAAACGCCGTTTTTCTCGGGACTCGCGTCCCGAGATAACAGCAGAAAAGCAAAAAGGGAAAATAATTAGCGTAGCATGCTGTACATAATGATTTCCATAACACGGGCGTAAATGATAAAAAACATGAAGACAGTGATTCTTGCGTCCCAGAGTCACCCCCCTCCGTCCCCCACTCAACTCAGCCCTGCTTACTGACCTCTACATCCCTCCTGCTGCTGAGACCCAACCACAATCTCACAATCTCTCCGCAGCCCAACCATACGCGCCGACCCGTTTGACTAAGGCTGTCGAGCCCCACTGTCATCGTTAAAGCAGGTTCAGTGGCAACGGTTCCGTATGGCATACCACCTACCGCAAAACACAATATCTACCCAACCACCCGTCATTCACGCAATATACACAGGAACGTAATGACTGTAAATACTATGCAACCTATACAAATAACCTACAGACTCTTCAAGTTTTATAATATTAAATGCATTTGATCTGATTCAGCAGTGGTATAAAAGGTAAGCATTATGTAAATGCTTGGCTAAAGAGATGCGTCTTTAATCTAGTTTTAAACTGGGACAGCGAGTCAGAGCCTCGAACAATATCAGGAAGGCTATTCCAGAGTTTTGGAGCTAAATGCGAGAACGCCCTTCCTCCTTTAGTGGACTTAGATATCCTAGGAATGACCAGAAGCCTCGAATTTAGTGATCTTAAAGAACGTGATGGATTGTAGGGCGATAGAAGGTCCATTAAATACACAGGAGCTAAACCATTTAGGGCTTTATAGGTCACTAATAGTACTTTGTAATTGATACGGAATTTGATAGGTAACCAGTGTAGAGATGATAAAATTGGTGTTATATGATCATATTTTCTTGACCTAGTAAGAACTCTAGCAGCTGCATTTTGCACTAACTGTAGCTTGTTTATTGAGGATGCAGGACAGCCAGCTAATATAGCATTACAATAATCTAGTCTCGGGGTCATGAATGCATGAACTAACTTTTCTGCATCAGAAACATATAGCATGTTACGTAGCTTTGTAATGTTTCTAAGGTGGAAAAAGGCTGTTCTTGTAACATATGAAATGAAGCAAACATCTGAAGCAATTGAAACACTGCAAATGGAATTAAATAAGTGTAATTGGGATGAGATTTATAGTTATGAAAATCCAAATGAAGCTTATGGTATTTTTTTGGAGAGATTACTAGAAATTTATAATAAATGCTGTCCATTTAAAACTATAACATATAAATGTAATATGCAGAAACCGTGGTTTACTAAAGGAATTATAAAGTCCTGCAAGAAGGAAAAACTTATTATACAGGAAATTTATACATTCCAGAACTCAAGATGCGGAAAGCAAATATAAAACATAAGAATAAACTAGTTAATATAATTAGAAATAGCAAGAAAGATTACTACACAATTGTTGATACAACATAGACAAAATATTCAGGGAACATGGAAGGTACTTCATGATTTAATACTTAAAAAATATAGCAATACGGATAGTGTTAATTATTTTAATAAAGACAACTATACAATACATCGTACAGAGGAAATAGTTAAAGAGTTTAATGATTATTTTGTAAATATAGGTAATAATTTAGCAAAGAAAATTGTACCCATTCCAAACAATGGAATGGAAATTGGGGTTACATACGAAAATCCAAATTCATTCTTTTAAATCCAACTAATAAAGATGAAATATTGAAAATAGTGAAAGACTGCAAGAATAAAAAGTCAATTGATAATGATGGGTTTGATATGTTTATGGTTAAAAATATTATTGAAAATGTCATTTATCCATTTACATATATTTGCAATCAATCTTTTAAAACTGGTATATTCCCAACTCAAATGAAAATATCAAAAGTTCTCCCATTGTATAAAGGGGGCGACGAACATTTGTTTTGTAATTATCAACCTATTTCTCTGTTGTCACAATTTTCAAAAATATCAGAGAAATTATTTGTTAAAAGATTAGATAGCTATGTTGAAGTAAATAATATAATTAATGAATATCAGTTTGGTTTCAGAGTTCATAGGTCAACAACAATGGCAGTTGTTAAAATGGTAGAAAATATATCACAAGCAGTAGATAAATTACATACAATCGGAGTTTTTTTGGATTTACAGAAAGCTTTTGATACCATCGATCACAGAATATTATTATATAAAACAGTGGAGATGATCGTGGACTTCAGGAGGAACAGCTCAGCACTCCCCCCACTCACCATCATGAACAGCACTGTGGAAGCAGTGGAGTCATTCAGGTTCCTGGGCACTACCATCTCTCAGGACCTGAAGTGGGACAATCACATTGACTCCACTGTGAAAAAGGCCCAGCAGAGACTGTACTTCCTTCGCCAGCTGAGGAAGTTCAACCTGCCACAGGATCTGCTGATTCAGTTCTACTCAGCCGTCATTGAGTCTGTCTTGTGCGCTTCCATCACTGTCTGGTTTGGTTCAGCTACCAAATCAGACATCAGGAGACTACAACGGACAGTCCGGACTGCGGAGAGGATCATTGGTGCCCCCCTGCCAAACCTCCAGGACCTGTACTCTTCCAGAGTGAGGAAGAGAGCAGGTAAAATCATCACAGACTCCACTCACCCTGGACACCACCTGTTTGAACTGTTACCGTCAAGACGGAGACTCAGATCACTGGCCACAAGAACATCTCGGCACAGGAACAGTTTCTTCCCACAGGCCATTTCCCTTCTGAACAGCTAACACACCTCCCAAGGCATATGCCTGTAAGTGCAATACTCCCACTAGTTAGTGCAATATCCCACGATTCAGGTGATACTTATATGTAGATTTATTTATTTATAATATTCAAAACACTGTAAATAAGTTCATAATCTGTAAATCTGAAAATGTCTATTCTGACTAAACCCAACTGTGATAGTTTTATTCTCATATATTTTTATTTTTATTTTTTATTCTTATAATTTGTAGTATTATGTTTCATTTTGTATTTGTATATGTCCACTGGAAGCCTCAGTACCAAAACAAATTCCTTGTGTGTGCAAGCACACTTGGCAATAAAGCTCTTTCTGATTCTGATTCTGATTCTAAATTGGAAAAATATGGATTTAGGGGAAATGTATATTCTTGGTTAGAAAATTATTTAACAGACCGTTTTCAATATGTTAATTTAAATTGAGTTGCGTCCTGCTTTCAGAGAATTAATTGTGGCGTTCCGCAAGGCTCTGTTTTGGGCCCTAAGTTATTTTTGTTATATATAAACGATATTTGTAAAGTGTCGGATGTTTTAATTTTATTCTTTTCGCGGATGATACAACAATTTATTGTTCTGGCCCAAATCTTACAGAGCTTGAGTTGGTGGTAGAGAAAGGATTATATAAACTAAAGAATTGGTTTGATTTGAATAAATTGTCACTAAATTTAAATAAAACGAAATTTATGGTATTTAGTAATAAAGAGATAAATAATGAGATCAGGATTACTATTAATGAAAATGAATTAGAGTAAATCATAAAATTTCTTGGAGTAATTATTGATTGTAAAATGACATGGAAACCGCATATTTTTAACGTTCAGAAGAAAGTATCAAAAACGATTGCAATTTTGTATAAGTTGCAATGTATTTTGAACAAAAATGCATTACATTTACTTTATAGTTCACTTGTCACACCATACCTAACGTATGGTATTGAAATATGGGGAAATGCATACAAAACTAGAACCAATCCAATTTTCCTATTACAAAAGAAGGTTATCAGATTAATTAACTATGCACCTTACAATTCACCAAGTAATTTACTGTTTCATCAATCAAAAATTTTTAAGTTTTATGACTTAGTTGATTTGCATACGGTAAAGTTTATTTACCAAGTCAAACAGAATAAACCTCCTGAATGCTTGCAATTATTATTTAACCAGCGAGAAAGTAAATATAATCTCAGAGGACTATGTATATTTAAGCAACCACATGTACATTCTACATCAAGAGAACACTGTTTATCAGATAAAGGAGTTAAATTGTGGAATAGTGGCTGTAATGAGTTAAAAAAAGCCACGTCTATTTTTCAGTTTAAAAAAATTTACAAGAGATTAACATTGGAAAAATATTCAATAGAATGAAAATTAAGTAGGCTTGCTTCTGGTGTGGACAATGATCCACTAATGTGTTAATGTTAATTTTATGAACAGATTTTGTCATTAATGAGTTGCATTTATGATTCTAAAGTTAAGGGCAGGCACAATAAGCTTTAGCTTCTGCCTGCACCTGGTCATCTATAGTGTTTATGTTTCGAATGATTTGATTGATTGAATGATCTGTAAATGACCAAACCGAAATAAAAAAAGAAATAAAAAATCCATTAAATTTGTTTAGTGTGTTTCAAAATGCGTATCATGTCAAATTAGCTTAGAAGATCATGTCTTAAAGGCCCACTGAAGTGCCTTGAAACACTCCACATTATTCCACTGAAACAGGAAGACGAGGCGGGACATATCAAACAGCTCCTCCCATTTTTTTAAAATAGCCAACAGCCTTTTGTTTACATCACAGACAGCTCGTCCAGAGTCTTTGAGCTCGGTAAAGCCTCTACCTTTTCTCCTCCTAATCTCCTCCATATCGCTTTACAATATAGCATTCTGTGCAGAATTCAATGGGTCCGATACGTTCTGTGGTCTGCGCCGAATTGATCATATGATCCACTATGTGCTGTCATGTCTCTGGACCGGAGCAGATTGTGTGCGCTGTTCGCGTGACACTAACACGCAACTAGACTTCATTCGCCTCAATGGAAAGCATATTTACACTGTCTGAATCGTTCCCTATCCCCTATATAGTGCACTATGTGCCACTTACCATGTAGAAAATGGTAATGTGTGAACAAGGGACGATTTCAGCCGCAGCTTTAGCATCTATTTATAAGGTAGGGGGTGGGACGATTTATTTTCTAGAGAGCATTTGATTGGACAGAAAATCTGATGAGAAGCGTAGTTTAGAGTGATGACATCAAAATCATAGATCTACTGTATATTGGCGGAAGTGAGAGACTTGCATTTAGAAGACATAAGCATTCAAAATGTATAATTTCCTCGTTGTTTTGGAGCACACTAGTTTATAGATGACCGTAAAGATAACATATTCTTACTAAAAGTAATTATTACTTTCATTGGGACTTTAATGCCCATATTCATCCGGCCAAAGAGTGTTGTGGAAAGAAAAAAAAGCCTTTAGAGGAACCAGAGTCAGGCCATCTTTCTTTAGTAAAGCACACATTACAATAAATGTATGCCAATATATCTAATCTAGTTACATAATGCGTATTGCTTTTTGTTAATAGTGTATAGACCAGGGGTGTCAAACTCAATTCCTGGAGGGCCACAGCCCTGCAAAGTTTAGTTCCAACACACTTACCTGTAGTTTTTAAATGAGCCTGAAGTACTTGATTAGCTGGATCAGGTGTGTTTAATTAGAGTTGAAGCTAAACTCTGCAGGGCTGTGGCCCTCCAGGAACTGATTTTGACACCCCTGGACCATCAAAGGCTGTGTGTCCAATCTGCTATTTTAACACAGAATCATGTCACTCGATAATATGGCTAATACTATAGCCATATTATAAAGTGACTGGTGATTCTGTACTAAAATACCATAACATTTGATACTCTTTACCTAAGAATATGGGAAACATTTTCTTGTCCCTTCTAAAAGCTGACAAAGCCTATTTATTTTGTTTGCATAACTATGCACGATTATATGAGTCACGATTAGCCACGCCCTTCCTGGGTTAACTTGGACTACATTTCCCATCATGCACCTCCCTGGACTGATTACACCAAACACCAGACACCTGCACTGTGCTGATTACACACACCTGCATCTCATTCACACACACATATAAACCACTTCCACGCACCACACCAGTGCGAAGTCTTGATTTTCCTGGATATCATTTCTGAGCGTTATTTTCCCGAGTTTGATTCCTGTGTTTGGATTGTTTATCGTTGACCCTTCTCTGCCTGCCCTGACCCTGGACTGTTTACTGGACTCTGATTCTCTCTGCCTGCCTCAACCCTTTGCCTGTATACCTGGTTTGTCTCAGCCTTGCCTTCTCTGTTCGGTTTGCCACTGTTTGACCCTGCCTGTCTTGACCATTCTAATAAATGCTGCGAATGGATCCCCTTGAGTCTGCTGATTCGTCACAATTATGGTTAGTTTCATTTTATTATTCGCCTTGTTTTTTGCTGCTGTTCACAACCCTATCAGAACAGATCTTGGACACATTTTTGGGTCACATCCTGCCAGTTTAGAACAAATAAAGTAGTTGGAATAGAGCACAGCAGGAACCATAAGTGCCGCTCTGAGACCCAACGGCAGTGGATTAAAGAATGCCTTGACCAAAGAAGCATTTCAGCCAAAGTCTCTCACATGTTTCTCAGCACTGTGGTCGTCCACCGAGCCATCCAGCCCCACTTCACATTAGCATGAGTGACTGTTCAGTTTTCTGACACAATGACAGTGGTTATTTCTCAGGCATTGGGTTTGCTGAGATTTGCGATTGCTTCAGCTGTCGTCGTTATCGGTTTAACTCAACGTTTTATAATGTGGGGAAGTGCATTGTCAAATCTTTAGGTTTGGTTAATGCTTTATCGCTGCTGTGTGTTGGTTGACTGCGAGATGGGCAGAAATTAGCCATGGCTTGGGGCAGAGATGCAGATATTTAAAATGTGGACTAACAAATTGGAGAATGGTCTGGATGCAGACTTGCACTCGCATTCTCAGTCACATGCACTTCCTCAGCAAGTGATGTCACTTGCAATCGCCTCCTGCATTCTCCACTGCGTCCGAAAACTTAAGCAGCTGAGCTGACATTTTGACTTTGCAGGCAGGAAACAAAACCGATTTCAGAAAGACTTTTGAGGCAGCGTAACGGTTTAATGTTCTACAGCAAAATAGAGCTTTGGTGAAAACTAGGCGAATATTTAATCGCTAAAAATTAATTCAAAAGTGGAAAACATTGCACTGTAAAACCAGATAAGTTCAGATTTTATTTTATGTTCAAGTCCACTGTACTTAAAACTATTGTTTATCATAAGTAATTTTTTCATTTCTCAATTATTTTAAAATTAAACCAAAGCAGTGACTCTAAAATAGCATTCAGAACACTGGGGAAATGTCACGCTTTACCGCACTGCGTAAAACAGGATTTCCTAACAATTAAAACATTCAAAAAACAAATGTTCACAGATGTTATGATTTACTTACAAGTTGTACCATTGAGTTTGCTCTGGTCACTTGCGAGTGTCTGCCGTGTTGAATGGATTCTTCTGATAACGTCAGTTAGAGCAATGACATGGATAGCATCCTTTTATCTTGCTCAGTAAACTTAAAAATAATCATTTAAATAGGAGTATTTACTCAAATGTTGAGCCACATAAAAATAAATTCCTCGTTCATAAAATGTAATTGTTTTAAGTTGCATCAACTATGTAACATACTTTAATTCTTTATAAGTTAGTAGTACTGTTCAGGTTTACAGTGCTGTCAAAAATGTACATTTACACAAACTGACCACCAACTGCACCTTTTAGATGTAATCTATTTTTTATTTAGCTCAACTGTCATAGAATGCAAAGCACATGATTGTGGGATATCAGAGAGAGGCACAGGATAAATTATTTTTGGTCTCATAGTCTAAAATCTGTGTAAATTATATGATTGACTTGTAGTAATACAAAAAGCATTGCAATTCATTATAGTATCATTTAATAAAGTCCAATATAATCAGTTTGCACAGATAGTGAAGTGACTGTGTTACACACCACTGCTGAAATTGGTGGGTGTTCATCTCAAGCCCTGCTTACAGATCATTGCTACTTCACCTTAATTTGTATATATCCTAATAATATTGAAAACATATTTGACAAATTGCCAGACATAATTTGGATGTATTGCTGACAATATTATTTGTCTATTTTTATATAGGTGTAGCGTCTGGACCAATCGCACACAAATTATTCATATTTAAAGAATAGTCTGGCAAACTCACACTCACTCTCCCAAGACATGTGGCCAACTTCCCCTGAAACTAACACAACTGGCAGAACTCAGTGTCCGGTTACATTGATAAGAATTTTATGACCCTGGAATTCCTGAGAGATGTGACTCTTACTTAAATTTTACTGAGAAGGAGATTTAAGCCCTGTTAATCCTATATATTCTAAATATATAACCACTTGAGAAAGGTATAAACATGCATCTAATTTTCCCATCTCATGATTTTCCTTTTGTTGTTTCCTTGTAAATTCTAATGGGTTAATGTTTCAGACTTATCAAACATGCCACCATATGATTTTGGTTAACCATGGTTGCACTCTATAACTTGGTACTTTGAAGATAGAAATGACTGTGTACATGATATGTCGATAACAACAACATATTAGTATTACAAGAATCTTTCATAGTTCTTCACAGCTACCACTCATCCAGGGTGCACATGCAAATGAGCACGCTTGAAACAAAGAGCCATAAACCAAATTCTCCTGCCTGGAACTTCCACCGTTCTTATTGGCCGAGCCAACCCGGAGAGGTGAGACATGCCTAAGGCTTTATATTGCATCTACACCCAACATTTTGCTCTCTTGGCCTTCTCTCGTACGTTCAGGTTGCTGTCCTGCGGGGCCCCAGGGCAGCACGCCTTGACTCAGGGCAGCCATGTGCTCATTCAAAAGAGATATGACTCTCTCAACCACAACAGCATCAAGGACAACCTCAGGAGTTTGGCTAACATCTTCATTCAACTTAGAAGTCCATCGCAACTCCCACCATTTGCTCTGCATGTCCTCTCAGGCCCAGGGCCAGCAGGCCACGATCTGCACGTGCTCAGCCATGTGCGTTACGGAGAGCGAGAAAACGTTCATCCAGAACTGAGTCGAACTACCCAGGCAAGTTCATCTTATCTTCATCCAACGGAGAAGAATACGATTGCAACTTCAATGTTTGACATTCAAAGGAAACATCTTCATCCTTTTCCACGTTCTTCAAGAAATGTGTCCGCTGCAAATGCCATGCAAGTATACATTTAATGAGGTACTTTGAAAATGATAAGCTGATGTTTCTTTTCATAGTTACGTGGATCTTCTCCATAGTTCCATTTCCGGGTTTCAATTTCCTCCTATCACTCATGTATGTATGTATGTTTGTTTAGTTTAGTTATGTTTGTGATTTAGTTAATAAAACTTGTGCACAATATGTATTTGGTTCGACTTCACTGCTTGCAAAACAAAGTATCTTGTTACATGCTCAAAGCGCTGTACATGCTAAGAAATAATTATTCTTCCATGGCCATGGAAGAAACCCTTTTCTTAGAATAAATGAATAATCAAAAGAGTTCGTTGGACAAACTGATTCATTGATTGTAATATTAAGTTAGCTACATCAAGTTAATACAATTAACTGACCCAAATATTCATAATTAACCATAACCAGTTCATAATCAAATCATAATCAATTGATTAATAATATTCCCCCTCTGAGCTGACTCGTTACATAGGCCTAGTACATAGATTACTTCCAAAAAGTGATACTTAAAGTTTGATCTAAGCATTACAATCAACATGAGCCGGTGGTGCTTAATAAAAAACAGATTGTTACGAAGTAGCTTTTTCAAAATAATTATTTAATGATGCAAACAGAATAAAATCCTACTGTAAATGAAAGAAAATAGTAAGCAGTCATTATTCAGTTGAAATCATCTGTCTCTAGGGCTCGTCCAGTTTTCATGGTCTCCTCTCCGCTGACATTCAGAGCTAAATATGGTGTAGGTCCACCATCTGATCTGGATACGGACCGGATCCGGCTGACTCTACGGTAACCTCGGGATAAGAATTAGACAGTCAGAAAGACAGACTAATATTAGTGTAGTTAATTAACCAAAAACATTTATAATTACAACAATTATATAAAATTATAACATTGCATGAATATTCTAAAAACAAAAACATTAAAGGATATATATTACTTTGTTTAGTCTTGTGGTGATTGAAATAGTATATTACTATCATCTGCCTTAAAATAAATAAAATAAACCCACATGAATATTACATTTTTAAAATGTATTGATTTCATAACTGACTTTGCGGAAATTTTTTTTTGTTAAATGCTTACATTTAGACACTACATTTAATTGTAATTTTATTCAGTTTAGTTAAGTCAACAACACGTGTACAATCACCGCCAATGCCACATTTTCAATTTGAGAAATAAAAACAATACAGGGACTATAAACCTATATCTTACAGCCTTTAAGAGATGTAGTGAACCTATTACAATAAATACCATTGTCAAATACTCACCTAAAGGATTATTAGGAACACCTGTTCAATTTCTCATTAATGCAATTATCTAATCAAACAATCACATGGCAGTTGCTTCAATGCATTTAGGGGTGTGGTCCTGGTCGAGACAATCTCCTGAACTCCAAACTGAATTTTGAGCTTGGCATGGTTGTTGGTGCCAGACGGGCCGGTCTGAGTATTTCACAATCTGCTCAGTTACTGGGATTTTCACGCACAACCATTTCTAGGGTTTACAAAGAATGGTGTGAAAAGGGAAAAACATCCAGTATGCGGCAGTCCTGTGGGCGAAAATGCCTTGATGCTAGAGGTCAGAGGAGAATTGGCCGACTGATTCAAGTTGATAGAAGAGCAACTTTGACTGAAATAACCACTCGTTACAACCGAGGTATGCAGCAAAGCATTTGTGAAGCCACAACACGCAAAACCTTGAGGTGGATGGGCTACAACAGCAGAAGACCCCACCGGGTACCACTCATCTCCACTACAAATAGGAAAAAGAGGCTACAATTTGCAAGAGCTCACCAAAATTGGACAGTTGAAGACTGGAAAAATGTTGCCTGGTCTGATGAGTCTCAATTTCTGTTGAGACAATCAGATGGTAGAGTCAGAATTTGGCCTAAACAGAATGAGAACATGGATCCGTCATGCCTTGTTACGACTGCAGGCTGGTGGTGTAATGGTGTGGGGGATGTTTTCTTGGCACACTTTAGGCCCCTTCGTGCCAATTGGGCATCATTTTAGACCAGAGAGGGTTGATTACCCAATTTACTTTTATTTACTTAGAGTGATATTGGTTTAAAAATATTATCAATTTAGGGTGAAAAGGCCACATAGTAGGTGGTGTTAATGTAATTTTATTATTATACTTGTCAGTATTAAGTGCTCTTGTCCACATAACATCATTATACCACTATATACATCCATATAACATTTCTAGTACACATAACATTACTGTACCACTCTATACTGTAAGTCCACAACATTTCTAGTACACAACATTACTGTACCACTCTATACTGTAAGTCCACATAACATTTCTAGTACACATAACATTACTGTACCACTCTATACTGCGAGTCCACGTAACATTTCTAGTACACGTAACATTACTGTACCACTCTATACAGCTGAAGAGAGTGGGCAAAGCATGATAAACGCTGTCTTGACCTGGCCATGTCTAACAAGGTTTCTTGGTTGTCTAAATCCTCCCACAGCTCCTCATGATCCAAGTTGTCCATTTCTTCCTCATTTTCATCTGTAGGGTAGACAGATTGCTGAGGTAACTTCACTTTAAAGGCACATTTCATATTTGCCGCATTATTGGTTATGATGTAATCAATCTTGCTTGTAATCCCATACTCATCCGTTATGTCATCAAAGGCCATTGAAATGTATTCACCAGTGTGTCTACTTGGAAAATGTATACAATCTAAAAGAAATGAGCTTGTAAACATCCTCCTCACTAGTATTGTAAACATGTGCAGTAATTCCAAGGAATGAGTGCAAATTCCGGTCTGACAATATATATCAACAGTTACTGAGATGGAGCTGCGTTTCTTCAATCTTTCACAAATATGCATCTTAACCTTTCCAACTAAATCTGGAATACATTTCTCAGCAATTGTCATTCTTGGAATGGGCACATACTTCATATCCCATGTATGAAGAAAGTGTCGAAGTTTTCATTCTCAGTTATAGATAACGGCAAGTTACAACCAATTATCAAGTCAGTGATGATTGCTTGACTGATTGCTCTTTGACTTTGAGTCAGGACTGTAATGCTGCTGAGCAGTGCAAAATTATGATTCTATACTTTGTGGTGCACTTCTGTTAGATTCTGTATGTGTGCCTCTCTTGTACTCAGTAAGCCTTGAAAGAAAAAAAAACCTAATCCATTTATGAAACATAATTAATTTGCATACAGATATTGCTTATCAGTCATATTTACATAAAAAGAGCTTTGGGTATGTCAATCAAATGTTTAAAAAGTATTAATAATGCAGACCATACTCATTTGACTGCTATTTTATTGCTAAGTTTAAAGTTTTGAATTGAAGGAAACATAACCGACCACTTTGCATACTGAATGTCTGTTTATTCTGAGCTAAATCACGTTGTGTAACAGCAGCGGATAATTTAATGCTTTCATCTCACTGCCTGGTGCGTTAATGCAGGGTAAAAATAAAATATACACTAGTCGAAAACCTTTTGGAAAATCCACAAACCGGAAAATCCACAAACATTAGAACTCAATCTGATTAACGTTTTAGCTACGGAGGGAGTGCACAAGACAAGAGTCATCATCGTATCTGTATTCATTGGATATTTTTTAATTAAACGAGATTTGGGTTTCTCTGTGACACTTTTGCCCTGTGCTGTGAACAGTAAATATTAAAATAACACAGTTGAAACAAATGTAGCATGTGCGATGTGTCTTTCTGGAAAGCAGGATCACTACAGGCAGGTGGACACAGCGTAAAAAAAACACTAACAGAAGCGAGAGCGGGCGGGTGTGGGAGAGCACATGGCGGGAGCGAGGGACGAAAAAAGTAGTCCCTTGCAGACTTCTACACCGAACTAACTAAGCATTAGCTGTAAAAATGATGAAATTTTATGCATATACAGACATTGAGTTCTTAATCAAGCTTTCTTTGTGCTTTCACTCCACATGACGATGAAAATTGGAAGTTTTTCACTTTGGTTCCGTAATTGAAGTACCGCAGAATGTACATGTTGCAGAGTGTTTCCTTTTTAAAGTTTTACTGCATGTGAATTCTTTGTGGCTCTTATACGCAAACTGAATAATGGTCGATTTAACAGACATTTTCACACATAGTTGAGCTAGAGGTTCATGACGTCCTGACCCGAGTCCTGCTGCCTTTGCGCTAGAGGCTCATGACGTCCTGACCTGAGTCCTTCTGCCTTTGCGCTAACTAGTCTCAAGTCATGCGCAGTTGCGCACAAGAAAATCACCAATCACTGGACGTGTCAATCAAACATCAATTTAAAGAAATATTAACATACTTTAATAATCATGACAAATATTTTGAAGTGGACTTGGGAATAAGTCCGACTCCTAAAATGTTCCGAGTACGAGTCAATACCGAGTCAAAATGCACACGAGTCCATGACAAGACCAAGACCATTAAAATATGGTCTCGAGACCGAGTCTGAGACAGAGTCTCGAGTACTACAACACTGAGTATTAGTATGTTGTTCCTAATAATCCTTTAGGTGAGTGTAATTTATGTGGGCTATTCAGAGTGGTATCAATACAACAACCATAATAAATTGCGTCTACTCTAAACAAGAAGAGCAGCAGTTCGTAAATCAATATCATTTCTAAATATTGCATATCAGCAATTAACAGTCTGACAAAAAATATTATGCATGCAGCAATGATTCTTGAACTTCGATGGAAGTAATTCTAATCGGACACGAACTGCGGTTTGGGCGGAGTCGCAGGCAGCGGAGTATGCAATTGGAGATTACAAGTGAGGTCACCTGTAGAGAAAGTGCAAGTGACAGAGTGCAAGTCTGAGAGCGACCGTGCAAGTCTGCAGCCAGTCCCTATTGAAGAATTTCTCCGTAGTTCAGTTTAATCAGTTTTTTCCTTCCAAATGAAAGTGAACAACTCTTCACGAAGTCTGTTTGTGAAGGGTACATGCGATGGAAGTAATTTTATCGTTTATGGTCATGTGACCCAAGGTGACTAGTCCTTGCGGTTCATTTTGAAACTAGATATGGTAGGAGGATTCGGGTTAACAAAACAGAATAAATTTGTTGTTAACTTGATGTGTTACACACACATTTTTCATATGAAGTTTCAGGTGTTTTATAGTAAATGTTGTCATGCCAACATTCCAGGTGAAGATATTGTGGAAATTACATTGGCTTTCATTTCTCCCTTCACTAAGGCCAATTTACACCTGGTATTAAGAAGTGTTTTCGTCAATCCAATCACAAGTGGATGACACAAAATACAGGCTTAAACAGGGTCTAAAGCGTTTTGAGCTTTTCCACTTTGGGCCTCTTGGGAGTCAAACGCATTCAACCGGATTCCTTTCGTAGTGTAAACGCTCATGTGGTCAAATGTGTTCAAACAGCCACAAAAGACCGCCTACTCTCCGCACTAGCCAGATGGAATTTGAACTTTGTCGGCTGAAAACCTATGATTGTTTTGAAGACGAAAAACATGCCAAGCACAACATTCTTACCATTCCTGATTTTTTTCGACGTGGTCCTGTGGCTATCAGAGCAGAAGTGAAAGCTGCTGCTCGTCCATTAGATCAAAAGATCATACATTTACCCACCCATAGACCCCCCCCTTGAAGAAATCAGGACAGAAGTGGTCGAAAGTGGACAAAAGAGACGGATTCAAAAACCAGTGTAAATGGGAATGTGTCTCCTTCGTCTAGTTATCCGATCGACCGACACACATCTTAATACCAGGTGTAAACATGGCGCAAAAGGGGGTGTAAAGTATGTTCCAAAATGTAAAATTATGGCATACCAGTGCCCTTCTCCCTCCAAGGTCCCCATTTAAAGGGCTCTAGAGGGCTTAGGGATGCTCACTTACGATTGGAATAGACCCATAGTGCGGCAACATCTTGTGCATCGTCATCAAATGCATTTTTAGCATAATTGTTTCAATTTGGAATTTCAGTTAACTGATTCAATTGACAATCAAGTTGGTAGATATGGCTTGTTTTTATGTTGTTAGAAAGCTAAAATGTCCTCATAAAGGTACAAATACTTGTGAAAGGTGGCAAATTGGTCGTAAAAAGAGGTTCTAACAGTGAAGCAGGGATTTGTGTGTGAGGGCAACTTAATATTTAAACTTGCCTCTGCAATTCTGCATACACGCATATTTAGTTATATTCTCCATCTGTTGTGTGAAGTTCTGTTTGTTGTTGAAATTGAAAAGAAGCATGCTTAACTGGCTATAAGGAGAGAGGGTAAAATGTCATTCTCTCTCTCTTTCCATTCCATACACCCATTTAATTCCCAGTGAAGGAAGCGGTTTCTCTCAATGAGTGCAACTCACTGTTTCATATCCTCTGTGATAAGGAGAAAAACAAAAGGGCCTTTTATTCTGACACAGAGGCTTCAAACTGAATCATCCACGTCACCTCAGATAAAAGACACCAGAGTGTTACGTGCAAGCATATTTCTGCTGCCTCTTCTTTTTTTCTTTTTTTCTTTCTTTTTTTTCCAAATACAAATGCCATTGTTTTAACAGAGATAGTTTTTTTTTACATTTTCAATCCCTCCTCGACCACCCCAAAACAACCTGCCTTAGTTGTATTATAACCTGTTAAGTAAACAATAATAGTGCAAAAGATGATGAAAAATAATGACACTAATAATAAAACAATATTAAAATGAATATAAATATGCAACTGTTAAACTATGACAATGTTTATATATACATAAATAATTAAAAATAAAAATAAAAGAGAAAAACAGTTGGGCACCACAATCAAAAGTCCAACAATGATACATCAATAAACACAAATCCTAAATATTTCCTCCTGGAGAAACACCTGCTGGAACAAATGTGCCTGAGCATCAAAGACCTCGAGATTGTAAACAATCAACAATGTGTGTGTAAAGGATGTAAATACCAAAGTAAAACCCACTACTCCTCAGGAAGTACATTTATGGCAGACATATAGGATAATAAGGGTTGCCAGACATAAGAGAATTTATGGGAGCCTCTAATTGAATATTTGATCTTTTCCAGGTGTAGGTATAATATCAAATCCTGAAGCCAGTGCGATGCTTTAGGTGGGTTTACAGATATCCAATGTAATAACAACCGTCTGCAAGCCAATATGGATGAAAAAGCAATACTGTTTAGTTGTCTTAGTCAGATTCGATTCCTCCGCTGGAGCATCAAATATAGCAAATTCAGCACATGGCTTCAGTTGTACTGTGCATACTTTAGAGAGTGTATCGAATATGGTTGACCAGTAAGCATTAAGTGTGGGGCACGTCCAGAACATGTGCGTCAGATCCGCTTCTCCAATGTGAAATCTTATACAGGTCTTATCAAAAGTAGGATTAAAAGAAGCAATCCTTGCTCTGCTTAGGTGCAGACGATGCAAAACTTTAAACCGTATAAGACTCAATCTGGCACAAGAGGTACTACCATTCACTCTATGGAGGGCATTACTCCAGAATTCCTATGAAAATACTGTTCCAAGATCTTTCTCCCATCCACTTTTAACTTTGTCTGTTCCTACACGTTTTAAAGACATGAAAATCGTATATATTCTTGAAATAAAACCTTGTAGATGGAGGGGAGCTTCAAGCAGAGAAGTCTGCAGGAGACTTAGATGGAATATATGGAAATGATGGGCTTTGCGCTTTCACAAAATGTCATATCTGAAAATAACGAAAAAGATCAGTTTGATTGAGATTAAATCGTTAAAACTAGCAAAAAGACCGTCAATGTCAAGTGTATTTTAAAACATCATGGCTTCCCACACTTGACAAGGGAAGGAATCGACCAGACTCAGGATTTCACTCGTTCTTCAATTTATTTGACCAGTAAACAAGGAAGGTGAAAAACCTTTAGACATACAAAAATAACAAATTAAATAAATATTTCCCATCAAATACAACAAACACAGCAAAATACATCAAGCAAAAGATAAGTTGGTTTAACACATCGATTAACCATTACTTCATTATTTATCACCCCAGGTAAACAGTGTAAATCAGGCATTGCATGACCAGAAAGCCAGCTCTACTTTTAGACCCATTTCTTCTTAAATTAACCTGTTATTCTTTGTTTACCCTAGATCATTCTATACAGAAATTATACATGACATACTCCATAATTACAAACCTACATGAAATCAAGCATTTCAGTCGATTTTACTGTAGATTAGCACAGGACTATTTCTGCACAGGAATGGTTAAATAGCTCTGAACACAGCCAAACATCTATCCCTTGTATTTCAATGGAGCAAAACTCGCTAGACTTTCCACTTCATCAAGGAACCTCTTCCACCAAGGTTTGTTAGTTTAAACTGCTTATAACTATATACACATATACATAAAATCACAATCTCCACGTTTACCCAGTGTACAGAAATGTTTAGCCTCAATCTATTGATAGTGCAATTAACAATGCACTTCAGACCACACAATCTGCGTGTCCATACAGATTACTACGCAGCCAGCGATCCCATTTGCAGTCCTCAGAGACCAGTAAAGAGATTTGAGCTTACCGGTAGCCCCTTTGATCTTTTCCATTTCCCATGAGTTTTATCCGTGATTCTTTAGCGAATTCTTCTTTCTTCCACTGTTCTTAGCTGCATTGCAAAGCTGAACAAAACTTGCGCTGCTTCCATTGTCTGAAGCTTTCTGGCGTCTCTGCTAATTAGTCTAATTTCGCTCACCTGCTGAGGCGCGCTGCGGAGCTGCACACTCACTGTCACGCGCATGTAGAAACAAGGCCACTGCACACACGCGCAGACACACCTCCCACCAGATCGCCGCAACACCTCCCACTCGATCTTTGCGCGGTGCCAGCGGAAAGATCGCACCTCTCAGGCGAACTGGTCCCCGTCGAATTGATCCTCTACTGGAACGAGGACGATGAGGCGCCGTACGTCCCGATGCAATATGGTATCCTGGAAATCTTTCTCCTTAGACCCGGACTCTTTAGCAAAGGATCTTTGAATCTTCGCCTGAACACACCCGCTCGGAGAGACTTTCACGTGGACATCCCGGACTATGCCTTTGGAATCTGCATTCACACTGATGACTCTTGCTAGCTTGAACTGCCCCCTTAGTGCATTTTGATCGCAAAGCCAAACTATGTCTCCCTTGGCAACGTTCCTTTCGGCAGTATGCCACTTGCTGCGGATGAACAGGTTTGGACCTGCAAGCTGGCTCCAGGACTTCCAAAAGTAGCTAACTTGAGCTTGCATCTCTTGAAGCCTTTTGAAGGGGTAAGTAGCGTAGTCAAATGCTTTGAAATCTCCACTCTGTGTAGCTCGGCCAAGCAGCAGGGTGTTCGGAGTGATGTATTGAATGCGGTCTTCATGGCTCTGGACTCTGGCGTCGATAGGCCTTTCGATGGCGAGGTTGGCAGCTAGTTTGAGCACCGTCAGGAATTCGCCAAAAGTAAGGCCTCCTCCTTTATTAAGACTTTGGAGAGCTCTTTTGGTGATCTTGACAGCAGCTTCGGCAGCGCCGTTCCGGTGAGGTGAGTTGGCTGGAAGGATTATCCATGACCAGTAAGTCCCATTCTTAGCAGCATATTCCTCAAGCGACTCTTTGCTTTGTTGTCTCAGGCAAGTGTACATCTCTTCCAGGACAAGCTTTGCTCCAATAAAATTTGTACCTGGATCGGACCAGATCTTCTGAGGATGGCCTCGGACGGAAGTAAACCTCTGGTAAGCAAGTAGAAAGCTCTCTGTTGTTAGCGCGCTTGCCAGTTCGACATGGATCTCTCGGCTTGACATGCAGCAAAAGAGCACACCCCATACTTTCATACTCACTCTCTTCCTGATATCATCCTTCACTTGGTACGGTCCGAACAGGTCGACAGACGTGAATTGAAACGGTGCAGCCGGGCTCGATCTTTCTTCAGGTAAATCTCCCATTATTTGCTGACATGCTTTTGCTTTTGCCTTCTTGCAAAAGATACACCCATCAACAACTTTTCGGGCAATAATTCTCCCCCTGATGACCCATGCTTTCTTTTGCATCCGTAGCAAAGTTCCTACCACCCCATCACGTCCCTCACTATGTGCTTCTCGGGCTAGGAGGGTAGAGATCCAGGTCTGGAAAGGTAGCAGGGGAACTGCTCTCTGGTCCTCTTTGAAGGTCTGGATCCTACCACCAAACATCAAGTGTCCACTTGTTCGATCTTTGTAAACAACCAGTCTGTCCGTTGTTGTGTTCGGAAAGTATGCACCCTCTTGCGCTACCAGGCGTAGGTTCCGAAACACTTCTCCTCTTTCACTAACCGTGATAACACCAGATGACTGAACTGCCTCCCATTTTTCTTTATCTCCAATCTTAGCACACAGGAACTTCTTAGCTGCTCTCCAAGTCCATGCTATCACCCCGGTCAACCGTCTTAGGCTACTGAAGCGCCTTTCGTCCAACAGCTTTTGGACTACTGCTATTACCGGTGTTCTCCTGGACTGGGACTCTGTCTCCTGGACTTTGATTGGATCTTGCGCTTTCTGCTGACTTCGGGTGAGTACCGCAACAAATGTTTTCTTCTGCATTTTTGCGATGCTGTCTCCTGCTTGTGCAGAAATGTCCTTGGCTGATTTTCTCGGCCACTCACTCTCGGGAAGCTGAAGGAACTGTGGACCCGACTGCCACTCGGATTCCTCAGTTAGATTATCAGGACTGGCCCCCCTGGTGATGATATCTGCAATGTTCGCCGATCCCGGAATCCACAACCAATCACGGATGTCGGTACTCCTCTGGATCTCACCAACTCTGTTTGCGAAGAAGGTCTGGTAGCCATAACTTTCCCGCTGTATTGCGCCCAAGATGGTCTGACTGTCGACGAGAAGGTACCACCTTTTGACATCGATTCGGCAGTGTTTCTGAAAGTAATTTTGCAGCCGGGGTGCAAAGACTGCTCCACACAACTCCGCCTTCACCGGGTCACCCTTGTGATCTAGAGGGGTCAGCTTGGCCTTAGATTCCACCAGCCTCACAACAACACCATGGCTGCAGCTCCATCGAAGGTACAGCACGGCACCATACGCGTGTTCACTACCGTCAGAGAAGGTGATGCCACATGGTCGTCCAACTGAATCTGGCGGCGTGAGGGCTCTGGTGAATCTGAGTAGCCTCAAGTCAGCATACTCTTCGAGGAGCTTCACTGCATTTTCTCGGAGTTCTTTGGACAAGGCGGCATCCCAGGTGTCTTCTATGCAGTGCATCACTTTCGCTTCCTGAAAAGCTCTCCGAATCAGAATGGCTCCCTTCTGTTTTGCTGTAGCCACAAGGCCGAGGGGATCATAAAGACCAGAGATTTGGCTTAACAGTTCTCTTCTGGTAAGTGGGTCTGGTGTTTGGCTTCTTACTTCTTCCCTCGGTAAGTCCTGGCCAAGGCGCACTTTTCTCCTTTTCTTAGAGAAGTTCACTGCAACCATGACGTGTAACTTGTCGTCCTCAACGATATAACCGAGGCCGAGGGCCTTATTATCCTGGGGAGTTAGCTGGTTCGGCAGGATCACGGTCTTTGACTATATTCTCACCTCTCTGCCCTTTCCTCCCACTTTGATCAGAGTAGACCCAGGGCTTCATGATAAATCCTCCTGCTTTCAGGATCTGCTCGATATTGGACGTGAGGAGTTTCAGGTGGTCGAGGTCGCTGTGAGAGGTTAGGATGTCATCGACATATACGTCTTCCTCCAGTACATGTTTTTCTTCTTTAAAATGGCTGAATAGAGGCAAGTTGGCGGTCTCTCGCATGGCGACTTGGGCTATGCAACCAGCAGGTTTGTCTCCGCTGTTGACTCTTGTTATGGCGAAATCCTCTATCTCTGCATCTTCAGTGTCGCGCCACAGGAACCTGTGCAGGTGGACCTCTCTTTCCTCCAGCCAGACAGAGTTGTACATCTTGCGGATGTCACCAAGGGCAGCAAAGACCCCAGTGCGGAACCTCAGTAAGACCGCTCTGATCAGATTCAGAACGTCAGGACCTTTTATCAATATGTCATTCAAACTTAGGCCTCTGTACTTCTGGCTGCTATTCCACACTAGTCTCACTGGAGTGGAGACTGAATGATGATTTAATGCAATCAGGTGACTTATGTACCACACTGGCCCAGTCCAGCTCTGCAGAACTTCTTTGGACAGCTTCACTGCAGCTTCATGATTAACCATTACATGGACTTGTGAAGCATAGGCCATTTTCCACACTAGTTCCTTTGCCAACTGCTTCTCCGTTCTGCGGAATGTGGCTTCAACTGCTCTCCTGTTATTGGGTAGAGATGCTGGATCCTCTGTCCATGGATACCTGGTGTGCCAGTGTGGTTCAGGGCTATGGTGATCTCTGTTCACATACGTCAAGCCATCTCTCACCATCTCCATCTCTCTTTCCTCAGCCAGCGTCATTTCTTTCCCCCCGGGTTGACAATTGCCGCAGCGACATCCCCCACATCTCGGCACACAGGCAGCTCCGATGCTTTCCCATTCCCACCACTTCAGGAAGTCTCTGCTTCTAGTGGCTGTATTAGACTGGGTGCTGGGATGGTCGGGAGACTTGCAAGGGACTTGATTTTTACAGGTGAGTTCAGTGTATCTGGCAGCTGCTGTTCTCATGGATCTTGCGAAGTGCGTCTTTGACGTATGGGCCATTAATGTCACTTCCTCAAAGAGGTCCGGGTGTGTGCCTCCGATGGCCTTGCCGAGCGGGCCGTCCCAGAGCACCAGGTCACCAACAGAACGAACTTTCTGCGGTACCAGCTGCCCTTCTTTGTGGCTGATCAGGAGTTGTATTTCCATCGGTCTTGCAAGGTCTTTGAGGGAAACATCCGGGAATAACTTCTGTAATTTAATGGCTGGAACATGCCTGTGAACTTCTGCAATTTTATCAAATCCATAGCAGATCAATTGATGTGACTTGAGGGTCCCTCTGGGAGTGTTAACACGTATCCTGAGGAGATAACACTTGGTTGCGACTGACACTTTCATCCCTCCAACACCGTAAACCACCAGTGTCACATCTTCACTTCTCAGGTTCAACTTGCTTGCGGCCCTGTGCGTTATGTAGTTCGTATCGGATGCCAAGTCAATGAGAGTCCCTATCCTTCTCCCATCGTTGGAAATAACGTCAAGGAGCATTAGGATCACTGGGTACTCTTTTAAACAGTTGTCTTCCAAAAGGCCTCCTTCAGCGCCAGTGGAGTTGTATGCCCTAGATGCTGCATTGCAGAAGGCGTCTTGACATTGCTGCGCCAACTCCGGTGTCAGTTTGGAGAGGAATTTTTCTTGGATTTCGGTGCATCTCTTTCCCTCAGTTCCCACTGAACTGGTCTTGGGTGTTTTTTGAGGCTGGGATCTGGCAACTGGACAAAGAAGCAAGTGGTGGTGTCTAGGGCTGTCAACTTTAGTCGTTTAGTCGACTAATCGGTCGATGCCGTCTTGGTCGACTGACATTCTTATTGGTCGACCAGTTGCATTTTTTTTTTTTTAACCAATAGAAAGAAATTTTCAATGATTTACTCCTTGATATTTATTCCTTTATAAGGAGTTATATATTACTGTATTCTAAATATAATTAACCTGTGGTTTATCCCCAACTTTAAATGCTTTAATTTAGGCTATTTTGTAACAGCGCCACAGTTTAGCGCACACACATAGAACACTCGGTTCGCACCTGTGGCTGGCTGCGCTGCTGCTTCGTACTCAGTAAGGGATATAGGTAGTTTAGCTGTATTCATTCAGTTAGAACGCTACTTGTTTTCGGTTTTTATGTTTTTATACACTATATGTTTTTATCTTGATGCGGCGTGGACGCACTTGGAAAAAAAAGAGCGCCTACATTTGAAATCGAACTTGAGCGCGCAAAAGACGTGAGCAGTCCCTTTAACGGCTTTATCATGTTGACTCAATAGATTGTGTTTTCTTGATATGTTTTTGTTTTTATTTGTACACTTGACGCATTTGAAAATAGCCAAAATAATGTAACAAAATGAAAATAAACCTATATGCAGTCCTACAATACAGCCTATTATTATTAGGATTGGACAGGTCTTACTAGAGGTGGCTGGAGCGGCGTGCGTACGCTGGAAAATGGTGAGGTCCGAAGCGTATTGGACGGCGGAAACCAAACACTGATTTCCCGAGAGCTCCGGGATGGAGGCGACCTCGATTCACAATGAAATAACATTAGTAATAACAGTTTGATAAACAAAACTGTAATATTTAAAACAGACCACAAAATAAATTAATGTCAACTAACCTAAATTCCAGTCATAAAAATAGTTAAATAAATAAAATATTTTTCAGTGCACACATTTCACAATGAAAAAACATACTATGTACAGTAGTATTAACTGCTTGATAAACAAAATTGTCATATATTGTGTCAGACAACAGACAATTAAGATTAAGTAACCTAAACTCCTGTCATAACAATAAATAAAAACTAACAGAATTCAAAACCAAAACCTCTTAAAGGTTTTTTGCAAGGAAAACCAGCATGTCCACCATTTCTGGTTTTAAGCATGAACGGTGACATGTCACCACATTTCCCCCAGTACTAAACACTCTCTCTGAAGGTGAGCTGGTGGCAGGAATACAAAGATACTTTTGTGCAACCCTGCTCATTTTTGGGAAATTTATCTGATGGAGTCTCCACCATTTCAGAGGATCTTCCTCTCTGTCAATGGATGGAGAAAGCAGGTAGCGATTTAGCTCAGAGGCTATGGCTTCTTCAAGTTGCAGAGCTGCTGGGATGGCTGATGTCGTTTTAAAGAAGCTTCCTAAGGACTTCCTTGCTTTTTTGCCTGGTGGAGGTAGATCGATGTCAGGATTCTCTCTGCTTGTGCTACTCCCAGATTCAGATGTATCCTTTGACATACAGAGCAGAAATAATATTACAGGTAAATATTAAAAAGTCATAAAAAGAGTGTATCTTAAGAGATGACAGTTTCATCCAGTTTACAAAAATTAGCTCACCTTGTGGGAACTCATATCCATATCAGACATGACCCTGGCCTTAATGTTTGGAAGTTTATCCTCATCAGTGTAGCTGGTTTTGAATCTTGGATCCAAAAATGTTGCTATGTCCAGAAGCTCTTGGGTAGTTTCATCCTCATAATGTTTGTTGATGTAGTTAAGAATTTTTGATTTTATAGTCTTTGTCAGGTCAGTATCTTCATCCTTCACTCCAAGTATCTTGGTGTTCAACAGATGAAGAACTGGTTTAACGTAGGATACACTGATGTAGTTTTCACTGGAAAGGGCATCCGTGAACTCCTGAAGTGGACCCAGTGCCTTACTTACAGATTCTAGAACATCTGTGTCTTGCCATTGTGGTACTAGTTGTCTTGTTTTACGGTCAGCTGAAAGGACCTGAGACAATGCCTTCTGTTGCTCCAAAACCCTGTCTATCATTTGTTGCATTGAGCCCCATCTTGTCGGGCATGCTGTTATGAGGGCATGTTGGGGAAGCTGAAGTTCTTCCTGGGCTTCGGCTAACATCATCTTTTTTTTCCAACTGTGGGAAAAATGTCCCACAATCTTTTTGCACAAGCCGTTGGCTCGGGAAATGCGAGGGTTCATCCTTGATTGCATTTTCTGAAGAGAAATAATTGCAAAACATGATGAAAATGTGTAATATTGTAAGTATTGCATGCATTTAAATATAACTATTGGGTAATACTTTACAATAAGGTGCTATTTGTCAACAATTAGTTAAAGGTGTAATGTGTATTATTTCTGTGGATCTATTGACAGAAATGCAATATAAGATCCATAACTATGTATTCAGTGGTGTATAAAGACCTCACTTAATGAACCGTTATGTTTTTATTACCTTAGAATGAGTCATTTATATCTACATAAGCGCGGGCACCCCCTTAAATGAAGGTCGACATATTGTGACGTCATGTTTCTAACGTAGCCGACAGAGAACACACAGCGCTACAGAGTTTGCTATGTGGGGAGATATGTGCTGCTGGTTACGTCGGCCACCGTAGCTTCTCCTTAGATTTTGAGAAGGGAGGGATAGGCCGTAAGTGGCTTTCTGTTTGCAATTCGCAATTCTCACCACTAGATAGATGCCGCTAAAAAATCACACACTGCACCTTTAATGCATTAGCTAAAATGAACTAACAATGAACAATACTAATACAGCATTTATTAATGTTAATTCATGTTAATTTTAGGATTTACTAATACATTATTAAAATCAAACATTGTCACTGTTAACATTAGTTAATGCACCATGAACTAACATGAATAACTAGTGTGATTTTGTATTTAATGTATTAGTATGCTAAAATGAACATGAACTAACATTAATAAATGCTGTATTAGTTGCTACATACTATTGACACAAACTAACATAACAATAATTAATAAATGCTGAAAAACTAAATTGTTCATTGTTAGCTAATGTATTTAATTACTACTGTTAACAAACATCACCTTATTGTAAAGTTTTCCCAACTATTGTCAAGTTAAAAATACTAAAGTACATAACATTATAATACAATTTTGTATTAAACATCTTTGCACAATTTGTTTCTTAATAAAAAATATGCCCTACAAAGTGTCTTAATATTCTTAATATGTAAAGTATAAATATATTATGTACAATAAACTCTAACTTACCAATTGCCAAATGTAGTCTGTGTCCGAAGCACTGCAATTGTGTCCAGTTGTTCAAAGTGACAGCCTTCACTATATTAGATCCATTGTCTGTGGTGATAGACACTTGTTGATCTTCACAACGTCCCCATGATGCTAAAGCTTCTTTTAAACCGTGAGAGATATTTTCTCCAGTGTGATTTTCTGGAAAGTATGCGGTTTGCAAGCATCGACTTTTTATTTCATAGTTGTCATTGATATAATGGACCGTTAAACTCATATACGGCTCCATCGTTCTGCTGGACCACATATCTGTGGTCGTGGCGTAGAAGTTCACCTTTTTAAGCTCGTATTCAACGCCCGCATTACATTTCTCATACATTCCAGGAATAGCAACCAGTGTGAAATGAGTACGAGACGGCAGCTGGTATCTTTTGTACAGTGTTTGAATTAGTCTTCGGAAGCCGTCTTTACTGACGATGTACACAGGCACCATGTCTTTGCATATATGATTTGTGATTGCGTCTGTGATTTCTTTGTGCCGTTTTGATCCTTTATCATAAGGCGTGATGCTTGCAAATGCTTGAACGATAGATACTTGTTCAGTTGGCTGGCTTTGAGGTGTGCTTTTGTCAGTTTCGCTGGACTTTGTCGACATGCATTGATCATAGAGCTTTTTATGGCACTGTTTTAAGTGTTGAAACAGGTTTGTAGTATTGCCCCGTTTCGTCGCAATAATCGTTTCACAGGTCTTGCAAATTACCTTGCTCTGTGACACATCCTCTCTCCTGAATCCAAAATACTCCCAAACGATTGATGTTGAATTTCTCTTTGGCACCAAATCATTTTTATTCTGACCCACATCCATATTTTACATTCTTTTCTCCCGCTCGCCTATTCTGTTCTCCCGCTCAGCTCAGTCGTAATTTGAGCGGTGGGCTGAGTGGGCTCTGATCGGTTAATATCTTGCGCACAAGAATGTAAATGTAAATTAATTAATAAAATTGCAGCCTTATGCGGTTTAGAAATCGCATGTGCTCAAATCGCGATTGTTTTGCGATTAATTGCACAGCCCTACTCGGAAGGCTTACCGCGAGAGCGCCACCTCCTTTGCCAAGCTCCCTCTGGAGAGGCGCGGGAGGCGACACTCTCTTTTTGCACCTGTCGGTGCCAGCAGGCGGCCGAGGCTGCCCTTTAGATGCAGCCTTCCCCGAGGAGCCAGAACGGCGAGGGAGGTATTGCTGGAAGGCCGCTGACTGTTTTTTAACCTCCTGAAACCTCCCGCTGACGGTATCAACCGCGCCGCCAAAGAGGCCAGACGGTGAAATCGGGGAGTCTAGGAGAAAATGTTTTTCTCTCTCCTTCATCCCCGACAATTTAACCATAAATGCCTCTCCACACACACCAAACCAGCCATGGAGCGGCCGATGGAACGGGCCGTCTCCTTGGTGATGCGGAGAGACAAGTCAGTGGCCTTCCTCAATTCTGTGATATCCCTAGGAGAGGGACCCTCACCCTCATCAAGCTCCTTGAGTAGGTCGGCCTGGTAGGCCTGCAACACCGCCATGGTGTGCAGGCAGCTACCAGCCCCCCCCCCAGCCGCCATATAAGCCCTGCCCACCAGCGCGAATTTATCGCGGCATGGCTTAGTGGGCAGTACCGGGGCCTTAAGGGACGATGCGGCCTCGGGAGAAAGATAGCTTGCGAGAGCTTCCTCTACCCGAGGCATTGTCCCATAACCAAGCTCAGCCGCCCCCAACACGTTAACGAAATCAAGCACTGGGGGGTTGGAGAGCCTGGCTGAATACGGTTTCACCCATGACTTGCACAACTCATTGTGCAAGTCAGGAAAAAACGGAAGGCCCCGGCGTGGAGGTTGAGACCTGCGCTTAAAAAATCTCTCATCCAGTTTGCTTGGTGGCTGGATCTGCAATTCTTCTTGTGGACAATCAATTCTTAGTTTGGCCACAGCGCGGGTCAAAACCTCCACTAGCTCCTCTTGAGCAGGCGCGTGAATTGGCTGATCAATGTCCACATCCCCCGCCTCAGTGTTTAAATTATCTGACTCAGAGCCACATAACTGAAACATCGGGTCCTCCGCCTTGCGGGAAGAAGCTGCTTCGCGGGATTCCGCACGGGGCGGGAGAACCTCTGAATCCTCAGACGAGGACCGGGAAGATGCCGTAGCAGTCCCGTGTCCCCCTGAGAGATCCATCTGTGAGCCCCACGATCTGCGGCGGTGCGATGCCTCAGCAACAGCGGGCCCAGAACCGCGGGGCTCGCGAGCCCGGCCGTGCTCATCAAACACGGCCAGCCGTGAGCGCAACACCCTGAGCTGCAGCTTATCACATTCGCTGCAGGCGGCTCTCGAGGGAGCGTGCTGCGCACCAAGGCAATATTCACAGAGCTGGTGTGTGTCCGTGCCCGATAGATAACGTGGACACGGATGCACGCACGCTCTAAACTGCTCGCTTGCCATATTGCTTGTGTAACTTAGGACAGACAACAATAAATAGACAGACAATTCACACAGAGCGCTTTAGCTGAAGAGCAAAAAAGCTAATGTGTGTGTGTGCCGGCGTCCCTTTGTATCTTCCGGGTATGCCGTCATCTACTAAGTCATGACGCGGCACCAATCAGGATTGGACAGATTTCATTCATGCTTCAGATACGCTACGCTGGGACATTCCCCATAGTGTCATCACGAAGACGCTACGCTGGGGCATTCCCCATAGTGTCGTCACGACGACGACGCAGTGCAAGTTCCCTCGAAGGGGAACTGCAGGACTCCTATAACCCCGTTGTACTCCTAGTAACTTTACATTATCTACTCAACTGTTGAGCCCCCTGGCAACCTAATCCTTATACATCACAGCCATTTGTAAATATGGTATGAACTGTATAGATAGGCAGGCAAGAGAAAATGAAAAGAAAGAAAAAAGGGTTCCATCGTCCGTCTTCCTAACAAAGATGTAGTCCATCGTGATCATTCACTGGCGTTTTTATGGCAGTGCAAACGACGACAAGAACAGTCATAGTAAAGAGGAAAAAAAAACAAAAAAAACAACCTTTTGACAAACCCAAAAAACAAGACCATCTCTGGGTTTGGGCGCCAATCCACGTTGTGCTCTTTCCAGCTCTGGTGGTTTCTCGAACACCTGATCCCCCACGACGTCTTTCAGTAGCTTCGAAGCGAACTTAATCATGTCCGTTCCGATTTCACTGTCCTCGGGAACATTTATGATCCGAAGATTTGCCCTGCGTGAACGGTTTTCCAGATCGTCCAAACGGTCTAATAGTATTTTGTTAGTTGCTTTTAAAGCAGCGACGTCTGCCTCCGCTCTAGCAAGGGCCTCAAAGTTTTCCCCAGCCATAGTTTCCACTGTTGTAAGACTCTTTCCAAACGCATCCACTGTTTCTTGAAACGATTCTATTGAAAGCTGAATTGGTGCTCGGGAAGACTTGATTAACGCACTCATGTCCTCTTTGAGATGTTTGCGCTGTTTTTCCCGCTCCGTAGTCATCATACTCAAAGAGAATTCCTTGTTGGCCTCCGGTGCAGCCACCGCCATTTTAGCTAACTTGCTGCTTATCGAAGTTTTCTTTTGAATCTTGATCAGTTCTAGTTATAGATTTAGGCATTTTACCGCCGCACCTGTATTACAGCCCCCTAATGTATGTCTGACCTAATATAGATGAAAATTACTGGTATTTAATTTGAAGTTGTCGGGAGGCTCTCACACACGCATCCTCTTCCTACATTGCTCAAACCGGAAGTCTCTGCCTCATTCTTAATGAGAGACAGAACAATAGACAGAAATGCCACATACTCTGTCCACTTTTCCTTACTCATGTCAATGAAAATAAATAAATATATATATATATATATATATATATATATATATATATATATATGTGTGTGTATATATGTATGTATTTGTATATGCGTATATATATATACTGTATGTATGTATATATATATATATATATATATACATATATACATATATATATATATATATATATATATATATATATATATACATATACATATACAGTGTATATAATATTATTTTTTATTATTATATCATATTTCTATACACTGTAAGCAAAAAATCCCTAGAAAAGGTAATATAGAAATGTATCAGTATGTTTTCCATTTAGGTACATTTCCATCAACTCACTAAACTTCCGGTGGCGCTGCATGGCTGAGACCCGGGCTCTGGCTACACGTGTCTATGTTTTAATGTCTAGTTTGGTAGTTTTTACTTGCCTATTTTAGTTATTTATTATCTTATCAGTTAGAGCGCGCTAACGAGTTACTCAATGGCAACTATTGCACACATTCTAGTCTGGATGTTTATTACGTGGGAGCTCTTATCACTATGGCTCTTAACAACCACTATGTGTGGAGAGACTCGAACTCTTATGTCATACACAAGAGAAGCTCTGGTTTTGCTCTCACCTCGATCAGTGGATTTAAATCCGTTGGTGGACATACCGGAGGAGCTGAAACAGAATCCACATCAACGCCGGAGATCTCGCAAACGGGGCAGACGAGTTGGAGTTTTACAGCGTCTCAGATGGAGGTCAAACAGGCCGCCTCTCCCTTCCATTATTTTCGGGAATGTAAGATCACTCAGAACCAAAATGGAGGAACTCCGTATCAACGCCAGATCGTGCTTCGAATACCGGGACTCAAGTGTAATGGCGTTCACAAATTCGCTTCATAGGGAAATCCCCAGTTCGCTTATGGAGATTGAAGGCTTCTCATTAATTTGTGCGTATATAGAGGGGAGTCCTCAGAAAAATTCAGAGGTGGAGGAGTCTGTGTGTAAGTGACTAATGAATGGTGCACACAATATACTGTGAAGGAAATCGGCTGCACTACTGACGCCGAATACCTCTGTCTCAGTCTAAGACCTTTTTATTTCCCGAGGGAATTTGGCAACATAATACTGTGTGTTATGTATATTCCTCCCTAGTGGTAACGCATCCAGAGCTGCCTTAAGTATATCTGACTGTATTCAAAAACAGCTACAGTGAACTCCTGGAGCTCAAGTCCTTGTCTTGGGCGATTTTAATCACTGCAAACTTGAGCCTTATCTACCAGGATTTTGGACATTAAGGATGCCTATAAGGCAAAAATTAAACCTCCTTTATCCACGTCTGACCACAATATAGTTCATTTAATACCGACATATAGAACTGTTTTAAAAAGGAACAAACCTTTAGTCAAGACAGTAACTATGTAGGAAGAAGGAGATATAGAGACACTAAAAGGTTGTCTTTTAAGTACGGACTGGTTAGTATGTCATGATATCGATTTGAATACAGCTACTGAGACGACTACGGACTATATTCGCTTCTTTGTGGATACAATAATCCCAAAAAAGGAGATAATGGTGTTTCCTAATAATAAGCATCACATAACAAAAGAAGTGAAAGCTTGCATCAATAGGAAAAAAGCAGCTTTTCGGAATAAGGACCGGATTGAGATAAAAGTCGTCCAAAAGGAGCTGAATAAATTATTATGGGACTATATTGAACAAAACTTCTTATCTATGAACAATAAAAAACTGTGGAACTCACTAAGGACTATTTCGAACATGGATTCCAAAAAACAACGTTTCATTACTACTGATTTTAAGAAAGCAAATGAGTTGAATTACTTCTTTGCAAGGTTTGATAATAATGATCCTGTTAAGGAATGTGAAGAGTTTTTGTTAAATGTTGATTGTGCAATGGGTTTAAGAATAATTGTGGATCCTCGAAGTTACTGCACTTTTTCGGAAAACTTGCACTAAGAAATCAATGGGGCCAGACGGTATCTAAGCTTATCTCTTGCAGGAATGTGCAGAATAATTAACCCCAGCTTGGTGTCCAATTTTCCAGCAATCGCTAGACAATCATACGGTTCCTTTGTTATGGAGAAAGACTATCATTACACCAGTTCCTAAAAAAACAGACGCTGCTGATCAGAATGATTTTAGAACAATTGCTATAACTTCGGTAATTATGAAATGTTTAGAGAAGTTTGTGATATCAAGACTGAGATGTGAAGTACATTCATTATTAGATCCATTTCAATTTGCCTATACAGTGGGAAGAGGGTTTATCGATGCTGTTAATACTATCACTTTTGACTCTTCAACATCTAGAATCCTCCAATGCCTATGTACGATTGCTCTTTGTAGATTTTAGCTCCGCTTTTAATACGCTTCAGCCGCAGGTACTTCCGAGTAAGCTTGGAAAGAGTGATGTTAACCCTTTTATTAAGTGGATTTTCTCTTTCTTAACCAAACGCACTCAAATTGTAAAAGTAAATAATACACTCTCTGATCCCATATCAATTAGTATTGGTGCGCCTCGAGGTTGCGTATGCTCTCCCTTTTTGTTTACTTTATATACAAGATACTGTTTTAGTATAAATAAGAATGATTATATAATCAAATATATATAATCAGTCTGAAATTGAAAATATTGTGCGGTGGTGCAATGTAAATCATCTCATCGTAAATGCATCAAAAACTAAAGAAATGATAATAGATCCAAAAAAATTAGGTGATTACAGCCCAGTCATCATCAATGATAATGTCATTGATCAGGTGGATACCTATAAGTATCTAGGTGTGGTTATTGATTGTTCATTCACTTGGAAAGCCCACATTGATTACGTTGCCTCAAAATTCCAACAACGCTTGTATTTTTTAAGAAAACACAATGCAATGCATATTTCAAAATGCAGGTAAAACATGGTCCAAAATTGGTTTGAAAAATTCCTTTATATTCACATTTGGTCATTTATACATCATGACTTTAACAAAAATAATAGAAATTGAATTACCTTAATCTTTAGTCGATGTAAGAATAATCAAGAATGATTATGTTTGCTAGTAGACTATCTTATAAACCCTTTTAAAAAAAATGTAACATTCATTTCTGAAGGCATAATTATATTCCAACATTTAGGACTATTAAAATTATTTAGCTTGAGGTAGACATTTACTACCACTTAAAGACATTTGTCTGATGCATGTTTAAATCTAGCAAAATGTCCTGTAGAAATTCTTAGGAAACTGGAAAAAGGTCCTGATTCAATTCATCATACAATTTTATGTTATTTTTTTCTGCTCAGCATCACACTCTAAGTGAAAGTATAAATACGAAGTATGTCAGATAAATGCCTCACTCCGTTACCACATTTGTAAATGCGTTCCAGAGTGCGGTTCTGGGCAAGGTCCACATCACACTGGTATGCCTGAAATTATCCTGGTAATTGGTGTGTGAAAATGAGAGGGGAGAAAACGAGCGAGGGCAGGTCACATTCTGATTTCCAGAAATGCTGATTCGAAGCCCAGAGTGAAAACATTGACTTTGCAGTTTTCATAATGTCAGTTTACGGAGCGCGCACACACACGCCACATGGGGCCGAGGTAACAAATTTTAAGTACAACTAAACTGTAAATCACATGCAGAGAGAAAGAAAGAGTGCTGGAGCGCTGGCATTCACCATCATTTAGAAAGCTGCTTTGTGGCTTTCTTGGATAACTAACAACTAAGTGTTCAGTAAAAAATACTGCCCTGGTATTTAGACCCAAACAATTAATGATGAACTGAGGCAGCTGTATTGGTCTGGATTGATCCCAAACAGGACTGCTGGAGAAATGTTTGCTCCTCTTGGAAAGGATATGAAGTGTGTAAACGTGAATGTGACACCTGTAAAACAGGCGACGAGTGCAAAGTCATGTTGTTGTTTTTTTTGTGTGTGTAAATGCTCCATGCATTATTTCCATAATTTACATGCTCATAATTTGTGAGATATGTAAATGCAATAGCTTTCTTAATTACAATGAGCAACTGGTATTGAATAGTACATTGCTCTCAGAGTCGACTGCAAGCTCAATAAAGCAGCTTTATTATTCATAAACCACCAAAAATGAGCTATACGGATCTCATATATATGGTTTCCATTAAAATGTCCAGGATGCTTGTGGTGCACAAGTAAGAAGCTGAAAACCACTTAGCAGAGCAAAACAAATCAAACATTTTTACCCAGACAGAGTTACTGGCAGCTGAGAGACCATCAGTGGCATATTAGTAATTACCCTTCGACAGAACGGACTGCGTCAGGTGACCACACATCAGAATTCTGTTCGCTCAGCTGTTTGACGATTACAGGAGCAAACCACTACTTTCACACCTCTGAACTCTCAGATTATTCCGTCTATTTCAGTGTATGTGAAAAACTTAACTGTGGGCAAAATGATTACTGAAGCCACTCTTTATATTAATGTATACACTAACATTCAAAAGTTTTAGTTCAGTAAGATTTTTGTTTTTGAAAGAAATTAATACTTTTATTCAGCAAGGATGCATGAAGATGGTCAAAGGTGACATTTTCTATTTCATAAAAATGCCGTTCTTTTGAACTTTCTATTCATCAAATAATTTGTCACTGTTTTCATAAAAATGATTATGCAGCACAACTGTTTTCAACATTGATATTAATATGAAATGTTTATTGAGCATCATATCATATATATGATATATAATATATATCATATATTATATATGTGGATTTGGTTCTATTTACAATAATTGGAGGGGACTTACATGTTAAAAGTTATGCATTAAAAACTTAAAAAAACATATATATATATATATTAATGTTTTTTTAAGTTTTTAATGCATAACTTTTAACATGTAAGTCCCCTCCAATTATTGTAAATAGATCCAAATCCACATATTACAATGATTGCTGAAAGATCATGTGACACTGAAAACACTGATTATATAAAAAAAACTTTAAAGGCACTTAAATTATATATATATATATATATATATATATATATATATATATATATATATATATATATATATATATATATATATATATACACATACATACATACATACATATACATTTTAGATCTACTCAAGAGACAATACTATAGAAATTCAACTTGGATATATTTTGGAGTAGTCAATGTGCTGCTTGTATAGCAGTATATATTTACTGTCCTCTGAAAATAACTCAACATACAGCCATTATTGTCAAAATAGCCGGCAACAAAAGTGAGTACACCCTAAGTGATAATAGCTGTACATCGTTTAACCATGCAAAGCCACATGTCCTATTCATCATGTTCATGTTTTTGTCTGCTTGACAGGACCATACACATTTGTGTATCTTGTATTAGAGTGGTTACAATTTGTGCAATTCTCTCATACTGACCATTGGATGTTCAACATGGCACCTCATGGCAAAGAACTCTCTAAGGATTTGAGAATTAGAATTGTTGCTCGCCACAAAGTTGTCCTAGGCTATAAGAAGATTGGTAACACCCTGAAACTGAGTTACAGTGGCCAGAGTCATACAGAGGTTTTCCAAGATCGGTTCCACCTGGAAGTGGCTTCGCAAGGGTCAATCAAAGAAGTTGAGTCCTCGTGCAGAAGCTGGCTTCAAAAACAGACGCATGATCGTGCCAGCATTGCTTTAGAGGTTGCAGAAGCGGAAGGTCAGCTTGTCAGCGCTCAGGCCATACGCCGCACACTGCAACAAGGCCGTCGTCCCAGAAGGAAGCCTCTTCTGAAACTGGCTCACAAGAAAGCCTGCAAACAGTTTGCTGAGATCAACCTGTTCAAGAGCATGAATTACTGGAACCATGTCCTGTAGCCTGATGAGATTAAGATAAACTTGTTTGGCTCAGATGATGTCCAGAATGTGTGGCGATGCCCTGGTGAGGAGTACCAGTCAAGCATGGTGGTGGTAGCATCATGGTCTGGGGCTGCATGAGGGCTGCTGGTACTGGGGAGCTGCACTTCATTGAGGAAAACATGGATTCCAACATTTACTGTGACATTATGAAGCAGAACATGATGCCCTCCCTTCAGAAACTGGGCAAAACGGCATGATAACGACCCCAAACACACCGCCAAGATGACAACTGTCTTGCTGAGGAAGCTGAAGGTGAATGTGATGGAGTGACCAAGTATGTCTCCAGAACTGAACCCTATTGAGCACCTGTGGGGAATCCTCAAGCAGAAGGTGTAGAAGCGCCATGTGTCTAACATCCAGCAGCTCCATTATGTCTTTATGGAGGAGTTGAAGAGGATCCCAGCAACAACCTGTGCAGCTCTGGTGAACTCCATGCCCAGGAGGATTAAGGCAATGCTAGATAACAATGGTGCTCACACAAAATATTGACACTTTGGACACAGTTTTGACATGTTCACTTAGGGTGTACTCACTTTAGTTGCCAGCTAGTTTGACAATAATGGCTGTATGTGGAGATATTTTCAGTATTAAATATATACTGCTATACAAGCAGCACATTGACTCTAAAATATATCCAAGTTTCATTTCTATAGTATTGTCCCTTGAGGAAATACTAAAATGTTTGCTAAAAATTTGAGGGGTGTACTAACTTTTGTGAGATAATGAGATAGTGTGTGTGTGTGTGTGTGTGCGCATTGTAGATTGTGATGACAGTCCAACATATCCTTCAGCCACAAACTTCTTGCAGACTTAAAGCAGAAACTTAAAAAGTGAAGAGCTGTCGCCTCACAGCAAGAAGGTCTCCGTTCCTTTTTGTGTGGTGTTTGCATGTTCTCCCAATGTCAGTGTGGGTTTCCCAGCCCAAAGACATGCAGGTTTGGTGGATTGGATATGCCAAATTGTAGTAGTGTGAATGTGTCCCAGCAGTCTCAGTGCTGGGGTGTGTCAGGAAGGTCAACTGGCGTAAAACCTGCACCAAATCAAAATGTTATTGAAACAAGTCCTGCAAATGAGTGGGAATAATGCTAGGATGAAGTTGATGATGATGACTGTACTGGTGAAGAAAGTGAACTTAGATTTCTTAGATTAGTAAAACTAACTAACATACACCTGAATATACATATTAAAGTCCTAAATTAAATCTGTTAATTTTATAAAGTGATCGAGTCTCTTCAGAAAATTTTAAGACACCTTTACGATCTATTTATGAACTTTTTGATGCGTCAAAGTGGTAGGAGCGTAGCTGTCAATGGAGGGACAGAATTAGACTTAGATTTAATCAAAAAGTCCTAATTTTGTGTTTCAAAGATGAACGAAAGTCTTAAGGGTTTGGAACGACATGTGGGTAAGTAATTCATGACAGAATTTTCATGGTTGGGTGAACTATCCCTTTAAACGATTAGCTTGTTTTGGTGAAAAATCGCATTTTGAATCTGTCGGCGTGCCACTATGGAAGTAAAATAATGCCAAATGTTTTTGAAACAAAAAAAAAACGAATGCAAATTCGCTTCCACAAATTCAGTGGTTCAAATTCAACAGTAAATTCAACGTTTACATCCAGGAACTGCAGGAAAAGCAGTAGATTACGAGCATAATCTCCATCTGCTGTTAGCCGACCTCACCAGCAGGGGGTGCAGGTGCGTGTTGTTGACGAAGACCGAGCAACAGTTAGAGCAAGCCATTCATTCATAAAAACTAATTTACAACAATGTAAGTGCATCTGTGATTATTATGTTTTATGTGAAATTCAGTGTCTTCACGATTACTTTTCCTGTGTAGCCTACATGCATCTTTACCGTGAACGAGATTATAATGTTATTCCCCCGACGCAGATGTATACAGATCCAATGTTACATTTGAGTTTGACATATTTATTGGTTGTTTAGTTGCCTCAACGTTATATTGCGGCGGCGATTGTGCTGCATGCAGTAGGCTACTAGAGTTTCTCTCAATACGTCAGGATTCCCCTGCTGGACATATAAAACGCTTGATGTAGCTTATAATGGACTAATACAGTGATATAAAAGACCAAACTCACAGGCAAGCAGAAGGACTCAGAATATGAACTTAACTCGCAAAGTTTAAAGCTGAGTGTTTTTCAGTGATACTGGTATAAATTGGCTTGACATTGGACATTCGCACATTTAGGGACCGTCTCTAAAGTTACATACTACATTGGTATACACTTTTCTAACTTCAATAGGATTTGAAGAGAACGACTTGCAGACATAAAACCAACTGTAAAGTGTTCATGTAGGTGTCAGGCATAATGCGCAATTTGTTCAAATAAATTGAAGTTTGCTATTGAAGTTAGAAACGTTTAAGCCTATAGGACTACCAATGTTACTTTAGAGACGGTCCCTAAATGTGCGAATGTCTAGCCAATTTTACATTTAGTCATTTAGCTGACGCTTTTATCCAAATCGACTTAAGTTAAACTAACAATATAGGACAACAATATGAAAGTGCTATGACCCTTCCCAGATTAATCATGTATGCAGGAATATGAACATTTATGTAGGCATACTTCCCCAATAAGGTGTGTTTGGTCTTTTATATCACTGTATTAGCCCATTAAGCTACGTTAAGCGTTTTGTCCTGATGGAAGGGGAATCCTTGAGTATGATGAGGTATTGAGGGAAACTGATTATAATCCCGTTTATGGTAGAAAAAGTTGATAACATGTAAGGCTACACAGGGAAAGTAACAATGAAGTTAATGAATCGAACATAAAAACAGCTTTTGTGCCTTTATCATCTTTTCCACATATATACTGACCCAGATAATCATCACAAAAAACTTAATGCATGCTCAATTGTTGTAAATGAGTTTTTATGAATGAATGGCTTGCTCTAACTGTTGCTCTGGTCTTCCTCAACAACACACGCTTGCACCCCCTGCTGGTGAGGTCGACTAACAGCAGATGGATATTATGCTCGGTAATCTACTGCTTTTCCTCCAGTTCCTGGATGTAAACGTTGAATTTACTGTTGAATTTGAACCACTGAATTTGTGGAAGCGAATTTGCAAAGCGAAATAAAGGTGACCGAAAACCACCTGTTGAATATTATAGGTTGTATTTTTAATCAATTTGAATATTTTGGAAGTGAAATTTGAAAGGTAAATATGGTTTATTGAAATTTTACTAATGAAAATGTGTTTGAATTTAAATATTCACAGCTTAAATATTCAACCATGCTAAATTTCAGCCCATAAAAATGCAAGCCCTAAAAATGGGCTGAACGATTATGGAAAATAATCTAATTGCGAATTTTTTTTTTTTAACCAATATTGCGATTTAATATGCGATTACTTTAAGTTCTTTACCTTCTGTATTAGTCGACATAGACAAGCAATAAATCATTGTACAGTAGGGATGGGAATCTTTAGGCAGCTCATGATCCGATCTATTTTTTTTTCTTATTAATTAATCTTAACACTTAAAATATGTATTTAATTACATGTGAAATACATACTATATATATATATAAACATTTAATTAAACCAATTACATGTTAAGAATTTTAAATGGGCTATAAACTAATATAGCTTCAAAATATAAAAGCTAGTAAATAAAGAGAAAAAAAAAAAACATTACAAGCAATCAACAAAGAGTGCTTTCAGTATTTAAAAGTAGCCTGTCTGAACGTTTTCCATTCAAGAGCCGGAGTTATTTTCCCCCTATACAATAAGCTGCATTCACACTAATGCACATATCTCTTTTGAAATTGTAAATGTGGTTTGTCCTGTTGGTTTCAGATATAACTGACCGCGTTTACATTAATTTCGCGTCAAAAGCATTTTGAGATGCAAGTACATTTACCCAATGAGTTACCAGTGTGTGTGTGTGTGTGAATGTGAGGAGAGGAGAGAGAGAGAGAGAGAGAGAGAGAGAGAGAGAGAGAGAGAGAGAGAGAGAGAGAGAGAAATTAGAAGCAAGCAGAATACGGTTGTTTCTAAAGCACGCGCAGCGTCATCACGCATCTGTGTTTAAAAACTAAGCTCAGACTCGATTATGAAATTCTCTGAATCGATCCAGAATTGTTGGAGAGAGAATAAATAACACAATATCACATACATACAAAATAAACTGTTCTTTCCTGTATGCCAGACCTATGTGTAGCGTGCCGAGTTGATGCTTGATCTGCAGACTGCTTTTCTCGCGTGTGTCACGTGACCAGTGTAATCGGCGTTTTTGCGGTTACAAATACAAAATTGCGGTTCGTTCAGCCCTACTAAAAATACAATGCATTAAAATACAAGCAGGGTTAATGCAATGCATATTTTTTTCAATTAGTACAATTCAGCAGGCTTTTTGTTTCAAAAACATTTGCCATTATTTTACTTCCATATGCCACTGCCATGCTAAAATAAATTATCTATTTTTTTCTGTTTTCTGGAGGAAATTGGTTTAAACAGTTCTCCAAGGGAAACCAAGTAGCTATTGTGTTTAACTTTATATTTTGTAAGATGTTTTCGTATGAAGGTAAATTAGTAGCAAAACTCGAGATGTGACGCACGTAGATGTGATTTTGAGAACTTGTACAATAAATATTCGTACTTGTACGCGAACATTTGCACTCACAGCTCCGATGTGAAACCCTGTAAAATAAAAATCTGAACTTCAACGCTGAGATTTGCACTTGCAGACAATAGTCACAAACCTGTATTCTGAATTTGAAGCTGCAGACAAGTAGTCACAAATGTGTAAAATGCCATTCACAAAAATACAACGACAGACACAAACTTGTAATACAAATTTTCACTTCTTCTAACATTCACTCTCGCAGTACAGCCTCAAATTGACATTTGCAACTTCTCAAATCTGACACTGCAAGTTCAAATTTCGCGCATTGACTTTTGCTACTCTTTTCGCGATATATTAGGTGCAAAACTGACTTGTGCACTTGCAACTCAGTGGCGGCGAGAGAGGAAGGGGGGCGGGAGCGGGGGTGTTCAAAGGAGCCGTTTTATTGGTTGGCGCCTAGCCAATGAAATAGGACTTCTGTTATACGTGATGTCACGAAACCCGTGTGTGATGGACTTATATTAAAAGTAATATATTTTTTCTAAACTAGGGGGTTTAGAATTCTTATTAACCTGTAATTATAACATAATGAAAATCCCTATCAAATTATTCATTTTTCATAGGCAAATGTTATTAGCTTGGTCCCTCATCTTTAAACAATATTACACCTCACTCTTATATAATTTGGAATAATAAGTACCTACTGTATAAACATAAATCTATTTTCTTTGATAGTTGGTTTAAAATGTAATTATTTTTGTATAACAACTTCTCAATCCAAATGGTTCAATTTTTAATTATTCTGAGTTCTTGGTAAAGCATGGAATTCCTGTTACTCCAAAAGAGTTTGCAATTGTGGCTGATGCAGTGCCACAAGGAGTTCGCATGCTTTTTAAAGGATTTCCTTGTTCATCTCTTTGTCACTCAATGGATCTGTGTAAGACATTTGTAGGTAAACAATGTGAAAAGAAAGTGATATTTATTTTATAAACCTTATTTTTCTGTTAGCTAAATTTCACATTCACAAATGTAAATTTTCTAAGTGCAATCCTCTTTTTTAAGATTTAAACTTGAAATGAAAATGTATTTTGAATCTGAGTTCTCAAAATTGAAAGGCTATAAGAACAGTGGCTGCGTTTAAGGATGAAGGAATGAAGGATTCTGTTGTATTATGTTATGACAATGAAAATTATTGTTGTTGATGTTTTTTTGTTTGTGTTGTTGTTGTTTTCTATTACGAGCATTTAATATAAATAAATAAATATTGAAAGTAATAAATGATATTATCAAACTGAGTTAACACCATTACTAATTAAGCATAGCCTGTACAGAAAAGCCATTGAGCCCAGAATATGACGAAAGAAAGCAAATATGTGTTAAGTGAAAATAAACCTGCTGCCTGCAGTTTTATTAATAATAACAAATTGTGTTTTTTTATTTCTATAACTGTTGGTCCATTAAGCCTCATGAAGCGTTTTCTTGGTTTTCTATGAGGGAAATGCTTAACATACAATTAAACGCATTGTGTTCATATTATGTGCAAATTACTTTTCTATGCTTTATTAGTAGGCATGGTGTTTCCTGAGTTTGGTCTTGTCATACCACTGTCTTAAATGCGTTGCGTTCATATTCTGTGCTGATCTGCTTTTCTGTACATAGTATGCATTATTAGTATGGTGTTGTTTACTGAGTTTGATCATATCATTTATTTCTTTTAATATCAGTCTAATTCATTAAGCCATGTTAGCGTTTCAGATCTTTATCTTTTTAATGCAACAATAAATATACAAACATTTGTACATGCATATACACCGGGTTTCGTGACATCACGTATAAAAGAAGTCCCATTTCATTGGCTAGGCGCCAACCAATAAAACGGCTCCTTTGAACACCCCCATTCCCGCCCCCCTTCCTCTCTCGCCGCCACTGAGTTGCAAGTGCACAAGTCAGTTTTGCACCTAATATATCGCGAAAAGAGTAGCAAAAGTCAAGGCGCGAAATTTGAAATTGCAGTGACAGATTTGAGAAGTTGCAAGTGCCTTGAGGTTGTACTGCGAGTGTGAATGTAAGAATAGAAATATATGTTACAAGTTTGTGTCTGTCATTGTATTTTTGTGAATGGCATTTTACACATTTGTGACTGCTTGTCTGCAGCTTCAAAATCAGAATACAGGTTTGTGACTATTGTCTGCAAGTGCAAATCTCAGCGTTCAAGTTCAGATTTTTATTTTACAGGTTTTCACATTGAAGCTGTGAGTGTACATTTTAGCGTACAAGTACGAATATTTATTGTACAAGTTCTCAAATTCACATCTACGTGCTCTCGAGTTTTGCTACCAATTTACCTTCATATTTTCGGGTGTCTTGAAAGGCATGTATTCAATATGAATATATAATATGGTTCGATTATGGTAAAACTGGTTTGATTGTCTTAGCTGGTGTTCCAGCCCGATCAGGATGGTATGTTGGATGGTTTTAGAGGTTTAAATAAATAAAAAATAATATATATATATATATATATATATATATATATATATATATATATATATATATATATATATAAATGTAAACCTCTAAAACATACCATCCTGACCGGGCTGGAACACCAGCTAAGACAATTAAACCAGTTTAGTTTGGTTTAAGTTGTATTAGGCCGCTGTACGTGAGCTGTATCGTTCAGTTTTGTTCCGACAAACGGGGCAATACATTTTCTTTTGCTCAATATGTTCAACGTTAATAAAAGGTATCCAAGCAAAAAGTTCTCCACGCATTATCCTGCAGTTAATGAGAAAAGTGTAATTTATTGGCACACTATATTGACTGCGTATTAAGACATATAAAACTGTTTAGCTAGATCTTCAACCAATCAGCATTGAAAATGTAAGTAGGTCAGAGCCAAAATCAAGCCAATATCCCTACGCACATGTAAACATTGAGGACGTAAGCAGCGCATCTTCATCTGATAGCGGCGATCAAGCTCGATTAACACTCGTAAAGTGTATTCTTTATGTCGGAAAAGATGGTGGGAAAGGCCCGCAGCCCTTTACTGACTCCGATGGGAAAAAATCAAGCAATGTGCGAAGGAATGGCTCAAAACGTCGGACACTACAGAGCTAGCTATTGATCCCATGCTGCAGGTAAGTTACTTTCATAACATATGAATATTTTTTCATTATTTTTGGGTGATGCTAATTTACAAACTTTTGTCACATCAGAATCTCGATAAAAACATCCACATGATGAGAGACGTTGTCCTCCGTTGCTTGATCTGTTATCTGGGTTAAAAAGAGGATGACCTCATCCAAGAGCACAATGTGACTAGAATTATTCTATTTATTTATGGTGTTTTGAGAAATGTATTTGTACATTGTTTTTATTTATAAAAATAGAAACGCAACTTAAACAATAATCTTTTTTCCAATTAAATTATATAAAGCTAATGTGAAAATATTAAAACAAAATAGATTATCAACCACTATATGAAAAAAGGTAACACTTTATTTTGATGGTCCACTCTAGACATTCTACTGACTATAAGTAACTGCAAATACATGCTAACTTATTAACCCTAACCTAGCAGTCTACTAATACTAGTTAGTTGACATGTAGTTACTTACAGTTAGTAGAATGTCTATAGTGGACCAATGAAATAAAGTGTCACCTTTTTTTATATAGTGGCTGACAAAAATCTATTTTGTGTTAAATATTTTTTAATTAATATTATTGTAATTTTACATTTATTTTATTTTTTCTTCCTGAATACACCCTCTGTCATTGGTGAAACTTTACCTATGTTATTTTGAAAGTCTTTGTCTTTGTGGTCCACTGAAACATAATATTTTTATGTTTCAGTGAGTACAAAGAAAATAAACTATAATGGTGTACTTGTAGTTCAGAATCAGAATCAGAATCAGAAAGAGCTTTATTGCCAAGTGTGCTTGCACACACAAGGAATTTGTTTTGGTACTGAGGCTTCCAGTGGACATATACAAATACAACATGAAACATAATACTACAAATTATAAGAATAAAAAATTGTCTTAGCTGTCTTAGCATTTTAAGCTGTTATAAGAATTTTTTACAACCGTACACAAATTGACTTTATAATTATGGACAGACTTTTAATGAGACAGACAAGATTTCCATTACACGAGAGTAGATGTTAAAACTTCATGCTGATTTGTACTCGGCTTTCGCCAAGATAATCACCAACTAAGACATAGCTTTACAGTAACCTATGCTTCTCCATCCATTCTTTCCATCTGGTGACGTGAATTTTCTGTCTGGTGTTAATACAGTGTATTGCGTATACAGTGTACAGCACACACAACGGCTGCAACCACAGTGCGGTCCCCCCATAACAACCCTCTGGATTGAGCGGAGTAGGGAACATCTCTAGGGTCTTCAAGTGGGCACCTTCCATCCTCAGTGTTTCGTCGACTAGCCCACGACACCTCAAGAGGGCTCGACAGTGACTCTGGCGTCCCAGAGTCACCCCCCTCCGTCCCCCACTCAACTCAGCCCAGCTTACTGACCTCTACTTCCCTCTTGCTGCTGAGACCTAACCACAATCTCACAATCTCTCCGCAACCCAACCATACGCGCCAACCCGTTTGACTAAGGCTGTCGAGCCCCACTGGTGCGTTAATATGCAGTTTCAGTGGCAACGGTTCCGTATGGCATACCACCTACCACAAAACACAATATCTGCCCAACCACCCGTCATCCACGCAATATACACAGGAACGTAATGACTGTGAATACTATACAACCTATATAAATAAACCAACAGTTGCTGCTGAGACCTAACCACAATCTCACCGCAACCCAACCATACGCGCCAACCCGTTTGACTAAGGCTGTCGAGCCCCACTGGTGCGTTAATATGCAGTTTCAGTGGCAACGGTTCCGTATGGCATACCACCTACCACAAAACACAATATCTGCCCAACCACCCGTCATTCACCTAATATATACAGGAACGTAATGACTGTAAATACTATACAACCTATACAAATAAACCAACAGTTGCTGCTGAGACCTAACCACAATCTCACAATCTCTCCGCAACCCAACCATACGCGCCAACCCGTTTGACTAAGGCTGTCGAGCCCCACTGGTGCGTTAATATGCAGTTTCAGTGGCAACGGTTCCGTATGGCATACCACCTACCGCAAAACACAATATCTGCCCAACCACCCGTCATTCACGCAATATACACAGGAACGTAATGACTGTAAATACTATACAACCTATACAAATAAACCAACAGACCTTTCAAGTTTTCAAGAATTCTACGAAACCGTAGCATGGCGGCATGTACACAGCCAGCTAGAATCTTTCCGTCTCAACCACAGCCAGTTGCTGCTCCTTTCTGCTGCTTCAGATAAGTTCTTTACTGTACGACGCAACTCTTGGCCACTGAATCCGACGTCTCTGAGGAACCGGGTTGTAGAGTGTGCCACAAAACCACGACAACCCACTTCCACTGGATAAACCTGGACTCTCCATCCTCGCTGTTCTGCTTCAGTGGCCAGATGAGCATACCGCAGTTTCTTCCTCTCATATGCCTCATCTACCGCATCCTCCCATGGCACTGTTAACTCTATCAGTTGAACAATGCGTGCTGATCCAGACAACAAAACAATATCTGGTCGTAGGTTAGTGGTGGCAATCTCAGGTGGAAAAATAAGCCGTTGATCAAGATCAACCAGCATCTTCCAGTCCCTAGGTGCTTCCAGTTGTCCTGGGCGAGAATTGGTGTTAGCACCTTTTCTTGGTGGTTGCTCGCCTGGGCGGAGGAATATTGTCTTCTGCGTGTAATGTTTTGCTAGAACAGGCGGCAATTTATTGGTCATACTACGCTTGCCTTCCAATGCTAAAGCCAAACATCGCAATACTTGGTCATGACGCCAAGTAAACCGACCCTGGCTAAGAGCCACCTTACATCCTGTCAAAATGTGCCTTAATGTGGCAGGTGATGAACACAAAGGACAAGATGGATCCTCTCCTACCCAGAGGTTTAGGTTCTGCGGTGATGGGAGAACATCATATGTTGACCTAATAAGGAAACTGACCCTACTCTCTTCCATTGACCAAAGGTGTTGCCAGCCCATTTTGCGTTGTTCCACACTCTCCCATCTCATCCACTCTCCCTGCTTGGCCTGGGAAATGGCCTTTATACATCTCATCCTCTCCTCCTGCTTTCGCACCTCGTTGACTACCAGCTTCCTCCTTTGGCCTGGCCTGCCTTGTGCCATTTAGGAGGAGCTAAACTGCGCCCAAAACCCCCTCTTCCATGCTGTACCTGTCCCACGATATCCCCAATTTGAAGGTCAGCCTTTGCCTCTACTACAGATTTCTTTGCTGACCACTTTCTACCAGTTTTTACCACAGGGGCTGTCTCCCTTACACATTTGTCGCGTGACTCTGCTAAAGTCATTTCCAGTCTGACCTTGGCACACTTAAACTCCTCGGTTAAAGCAGAGACTGGCAGCTGTAATACTCCTTTACTATAAAGTCCCACTCTGCTGAGGCAGCGTGGAACTCCCAACCATTTCCTGATGTATGAACTTATTAACGCTTCCAGCTTATCCACTGTTGTCAAAGAAACCTCATACACAGTCAGTGGCCACAGCAACCTTGGCAGTAGACCAAACTGAAAGCACCAGAGTTTCAGTTTGCCTGGTAGAGCACAGCTGTTTATGCTCTTCAACCCTTCCACTGCTTGTCGTCTAACTTCTCCCACTCGAACTGTGTCCTTTAGATCCCCATCGTACCATCTCCCTAGACTCTTCACTGGCTTCTGAGAAACTGTTGGTATTGCCTCACCATTAATGAAGAATGTTTTATCTACTACCTTGCCTTTAATTATGGAGATGCTCCTTGATTTAGAGGGCTTAAATTGCATTCTTGCCCATTCAATATTATCTGTTAACTTCCCCAATAACCGATTAGTGCAGGCTACCGTTGTAGTCATGGTTGTCATGTCATCCATGTATGCTCTGATTGGTGGTAGTCGCTTCCCAGAAGCCAAGCGCTCTCCTCCTACTACCCATTTTGATGCCCTAATGATTACTTCCATTGCCATGGTAAAAGCCAGTGGAGAAATGGTGCATCCTGCCATTATTCCAACCTCTAAGCATTGCCATGTAGTGCTGAATTCTGGAGTTGAGAAACTAAATTGCAAATCTCCAAAATAGGCTTTCACTAAATTTGTTATCGACATCGGTACCCTGAAAAAATCAAATGATGCCCAAAGAAGCTCATGTGGCACTGAACCATATGCATTAGCCAAATCCAGGAATGTCACGTGGAGCTCCTTCCTCTCCTTTTTAGCTGATTGAATTCGTTGCCAGATAACACTGATGTGTTCTAAGCATCCTGAGAATCCTGTAATGCCCGCTTTTTGAACTGAAGTGTCAATGAAGCCATTCTTTAATAAGTAGGTTGACAATCTCTGAGCAATAATGCTGAAGAAAATCTTTCCTTCGACGTTTAATAGTGAAATAGGGCGAAACTGACTGATGCTTGTAGCATCTTTTTCTTTGGGTATAAAGACTCCCCCTGCTCTGCGCCATGCTCTAGGTACAACCTGCTTTTCCCAAGCCACTTTTATCAATTTCCACAGAATTCGTAGAACTCCTGAAGCACTCTTGTACACTCTGTACGGAACTCCATTAGGCCCTGGAGATGATGAAGCCCTTGCCTTTCTCACAACCTGCTCTATCTCTTTCCACTTAGGTGCACAGACCTTCATTTGGTATTCTGGTGGATTGACAGGTGGGATGTCTGACGGAATAGACATAGGCTTATGCCTTTTTGCATCTGTATGTGTTTCCTCCAAATATCTCTCTAGCTCAACCCTAGATGCTTTTAAAGTGCCATTCTTCTCACTGGTGAATAACTTCTTTGCGAATTTGAATGGATCTTTATAGAAATTAGCCCTCGCACGCTCCTTCTTTTTGTAGCGTTTCCGTAGGCGCTCAGCTCTGCGTAATGTTGCAAGCTTATCTTTTATGGCCCTTTGTAAGAGATTGAGTCCCTCCTTCTGACTTTGTTCCGCTCTTTTCCATTGCTTCCTCAGCTGTCTCCTTTCTCTAACTAACCCTTCAATTTTCTGCTGCCGTCTAGACAATCCAGGAGTAGTTTGTACTTTTTCCTTCCTTTTTTCCACACCAAACCTCTCACTTCCAACATGCGTAAATGATGTCCCCAAATTTATCCAGCTTCTTTTCAACTGTACCAGTTAATCTTTCTAATGCAAAGCATAGATCTGTGTTTACCGTGTCCCATGCAGTTTTCTCACAAGCTCTTGGCCATCTAACTCCAGGCCTATGCCCGTTGAGGTTCTTTTCTCTCTTATGCTGGTTAGTCTGACCGGGTTCACAAGAATCAATGTGTTCATCACTAACTGTGCAAACCCTCCTCTCCTCTATGACAGGGGTGCTGATATCCTGCGAACTGTGGTTTGCTTCCTGTCGCTGGATTTCATTCGACTGACTTGACTGACTCCGTAAGAAGTACTGATCAATGCGAAGCCCTTGTCCCTTCTCCCTCAAGCATTTCATTTTCCATTGATGAATCTTCAAACCCCTGACCGTTGTCGCCTTGCTCCAGCCACAGACACAAGCTTGGAGTTCAATGGCTTTGCTAACTGCAGAACCTGAACTAGTCTTTTGTGAAGTACTCTCTATACTCATATCCGTTTCCATTCCAAAGTCGTTAACCATGTTGTCCACCATTGAGTCATCTTCCGCCCCTGCTCTCGCAGACTCTAGGGGTATTTTCCTCTTTAATTTTTCAGAAGCCTTGGGCGGGTGTCTCCAGCATCCTGTAAACACAGAGCTGGATACTGCCGACAAGGGTAGCTAACCCTTACCAGCCCCATTGGGGTCTCTTTCCTCCTGTCAGCTGTCTCTCCAGGCTGTCACAAGGTCTTTCCCTTGTTGCCAGCAGCACTATTCACCGCAGTCACTGGACGTATCCTGATCTTCATGATTTCCATTACACGAGAGTAGATGTTAAAACTTCATGCTGATTTGTACTCGGCTTTCGCCAAGATAATCACCAACTAAGACATAGCTTTACAGTAACCTATGCTTCTCCATCCATTCTTTCCATCTGGTGACGTGAATTTTCTGTCTGGTGTTAATACAGTGTATTGCGCGTCAGCACACACAACGGCTGCAACCACAGTGCGGTCCCCCCATAACAACCCTCTGGATTGAGCGGAGTAGGGAACATCTCTAGGGTCTTCAAGTGGGCACCTTCCGTCCTCAGTGTTTCGTCGACTAGCCCACGACACCTCAAGAGGGCTCGACAGTGACTCTGGCGTCCCAGAGTCACCCCCCTCCGTCCCCCACTCAACTCAGCCCAGCTTACTGACCTCTACTTCCCTCTTGCTGCTGAGACCTAACCACAATCTCACAATCTCTCCGCAACCCAACCATACGCGCCAACCCGTTTGACTAAGGCTGTCGAGCCCCACTGGTGCGTTAATATGCAGTTTCAGTGGCAACGGTTCCGTATGGCATACCACCTACCACAAAACACAATATCTGCCCAACCACCCGTCATCCACGCAATATACACAGGAACGTAATGACTGTGAATACTATACAACCTATACAAATAAACCAACAGTTGCTGCTGAGACCTAACCACAATCTCACCGCAACCCAACCATACGCGCCAACCCGTTTGACTAAGGCTGTCGAGCCCCACTGGTGCGTTAATATGCAGTTTCAGTGGCAACGGTTCCGTATGGCATACCACCTACCACAAAACACAATATCTGCCCAACCACCCGTCATTCACCTAATATATACAGGAACGTAATGACTGTAAATACTATACAACCTATACAAATAAACCAACAGTTGCTGCTGAGACCTAACCACAATCTCACAATCTCTCCGCAACCCAACCATAAGCGCCAACCCGTTTGACTAAGGCTGTCGAGCCCCACTGGTGCGTTAATATGCAGTTTCAGTGGCAACGGTTCCGTATGGCATACCACCTACCGCAAAACACAATATCTACCCAACCACCCGTCATTCACGCAATATACACAGGAACGTAATGACTGTAAATACTATACAACCTATACAAATAGATAATACAAGATAAGATAAATAAGATAGATAAGATATACCTATACAAGATAAAAATACTTCTTTAATGTTTGTTTTACAGTGTGACAATGGAGATATCCTGCAGCACATAATGAAAATTGCCAGCTGCAAGAGGGATTATCAGGAGGATTTCAGCATCATCTTGGAGGGTATGCAAGTCATGGCATGGCTTGGAAAATCTGGCAAGAGCCTGTGCTGTTCTTCTTGGACTCACGCATGCACTAAACCTCACCTACCCGAAAGAACTGAGGCACACTTCTGAGGCCTTTCAGAAGCTCTTCTTGGAACTGGATGTTTGCAAGTTTTCCCTGAAATTATAACACTTAAAAACATACTCATGACTTAGATTGAGACAATGCAATATGACCGAGTTCTGCTGAAAAAAAACTGCATTGATTGATGAACGTTTAATATTGTTCTACATACAAGCTTTCAGCAAGTACAAATGATGTCAAGAATGTATGTAAATTTGTATGCACATGTTTTTGTGTAACAAAATTATCTTTCTCAATGACATGGAAAATGTTAGCTTTTTTTATCATTTATTTTTCATAGATTTGTTTTATTTGTGCAAAAAATACAGAATAAAAGCATGTTTGATAACAAAAAGTGTATTATGTATTCATTATTATCTTAACCTGAAAAAGGCAGTAAATGTTATAATTAAGTAAATTTCATTAATACAAATGAGCAAATTCTGCTTGATTTAGTTGTGAGACAACTTAAATTAAAAAAAGCACATTCCACTAATAATATTAAATTCATCATGTGCCATAGACTAAATAATTTAGATATATTATATCTATAATATTAACAAAATAATATTTTTTACAGTGTACATGTAGTGCAGTTACTGCTCATGTATGCATATTGACAATTCACCAATAAATGTGTTATTTTGAAAAGTGTTTTTTTTATATATTATATTTTGGCTTAATTCTATTTGTTATTCAGATTTTATTCAGATTTGAATTTGTTATTCAGATTTCACCTCAAATATTACCTTTGAATTGGAACAACATAATGAGAAGTAATTGGGATGTTAATGCTACAGTAGTAGTATTAGTTTTCTTGATAATCTTATGTTTACTGTGCCTAGATAGCAACTTCAGGTATATCACACATTTCAAACTGGTTTATTTTGTACTTCAAGTGGTAATTTGGTATTTTTGGGTTTATATAATAAACAGGTTTGAAAGTGAAAAATTCCCTATGTTTTCCCTTTTTTTCAAAATGGGCACCTTTTAGCATAATTTTTCTCAAAAACTGCAAGGTTGTGTGCGGAGAACTTTTTCCTAAGGAATCTCTATATATTTCTGATGTTAAATAAAAAGAAAAGACGGTAGTGCCCCACTTGGTGGAACGAAACCCTATTTCTAGGGCTTTTTTAGGCTACCGACAGCGGCCTATATTGTCATTTTGTGTTATTTTAATTATTTTTTTTAAAAGCGTTTTTTTTTTTTTTTTTTTTTTTTTGCTTATCGCTCTCTTTCCCCCTCCAAATTTCGATCTATTTTGGACATGTACAACATGATCAGTCGTGTCTGATGCTCTAGGGAAGAGCAAAAAACAGAACCAATCTGTCTGGCAAGTGTTTCCATATGGACACTGAGAGGGGCACATTCCTGTGGAAATGAAGGCAGTTCCTTTCATCACAAAGACATGATCATTTCATGATAAGGATGCCAGGAGCACTACAAAGTGAGGGAAGAGAGAGAGAGAGAGATAAAGAAATTGAGGAAGGGAGGGATGAGGAAAGATTAAAAGTATGGGGCTTGAAGTATGTAGACAGAGGGACAGTGAAAGCGAATAAGTGGAGGATTGAGGAGATACTTGAGGGAAGGATGCAGAGAGCGAGAGAACAGGAAGACAGAAATTGGCAGTGTAAAGAGAGGGCACACAGATGTGAATTAAAACATTATGCAGCAAGTTTCCCTCTAATCAGGAGATGCCATCAGGCCCTGAGGTCACTTCCTTTGAGGCCAGATTCTCTCTGTCGAGTGATCATCACTTTATCAGGAAGGAATGCAAATTGCAGTAAAGATCTACAATGGCACTGCTGTGGTATGATAATCATGGACAGCAGCGTGTCATGAGCGTTCCTCGGGATCAAGAGAGCTTTTCACAATAACTCCAAACACCACAGCCTCACTGATGGAAATGAGTGAATTCATGGCTGAATAAACTTAGTTCACCCAAAAATCAAAATTCTGTCATTACTCGCGCTCATTTTGTTCCAAACCCGTAAGACTTTCGTTCATCTTCAGAACGCAAATGAAGATCTTTTTAAAGAACTGAGAGAGTTCTGTCCCTCCATTGACACTACGCAACTACCACTTTGACGCTTCAAAATTTCATAAAGAGATTGTAAAACTAATCCATATTAATTGAGCGGTTTAGTCCAAATTCTCTGAAGAGACTTTATCGCTTTATATGATGAACAGATTGAATTTAGGCTTTTATTCACATGCAAACATTAATCCACTCTCACATCAGTTGTGGTTAACGGAACTTCAAGCATGTACACTTGACGTGTGAGAACAAATGAGGTTCATTCTCGTGTTACGCAGCACGTTTGAACTTACTCTAGAACCAATGAGGTTCATTCTGGTGTTACAGAGCAGGTTTGAGCTTCCACAAGAGGTTTGTTCTCGCACATCAAGCAGGTTCAGTTGAGCTTTATGTTCATGTTCGCTGAGTGTTTCCAGGATTTTTGATGAATAGAAAGTTCAAAAGAACCACATTTTTTGAAGTATAAATCTTTTATAACCATATAAATGTCTTAAATGTCACGTTTGATCAATTTAATAAATACTTGTTTAGCTCTTTCTTTTTTTTAAAAACTGACACCAAATGTTTCCACAGTACTGTATAATTTCTCAATTCAATTTTTATTTTATTTTATTAAACAAAAATGTTATGTAACAATTTACATTGTTCAAGGGAATGTGTATAAAAATTATATATTTTATTTGCCCTTTTTCCTTTGTGATTGTCCTGTGGTGTGACAAGTTATGAAAGTATAAAACTTTCATATTATCTATTTATGTTAGGTCATAACTGCACATGCTAATAATTATATAGTGACTTTTAAAATGTAGTTTTACTAATTTACAGCATGTCACTGTAGGATACTGCTACCCTAAACAGCTTGAAATATCATGTTCAGAATTAAGATGAAAAATTATTTAAATATCGCCCTGGCTTGAAAGCGCTGATAGGATTTTATGTAAACATTAAACATTCATCTGGCCTTTTATCTTAATTCAAGTCCTGTTACCAGCTGAATTATAGTCAGAAGGTATATGTCAGCAGAAAAGTATTTTTTATTTATATTAGGGCTGCACAGTTTGGGGAAAATGTCATATTGCGATTATTGAGGTCAATATTGCGATTGCAATATGCGATTGCGATTTAATAAACAAATGGTTTCATGAGTCAACTTGCTGGGTTCTAAAGCAAAATGCACACACAGATTGGTGATAATTCTGAAATGTTTATTTCTCTACTCAAACTAGCAACAACAACTAAATGATTGATAACACCTCTAATTATCAATAAGCCACTGATGTCTGGATAAAAATGACCCCCCTCCCCATTTTAAACATTAATTATAGCCGTCCAACATTACAGTGATTCTGTCATTAAAATTGAAAGCTATACATTTTTTAAAACATTAAACAAATAAAACAGCTTTTAATTTAAGTGAACTTCAAACAATCCTCACAAACCCATAATAAATGTAATATTTACCTGTGCCCTTCCTGTCTAACAGGTAGGACATATACAGAAATTAAATAAAGTTATCAAACAGTCTGTGCTGCATAAATTATAAATTATATATAGATTAATCCTTATTAAAGCTACAAAAGTTCTTTAGTGAAGAGCATTGAGTCGTTTTCTCTGTTCCCTTTGTTCTTTGATTAACTTTACTGACAGAGATAATTAGTGGCTACTGTGTACTGTCCCTTTAAGACCAGCCGCTGCTGACAGAGACGCGGGTCTCACACGCGCCTCATTCTCTCATAACTCTTCACGTCCATCATAAGAATGCTCTTACGTTACGAAGATACTTGACAAAACGACATTTTGGCATAATTGTGTGTGTTATTGTTCGTTCAAGCGCGAAAGAGAACTGTATTCTGGCGTGTTGTCTTGTGCGCACGCATGATACTGGCGAGAGTCTTTCTGTGAGTCACAGTCCGGACATTCACAGGCAGCGCGCTCTCTTTTGTCTTGTCGCTCATGAATTGTTCAAAAGTATTTGCACGAATAAGAGCTGGATCATGTAACACTAGCCAAAGGATGACAAAAATAACAGATGCTGTGTTAATTGCGTTAATAGCCCTAATTTGTTTATTTCATATAAAATCGCATCATTTTGCATAATTAATCGTGCAGGACTAATTTATATCAAACGTGATGATATATTAGCATGCTAATGTGCATAGGCAGAAAATGGTATTTTCAGCCGGGTGTCAGCCTAGAACTTTCCTAAAGAGTGAGATTTAGTCCATATGACATTTTGAAGCGAGAAAGATTTGGGATCGATACAGCACCTTAATTTGGGCCAAACGGCTGCTTTGATTTGTGTGATTGTCTTTCTGAAAATGTATGGGCCACACGCATCACGGGAGATATATAATTCAGCCACCCAGGATGACAGAACACACACAGGCAACAAAACCTCAACACGGAGGGACACACACAGACCTCCGCCTCAACCCTCACATAGCATTAGACATTTACTCATCAGATCCAGTTATAAGACCCAGCCAGACAACAACTGGTGCTCCTGGATCTCTGGGAATTTTCGCAAAGCATGTTCAGCCACATTTCTGCATTATTTACTGGGTCTCATCTTGAGGCCAGTTCTGGGAATAAACAACCAACTGTACTTTTCTGGGAAGTCATTTTTCTGTGTTTTCTTGGTTGAATACCTCAGTGTTTGTCTTCAGGACAGGAAGTACGTCTTTTCGGCTGGCATTTCTTGCTATCTGACCCATATTTAATGAAGTGAAATGCCCTCTTGCTGTTGAATGTGTCTCCCGACTCATATGAACTTGTGGTGCCAGGTAGCCTATTTCTAAAGCAGGTGTGAATGAGCAAATGTTTTTACAGCATGATGAGATGGCGATAGCCTCTCAGCAGATAAATGCTTTTGATTTAACCTCTGGCTTCATCCCGTGGATGAGTGAAAGAAATCCAATCGGCTCCTTGTGGAGATCAAAGCCGGCTTGTGCCTGTCATTCTCCTTGCTGCTCAGACTTGCCCAACAAAAGGTAGCTAATTTTGTGGACGGAGCTGAGCATTATGATGTAATGAACAGATTAAATGTGGTGATTGATGAGAGAGTGAAATGTTCCTAAGTAAACGTCATCAGTCGACACAATCATTACTTAAACACCAGCCCATCAGGTGAGGAAGCTGTACACTCCTAGAAGAAAAGGTTCTATAGATCCTTAAAGGGTTCTGTCAGGCAATTCATATACAACCATACAATCTCATTTTTTGGATTTAGTTTAAATTCTTCTTTTATATTTGTTAACTTTTCCATAGCATTAACAAAAAGCATTAACCCACAACAACCCTTTCCGTCGAAATAGTTGAACATACATAGTTAATTAATCTTGTTTTAATATTTTTTTTATTTTAATTACATTTTAATGTATTAAAGAGCTCATAAATATACTTTGTCAATTGAAGAAAAAAAAACTGTTAAATATGAAAATGTTATGCAATAATTTAAGACATTTCTCATATAGAACCTTTTGGCATACAGGATTATTTTATTAAATCTTTTTTGTGTGTGTTATATATATATATATATATGTCAGGGTGGTATATATATACATATATATGTTTAAGGCAGGGTGGATTTTGATTGGCTGTCAATGTTTTATCATTTATCAACTGGAAAAATATTGTACTGAAAGTGTATATTCCAACAATATAGTTTCTCAGTGCTGTTATCGTTAGAGTTGTGGTGTGGACTCTCTGCTGTAACATGTAAAAGAGGAAGAGATGATCAGTTCACGTGTCGCTTGAACTGAGGCGCTACAGTGATCTGTTTCACCACATTATAGAGCGCCAAAACAGTATGTATTGTTTGAATTTCATTATAAAATGTGAAAGCTGAGACTTTTTCATATCAAAAATAAGAAAGCTCAAAGATTTATTGGATAAGAGGCACACTGCAAATTTTTGGTGAAGTTTTGTTTACGCATCACCTGAAGACACCATAGATAGACCAAAAAAAACTTGAAATTTAAGAATCGATTAAAACTGAGAAATCAGTATTTACCCAGCCCTACTAAAATGTAACACTTCTCGTTTCCCTAGCACAAAGTATGAACAATATTTCCAATATCAAACACCACTTATAAATGAACCCATTTGAAAAGATGCACCAAACTGTTGCTTTTATATAATTAATGCATTTTGCCCCCCTTTTAAAACCTCTTTTGTGCTGGAAGATATCAATCCATATCACTGATGACACATGGATTTGAATACAGATGAGTTCCATAATCAACCGCCTTGCACTCCTCGCTCAGTTAAATGTCTGGATGAAGTTTTGGATTAAATGTGAATTTGACATTTTTGTAACCGCTGAAATGATGCACATATTTAAAGACACATTTCAGCACATAAACCAACAGCAACATGTCAAAAACAGAGTAGACGGAGCTCTGGAAGGCATTCACTGTAATTTGAAATGGATTGTTTTTTTTTTAATATATATGTTAACAACATCCCAGCTAGCAGGGAACGTTCTCAGAACTTTGGCTAACATTCCCTACAAGTTTGGTTAATGTTTTAAAGAAAACATTTGAATGTAATGTTCTAAGAATGTTTTATGGATGTTTTATCATTTCAAATAATGTTCCTATAAGGTTAAATGTAAACTAAGATATAACGTTTTAACAGTAACATTTTGAGGATGTTTTGGGAATGTTGTTGAGATAACAGATAAGACAATGTTCTCAATAAAACATTGGCACAATGTTCCATAATAATAGGAGAGGAACATTATCATATCATCGTTCGCAAAATGTTTTGAGGATATCATTGAGGCCTGAGATGACAGTGTTTTTTATAAAACATTCTTGTAATGTGACGTGTTAACAAAGCAAGAACGTTTTAAATGTAACATTTTGAGGATGTTTTGGGAATGTTGTTGAGATAACAGATAATACAATGTTCAAAATAAAACATTGGCAGAATGTTCCATAATAATAGGAGAGGAACATTATCATATCAACGTTCGCAAAATGTTTTGAGGATATCATTGAGGCCTGAGATGACGGAGTGTTTTTTATAAAACGTTCTTGTAATGTGACGTGTTAACAAAGCAAGAACATTATAACTGTAACATTTTCAGGATGTTTTGGGAATGTTGTTGAGATAACAGATAAGACAATGTTCTCAATAAAACATTGGCACAATGTTCCATAATAATAGGAGAGGAACATTATTATATCAACGTTCGCAAAATGTTTTGAGGATATCATTGAGGCCTGAGATGACAGTGTTTTTTATAAAACGTTCTTGTAATGTGACGTGTTAGCAAAGCAAGAACGTTTTAAATGTAAAATTTTGAGGATGTTGTTGAGGTAAAAGTTTGTAGAATCATCTTTTATAAAACATTGACACAATGTCCCATAATAACAGAGGAGGAACATTATCAAATTAACGTTCGTAAAATGTTTTGAGGATATCATTGAGGCCTGAGATGACGGAGTGTTTTTTTATAAAACGTTCTTGTAATTTGAAGTGTTAACAAAGCAAGAACATTATAACTGTAACATTTTGAGGATGTTTTGGGAATGTTGTTGAGATAACAGATAATACAATGTTCTCAATAAAACATTGGTACAATGTTCCATAATAACAGAGGAACATTATCAAATCAACGTTCTTAAAATGTTTTGAGGATATCATTGAGGCCTGAGATGACGGAGTGTTTTTTATAAAACGTTCTTGTAATTTGAAGTGTTAACAAAGCAAGAACATTACAACTGTAACATTTTGAGGATGTTTTGGGAATGTTGTTGAGATAACAGATAAGACAATGTTCTCAATAAAACATTGGTACAATGTTCCATAATGACAGAGGAAGATTATCAAATCAACGTTCGTAAAATGTTTTGACGATATTATTTAGTCTTGAGATGATAAAATGTTTTTAATAAAACATTCCTTTCAATTTACTTTTTAACATTTTGCATGAAACATTTTGAGGATTTTTTTAGGGATGTTGTTATCTTTTATAAATCATTAGCACAATAACAAAGGAGGAACATTTTCAAAGCAACATTCATCAAATGTTTTGAGGACATTATTGGCCTGAGATGACAAAATCTCATAATATGATGAGTAACAAAAGCTAATAACATTTTAAGGATATTTTAGGGAAGCTGTTTAGGTAACAGATTGTAGAATTATTTTAACCTATAAAATATTGGCATAATGTTCCATATTAAAAGAGGAGATTATCAAAACAGCATTTGTAAAGTGTTTTGAGGATATTACTCTGAACTGTTTGAACTGTTGCGCGAAATGTGTTTAGAAGAGACGAGAAGCTGATTGGGGCTCACTGTGGATCGACGTTTAAAACTACCAATCACAGCGTGATTTTCTCATGACGTAAGAACATTTGAAATCGACAAACAGCGCAAAGAAAGTAACGTTTTTGTTGAAGAAATCGGCGCAAAATGCCCGTTGTCTAAATTGACAAATTGCCAAACAACAGAACTCCTTGTCAACGGAAGAGCTCTTTCACAACTTTAAGTTTTTTTTTTGTGTGTATTTTTCAGTTTACATATAGCTTTCTCTTATCCTTGATATATGTCTTTCAGTGTTAGATTTTACTTTCTTAGAATTGTATGACAGTCGCATTAAATCTGAGTATATGTTACTTTTGAATAACAGCTAGATATGTTTTAATCCAGACTCCAAACTGCCTGTTTGAAGATGAATATAAAACCGATGACGCAATAAAGTCTCCATTTACAACAAAGGTAGCCTAATATTGTGTTCTGTGTATATGAATACTCTATTTTTGCAACTTAAAAGTGTTAATCTTATTGTCTTTTGAAAGTAAAAGTTAATAATATTTCAGTAATTCATAAAGAGGTAATGGGAAAATTGGAAAAAGCATTCAGTCTAAAACGTTTTCAGTCTTTTGTGTTTCTAGCAAATATTGTATGTGCTTGTAATATCGTTGTATGTTGACAGACCATGTTTTAAAATATTTCAGGTAATTACTCTGGGGCTGATGGTCAATGTAAAGGACACAATCTGTCAAACATAAACCTGCAGAGGTGAATGGATATGGGAGCTAAAGAGCCTTGTAACTGGTAGGTGGTTTTGTAACTTGTTGTAAATCTTCACAGAATTACCTTTATATTATAATACAGATTATAGTAATCTTATTCAAATGTTAGGAAATAATTATGTTGGTTTAAGAAAGCCAACATATTGTTAACCTATTTGAACTAAATATTATTATTATTATTATTATTCTGAGACAAAAATTTTCAACTCTTAACTCCTAGAGCTTTAGTGCTAAAAGCACCTAACACAGACCATAAATGATCTCATCCAAAAGACATCCAAAAATGAGAATTAGCCCATGATTTACTCACCCTCAAGTCATCCTTGGTGCATATGACATTTTTCTTTCAGACGAATACAATCGGAGTTATATTAAAAAATGTCCTGGCTCTTCCGAGCTTTATAATGGCAGTGAATGGCCGTTTCTGTTTTAAGTCTATAAAAGTGCATCCATCCATGATAAAAGTAATCCACACGGCTCTGGCGGGGTTATAAAGGCCTTTTGAAGCGAAGTAGTGCTGGGCGGTATACCGGTTCATACCGAAAACCGGTGTATATTTTTGTTATGATATTAATTTTTAATATACCGCCATACCGATGTATTTAATTACACAACGTTCAGAACGACATTACGCCACGCGACACTGTTTCAGACGGACCCTTTACAATGTTGCACTTCTAAGCAGCGACTGCGAGGCGAGAGTAAACAGCAGTGCTCTGGTGTTACGTTACAGGGAAGATGGATGCTGCAGAACTATGGCGTTATTTTCCTGTCAAATGTCGAGAGCGCATTATTGTAGCGCGAAAGTACATTAATATAATGCGCGAGCGCGAATCTCTCTGCTCACGCGCGGAATATAATGTGCCGCGCTCTCAGATACACGCTGCTCACGTAAAGGCCTGTTCACACCGGGACGAATTTCGCGTGCGATATTCGGCAGCGTTTAACGCCTCGTGACTAAATAATGGGCGCCAATGTGAGTGTGCACACCGACGCGTAAAACGCCACGCGTAAAAGCGTCATTTTTTTTAAAACGCCTCGGGTTCGTTTTTTTGGTTTGACGCGCCGCGTCAAAAACTATCCGACCAATGAGATTGGCGCTTTTGCTCACGTGTCTGGAGCTTCTGAAGTTACAGTAAAACACAACTTGGGGGCCCTCAAACACAAAACGGTCTTGCCGAGCACACATACGTAATGGCGAAGAAGATATACAGCGTCTACTACACCAAAGCAGAGAATGTCTAATGACCAGAGCCCGTCTACGGACATTCTCTTATTAGACATTATTATTATTAGACTTATTAGACATTCTCTGACTACACTCTGCCGGGAAGAAATAAGACGAGGAAGATGCAAGGCCAGATGAATGTAGAGCTGCTGGTCTTGTTGGTGTCTTTATAAAGAGACACCAACGAGAATAAAGAACTATATGACAAACGCGACAAACTTGCTCTCTTCTTCTGAGTGACAAGCGTGTGTCAGAAGCACTTTGTGGACCGGGGTATTTCTGTTTTACATTAAGCGCCATCTAATGTCAGGGAATAAATTTGCATGTTCACTCGGCTCATCGTCAGCGAAAATCGCTTGGGTGTGAACACAAAAAACGCGTTGAAAAACGCTGACGAATAACGCGAGCCGATATTCGTCCCGGTGTGTACGAGGCTTTAGAATAGGTCTATTTTCTCTGGACTCGCTCAGAGAATCCTGCACTTAAAACGTGTTCAGTGCAATTGCGAATCTCTCCTCTTCCCCAGCTGACAATTTTAGGTTATAAGAACGTTTTCATAACGTTCCCATTAAGTGATAAAAACGTTATTTCTGAATGTTATAGGAACATTCAAAACGTCCAGTTTTTTAGACGTTGTATTAACGTTATTTCTTGGTTATTATAAGAACTTTATTCAAAACATTATAAGAACGTTCAATTCTCCCGTTATATAAACGTTGTATTAACGTTATTTCCTGGTTACAAGAACGTTGTTAGAACGTTAAGAAATAACAATTTTAGGTTATACTGGGCGCTATTCTATTCTACAATATTCACTAATGACAGTAAAATAGACCATCCTAAGTCAATTTACTGCAGTAATTCATCTCTCAACCAGTAGAAAATGCTTTGAACACCTGATTATGCATGAGAAAAAAAAACGTCATAAACCGGAAAACCGGCATCATTTTGAAAAAAAAACGTCATATAAATTTTTGGTCAAACCGCCCAGCACTAAAGCGAAGCGATGCGTTTGTGTAAGAAAAATATCCATATTTAAAACTTTATTGACTAAAATAACTAGCTTTAAAATAACTAGCTTAGCATATATTTCTTTCTGCTTTTGAAGTAACTAAAACGTACAGCTTCACTAATAGCAAAGAGATGCTGCACTTACAGGTATGATTAATTCACTCTAGAAATAGTTCTATCGCCAATACATTCAAATGCAGTCTTACTTTATCTGTATCTGATTTAAAACAAGCAGAAATCTGTAAGAAATGTAACGATCCATAGACAATATAAGCGCTGTTAAGTCAGAGCAATAGCCTCGTGGGCAGCGCTGTGCCATGCTGGAGCTGTGCTCACGGCGACCTGAGTTCCAGTCCTGGTTCGAGGTTCAGGCTTCTCAAGCCAACATCAACGTTTGTTCACATAATTTAGCCTCTAGTTGTGTTATTAATATGGATTAAGTATATATTTTAAATTACAGAAACAAAAAAGATACTCATAAGGTATCATATTTATACTTTCAATAAATTAGTCTTTACATAATTTCTGATTACTAATTAGGCTGGCTAATTTTGAAAGTTTTCAATGTCAATATTGCTTGTGATCTTAATATGTATGTATTTGTATTCTTTCTGTTTACACTGTTGCATGATCTTCTTTTATAGGCTATGAGGAAAAACCCTACCATGCAAACAGAGAATAGAGTTCACTGCTGCTAACTGGGAGAGCAGCTGGACAACTAGAAGAGAGAACACTAGAACACATATTAATACAGATGACTGTATTATTCTTCTGCAAGAACCAAGACAAGCAAAGACTGATGATGAGCGCTCTGAGCAAACACAGCAGTCAAGACGCATGATTGCACATTGGACTTTACTGATTTCTTCATTTAATGTTGGGCATTTACTGTACGCAGAACTTCTAATAATTTATGTGGATGCCATTTATAAACCTGTTAGATTCTGATGTTTTAGTTTTGAGATTAATAAAATTGTATGTTTTAACAATGTTATAGCTAAGCATTTTTTTTTTTGTTTAAGAGAACATTTTGGGAACAAAAATAAAACTTCCCGCTAAAAACTTTATAAGAATGTTAGGGGATGTAATGTTCTAAAAATGTTATGATTAAATCTTTATAGAAGGTCATCACAAAACATTTTTAGAGTGTTCTTAGAGAATGTTATGCCATCTTTTAAGAGAACATTCTGGGAACAAAAATAAAACTACCCGCTAAAAATGTTATAAGAACATTAGGGAATAATGTTCTAACAATGTTAGCATTAAACATTTTTAGAATGTTTTTAGAGAATGTTATCCGATCTTTTAAGAACATTCTTGGAACAAAAAGAAAACTACCCGCTGAAAATGTTATAAGAACATTAGGGAATAATATTCCAACAATGTTAGCATTAAACATATTTAGAATGTTTTTAAAGAATGTTATTAGAACTTTTAAGAGAACATTCTGGGAACAAAAAGAAAACTACCCGCTGAAAATGTTATAAGAACATTAGCGAATAATGTTCTAACAATGTTAGCATTAAACATATTTAGAATGTTTTTAGAGAATGTTATCCTAGCTTTTAGGAGAACATTCTGGGAATCAAAATAAAACTACCCGCTGAAAACATTATTAGAACACCGCATGGTAATGTTCTCAGAACATTTTTAGAACAAAAAATTTCTAGCTGGGATGATGCATATATACACGCACACACACACACACACACATAGATGCAGTTTAAGGCATCATGTTCATGCGTCCAATGCAAAGAATATTCCAAAAGGACAACAGCATTATTATACTGGTTTATTGTTTTTGCCAAATTCTAAGGCAACATGGTATTTATCATTTGCAGGTAAAGTAATCCCGAATGCATTGCAAGAATTAGAAAAAATCAGATTAGTCAAAAGAAATGTTGATTATTACCCTGCAGGGACACATTAGCTGCAGCTTATTGAGCTGCATGAGCTGCAAGCTTTGTCATAAATGATGGAAAACCCGAACAGAAATTTGACTGAGAGCTGACGAATCTCCATTGAGACACTTTGAAAGTTTGCTGTATTGCTGCTATCTCATTGGCCACAAACATCCGGAATCTGCTTTTCTCATTGGAGAGCTACTTAAGCACTTCTGGGCTGTCAGTCAAAAACCTTGATTCTTTTAATGGGAACTGCAGCTCCTTTTTAACATCTGGTCCATACGCACAGCTAAAGTTGCTGCTGTCATTTCCAAGCGTGGAATTGTTGTTGGTTTGAGTGGTGCAACTCTAGCCTTTCCTAAGGCAAAAGCACAATGAGGATAATTGTTGGATAATTTTGCAGCACTATTGGCGCTTTTCCACTGCATGGTACGGTACGGTTCGGTTCGGTACGGCGCGCTTTGGCGCTTTTCCACTGCATGGTACGGTAAGGCTCGGCTTGCTTCGGCTTGCTTTAAATGGTACCACCAATGTTGAGGTTCCAAGCATACCATACCGATACTAAAATGTGACGTGGAAGCACTGTAGATCACTGATTGGTCAGACAGACAGAATCGTCACTACCAGCGTCATTGTATTTGCGCGACATCAAACCCGCTAGATTTAAATAGCCAGTAACAGCCACCGCTGTAGCACCTGTTTTAAAACTACTTGCTTGACTTGCTTGAAGAAAAAAAAACTTCCCAAAAAGAAATGGCTGAATCGTGGTCAGTGGACGAGAAGCGCAGACGTTCCTCTTGTTGGTTGCCGAGGAGCGGATAAACTATAACGATCAGTCATAATCCCACCCACTTTGAAGTGGTACTAACTGCAGTGGAAAAGCAACCGAGCTAAAGCGAACCGAGCCGTGCCGCGCCGAGCCGAGTCGTACCACGCAGTGGAAAAGCGTAGCGAGCCGCGCGGCGCGCCGCGCCGAGCCGAACCGAACCGAACCGAACCGTACCGTACTGAGCCGAACCGTACTGAGCCGAACCGAGCCGTACCATGCAGTGGAAAAGCATCATATGTTAAGGCGGGCTTACACTGTGCGATTTTTGTGCGCTTTTTGTCCGATTTTGAGTCGAATTCTGACTCGTGCGACTCTTTTTCTGGTCAGGAGATTTTCAGCTTGGTCATGTGTAGTTTGTCGTGCAGTGAATGGAGAAACGAGAGGCGATTAACCTTTCACTGCAGGAAATTTTAACCATTTTATCTTTAATGCAGCAAGAAAGAAATGAAAAGAGGGAGATCTTTAAGTTCTGTAGCTCGAACTAGCTGCAAATTACTGTTGCTTACCTCCAGTTTGTGTTGCAAAATGGATTAACATATTACCCACGTCTTTCAAACCACCTGCGAAGTATCTACACTGTGCCTCTTTTATTAATTTTTTTAAACAATGTTCATGTTAAACAAGCTGTTTTTGAAATAGCCTGAAGCTGTTTTTAATTTTCATGGATGACTGATTATTGCAGTGTACGGACATATTAATATAGATTGTTAATAATTTTAATTATAGGCCTATAATTCATTGTAAAATCGACCTAAATGTTTTTAGATCATTTTCAATTATCCATACAAGCGCGTTGGTTGTCCGGTGATGTGCTAAATTATTGCGTGGCCAACAGGGCTCCAGACTAACTTTTCAACTGGTTGCACTGGTGCTACCAACTTTCTCAGTTGGTCGCACCAGCATATGATTTGGTCGCACCTTTTTTTTTTTTTTTTTTGCTACATACCATGGGATTAATCAATATATGCTGATGAATAGTGGTTTTAATGGACCAAGGCTAGTAAAGGCTTTCTGGGTTGCAGCAGAAATACCTGTAATATATTAATTATCTTTGCCAAATTTCAGGATTTTCATGGATTTTGGGCAGTAATTTCAATCTGTAATTTTAAGCATTTTACATTTGAATTATATACAATCTATCTATTTACATTTGAATCCTATTCTATATATCTATCTATCTATCTGTCTATTATCATCTTTCTATCTTTTAAAAATCATTAAACATTCAAATGTCATTACATTTTAAAAGATTAGAGTAATATAATAAACTGATACAGATTTTTCATTATCAAAGTTTATAGTTGTAACAAAAAAGCAGAAATCTCACACTTCTATACCTTCTGCATTTTATAATAATTTCCTTTTCCTCTGTCGAGCGATCATGAGAGTAATCGCTCGACAGAGGAAAATATAACCGCTGAAAAGACGTAAGAGGAAGGGGTTCTGTGTTTCGTGAGACCATTTTTATCATTTTTATATGCCTTAATTCGTGAATTCGTAATTGGCACGTTTCACCATCAGTGTGCAATGCGCGTGACGTCTACGTTCGTCAATAAATAAACTGCACGTGTCTTGCGGAAGAACATTGTAGACGGAACTTCTCTCTGTTAATGTCTATGGCGAGTCACGCAGGCACTGGGCTACTCCGCAGCCGAGACGAGCCCGGGATAAAATAGTCCGAATATAAACACTTATTATAGACGTACTGTAGTGATTCAGAATAAGTCAAAAACACGGTTTGGAAAATTGATTCATGATGTAGCCTACTCGTTCATTTTGAACATAAGTTACGGACTGCAGCAGCTGATATAACGGCGTTCTGTTGCTCAAGCGTCCACTCGCACAAATGCGACCACATAACATTTTAACTCGCACATTCTCAAAAAATGGTCGCATATGCGACCAATTTGGTCGCAGTCTGGAACCCTGGCCAATGTAGCCTATTTAATAATAAAAGTAGGCATAAAATAATAATAATAAAATAATACTTATAATAATTTAATACATACATTGGAAATGCTAAATCCTCATGATATTAATAGCTGATACTTGTTTCGACAATTTCTCTGGATTCATGATGTCATGGTCTATCGGCGCAACCCGGCTCGGGGGTTTATCGCACATATTTCACAAGTAGGTATATTTACACCTACATATTTATACATATTTATAGATTTATACACCTACATATTTATACATATTTCACAAGTACTATATTTCCTATAGTATGAGCAGTGAAGTCGCAACTCGACGTTCGGACCGTATAGTGTGAGCACATAAATCCTGAACTTTGGCTTTACATCGCATGCGATCTATTCGTACAGTGTTAGTGGGCAACCTTGCTGAAATCGCACAGACATCGCACAGTGTATGCCCACCTTAAGTGACTCTAGTCTAGTCAGTACCGATACCACCAAAAGTACACAATACTCGATACCCAAGTTGATACCACAGAAAAAAAAGGACAATAAGACTTAAACACTTACTCCTTTATTTAAACCTTTTAACATTTCAAAAACACAACTTAGTGGCACTTGGCCTTTAAATAATGAATAAAATGCAACTGTTTAGCATTTAAAACAATAATGCTTAGAATTGGGAAAAGTAAATAAAAAGGTAAACTTATAGCTTAATAGTATGAAAACCACTGACTGGACTCCAACTAAAGCCTGTTTTATGCTTCTGCGTCGAATCGACGGCGTACCCCCGCAGGCCCCTCTGCGTCGCAGCGAACCCCTCTCCAACCCCTCCGCCGTAGCTCGACGTACACCTCCAAAAAATTGTAACTACGCGTCGAGGCGACGCAGACCGCAAGGGCTGTGATTGGTCAGATGCACCGCGATGCAACGCAACCTGACGCAGAACCATAAAACGGCCACGACGCCGTAGATGCGACGGCGTAACAAAGCCGTGGAGTTGACCCAGAAGCATAATGAGGCCTTTAGTCAAGAACTGGTACAGTATATAGCCTTAACATAAGAAAAGCACCTGAGAAGTCAAGGAACTGAAAGAAATTTCCAACTCAAACTGTATTGGTGTCCACTAAACCAGAAACAGGATAGAGTACTAGTATGGCTGAAGTGCTACCATTTGTGTAGATGCCGGATTCAAACAAGAATGTCATCACTTTTCATAGCTTCTTAAACTTCTTGACCAGTTCAATATTTCTGGAAAGGAACGCCAACATATGTTATCTTGGGTCGTTCTTAAAACGCTTTGGACTTCATCCCTGAAGTACTGAATACTCTCTCAGAAGCAAAGCTTGACGCAGCAATGCGAAGATACCTTTTGGCAAACTCTGATAGCTTAGGTAATGTGCTCCCATTAGTTTCCACCAGGAAAGTGGATCCTTCTCAGCACTGAGTTCTGGCATTTTGTTGTATACCAGAAAGTCTCCATTTTAAACAGTCTTTTGTAGAAATCTCTAAAGTAACTGTGGCATCATGGACTATCTTTTCTCATTGGATACTTTCTCATTTTTCTTTTCTCATTGGATACTTGAAAGGAGATGTTTAAAATCAAACTTCTTAGATGGCCTGTCTTGGCTTGAAGCCTCTGCTCCTCTTGGCAGATGGGCTCCATCATCATCCCTTATTTGATCCAGAAGCCTTTGTTTCACTTCAACCTCAAGTGTCAAAAAGTTATCTTTAAACCTAGGGTCCAGGTAGGTAGGTAACTTTAATTCCTCATCATAACAATGCCTGAGATTTTTTTGATTGAACCTTTCATTTCACTAGCAAGTACAGAATCACTGTCTTCAGCATCGAGACAAGACCGTATCTTCTACATCAGTGGTAAGACAGATGAGAGGGTTGTGTGTTTCTCACCACTGAAGGCATCTGTAAATGGACTCAGTGGTCCAAGGACTTCTTTTAAAATCTCTAAACTTGTAATGTCCGTATTTTTAGGCATCAAAAATTCCTTTCTTTCTGTCATTTCTGTCATTTCTGTCTTTCTGTCATTCTCACACACATTTCTTTCTGTCATCTGACAGTTTCTTGCTGCTCCAAAAACCTTTGCGACCATATCATACAATGAATTCCAGCGGGTGGGTTCATCATGAGTTTGTGGAGAGCTTTGGTGATCTAGTGAATGCATACTGTTTTGCGAAGCCTTGACAGTGCTGCAGATACCATGTTTAGGGTAACTGCTTTATTTACTGCGAGATGTAAATTGTGACCAAAACATGGGATCCATTTGTAATGATCTTTTGAAGGCCTTTTGGTTATTGGACGTATTGGCCATTGTAATGCCTGTCATTCTAGAAATGTCCAATGTCCATTCTTCCTGTATTTTCTCTTCAAAGGCATCCTTCAAACACTCCCCTGTGTGCTCAGTGTTCAGGCCACTACAGCCCAAGCACAAGGAGTGAATCTCCCAGGACTTGGTTATGTACCGCATAGTAATGGAAATGAATGTGTCTGCAGCTCTGCTTGTCCACAGATCCGTAGTCCAGGCATAAAATGGTCTTTCTTTGAGATGCTGTGAAATTAGGTCTCTAGTTTCATTGTGCGTTTTGGCGATCTCTGTTCAGATGCAATATGTATTAAAACCATTAACATAAAGAACAATTATTTAAACCAGTAACATTAGCCTACATTTTGTTGACCGGACACTAGTGATGCGCGGATCGTAGTTATATCTGCGGACGCTACAGATAATCTGAGTGCAAGTAATATAAAATAACATTACAAAAATTGCGGGTTGGTAAATCATTAATGTGTTGATTTTAATAAAGACACGGAACTGTAATTTCATGGTAAAACGCAACGAACGGGAACAAGCTGTAAGCTGTCAGTCAGTAACGTTTGTGTGTGCGTCATGCGCAACACTCGTGCTTTCAGAGCTGTGCGCTTTCATTTTCCTGTGTAATTTCAATCTCAAACAATCATATTTATAGCTCCTAATTTAATAAAAACAAGCTGCGTTACTACAATTAATGATTACCACAAAATGTAGATCTGTATGTGCATGCAATGTACTTTTATCAATTAGCCTACATACACATCTCTCGCTTTTGTGCAATTGCACTCCGTACCATATATAGGGCTGGGTATCGTTCAAAAATGTTCAATATCGATACCGATACCATGACTTCGATACCGGTTCCTGAACGATACTTTTTTCGATACCAATTGTATGAACAGATAATGTTATAGCAGAGTCTGTAACATTAAATGTGAAGAATAAAATATAAAAATAAAAAGAAAGCTAAACTGTTAATGCAGCTAAACTTAAGAATAATCACACTTTACAAGATGCCTAGTTTAATGTGAGTTAATTCTGTTTTTCCCGTTAAAATTCTTCTGGATTTAGTTTTTTTCCCCCATTTAAAATTTTCTGGATGGTTAAATTAAATTGTATTAATCAAAAAGCATGTGTAATTAATTTAAATCTTGAAACGTGTTAATTTATTAACAGTCTAACAAAAATTACATTCTTAATGTTTTTTTTTTTCAAATTCCGTTTTATTTTTACCCAGTACTGTGCTTTCCGTTTAATTTTGTCTATAGATGGCGCTGCTCTGCAGGCGACATGGATGAGGGTTCTTGCTGCAAGTTATCTGTTTGTTTCTGTCGTATTTGTTTATCGTTAGTTCTCTGATCGTACAATGGACATTTAAACCACTACGTGCGAGCGGTGGCTGGAACCGCTGGTCGTATACGAGTGGACCACGAGGACTAGTAAACATGAAATTGATCACCGTAGTGTGGTTAATTTTGACTAGCAGCGTGGTGCAAGGAGTCACAAACAGGATTGTGGATACCAGACAGCCGATATACAGCAGATCGGAGCTTCTGGATTTGCGGAGTCGAGTTTGTGAGCTATCATCGAGTAACCTTACGACGGATATACCGGAGGAGCTACAACGGCAATCAAGGCCTGTTCCTGGTCGGGTTAGGAAGCGGGGCAGGAGAGGCGGCGTCAGGCAGCGGGTCCGGAGAGCTTCCAAACTACCTCTGCCGCCAGTGTTACTTTGTAACCCTCGCTCCTTGCGGAACAAGTTGGACGAGCTGCGCACACAAACGGGGGTCTGCTATGAGTATCGTGAGTCTGGACTGATGGTTTTCACAGAAACGTGGTTGTGTAAGGATGTACCAGACAGTTTCATACAAATTGACGGTTTTTCCCTTTTACGTTTGGATAGAGATGAGAATTCGGGAAAGAAAAGAGGGGGTGGTGTTTGTATTTATATTAATGAAAGCTGGTGCTGCAATTTTGCGATTAGAGAAAGTATTTGTAACCCTGATCTTGAGCTACTGTGTATTACTTTGCGGCCATATTATTTGCCAAGGGAATTTACTAACATATTTGTCTGTGCAGTGTATATCCCACCTAGTGGGAATGTTTATAGGGCAGCAAGTCAAATTGCAGATTGTGTTCACAAGCACTTACAAGTTAAGCCTGATGCACCTTTTTTGATTCTGGGTGATTTTAATCAGTGTGGATTGGAGAGATCCTTACCAGGTTTTTTAAGTGTGGAACGAGGAAAAATAACACCCTTGACAATTGTTATGGCAATATTAAGGATGCTTATGTGGCTAAAGCCAGACCCCCCCCCTCAGTAATTCTGACCATAACGTTATTCATCTGCTCCCCACCTATCGGTCAGTTTTTAAGACAAGTAAACCAGTTTCTAAGGTAGTTAAGGTGTGGTCAAGTGATAGTATAGAGGAACTGAAAGGATGTTTCCTCTGCACTGACTGGGACATTTTTTATCAGGATGCAAATATAGATATGATCACTGAAACAATCACCAAATATATATCCTTTTGTGTGGATCTAATTATCCCTCAAAGAGTTATGAAGAGGTATCAAAATAACAAACCATATGTCACAGGGGAAATTAAAGATTGCATCAAAAGGATAAAAATGGCCTATAGACTGGGGGACTCAAGGGGTCTTAAGGCAGCACAAAAGGACCTCAATCATCATTTGAGGATGGCACAGACACAATATAGAGAACGGGCTGAACAACACTTGGGAAATTGTGACACAAAATAACTGTGGAATTCAATCCGGGGAATGACCAACATGACCTCGACAAGGAAGCAATTGTTCGCCGGTAATGAAACTGATAAGGCAAATGAATTGAATAATTTTTATATGAGATTTGAGTCAGACACTTTTAAGGAGTGTTGTGATATTTTAGCTAATATAAGCTGTAATGTTAGTGATGATAGAATATTAATAGATTCAGGGGATGTTACAGGGGTTTTTAAAAATTTATGTTCTAGTAAGGCAACTGGACCAGATGGTATGTCATGTTTTCTTTTAAAGACATTTGCTGAGGAGCACCCTTACGCACCCTTGCTTAATATATAAAGTTTAAAGTTCAAATATGAATACTGATGTCTACGATAGCGATCAAAATTAGGTTTTGATAGAAACTTGGTGCTTAAAATATGCATTTATCGATTACATTGTTTCGCCACTAAGTGGTGACAATTGACTGTTAACAATTTTATTTATTGAATCATTTATTCAAGATAATGTAGTATTGTATGATCCGTCTGAAATAAAAGTCAGACAAATGTGATGATTTGTTTTTGTAAATTTGACATCTGTATAAGTGTATGATTTAACTTTCCAGATGGTCTAGTGTTAAAAAAATTGCAATATATTGCAATATCGAATCGCAACACTTGTAGAATCGCAATTCTTAAAAAAATCACAATACATTTAGTATCGGCACCCAAGTATCGTGTTAGTATCGAATTGGGAGAGGTGTATCGTCCCAGCCCTAGTAGTCATGATGAAACAATGGATTCTTGAGGAATTTTTTTTCTAAGGTTTAATGCACGCTGCTTCAAGTCTACATGTGGATTATATTGGATATTAACATTACCGTATTTAATAACATGCTTAAACTATTTCAAGGGTTGTCACGATTGAATTGTATTTAGGTAACGCAATCCTCCTTTGATTCATCAGTCATCACGAACGGAACAATTCTGATAGAGATATTTCAGAATACGAAGTCATTTTGACTACGTCATAAAACTTAGTTTCCTGTCATACAATTGTATATATTCTCATGACAACATATCACAGTTTCTCTGCATTACTTCTGCTTAGCATCATACCTCAGACAGCATCTATGGCAGCAGACAGCAAGCCAGCTCACTAGGTTTTGGAACAGAGCTGCTGTGTGAAATTAAGCTGAATTTTGTGGGTTTTCTAAAGCTGGGATGGGCTCTTAAAGCACTAATTGTTGCCCTGGTCTTGGCCAAGCCAAAACAAATGTGAAAGTGTGCTAATTCACAACAGGCCTGGTAGCAGCGGACCCCGGGAGTTCTTCATTTGTTCTGTTTAGTCTGGCAGCCACTCCAGACGCAGAATATTGTTTTGTTATTTCGGTAAACAATGGGTAGATTGTTGAAGGGAATAAAGATGCCAACACAACCGTAGGCCATGCACCAGACTCACCTGAGGACAGCAGGTGGGTCAGCGGCTATGTTGGAGCCCTGGGAATAAATCTTGGATGGATGCAGCTGCTCCAAAAAGTAATTGGACGCTTAAGACGCACTATAATGTTTGAGGCTACATAATATTTATACATTTTGTCTGGCTGAAGTGTCTAAATGCTTTTTGGGGCCATGTAAATCTTACAATCTCCTGCTTGTGGAAAATGTCTCCTAGTTTTAATATTAATGATTACACATAAAAAGAAGAAAGTGTTGTTTTGTTTTATGGTACATGATAGGGAATATGAATAAGTGTGTTTGTGTGTGTGGATGCATCAAACAGGGACACCGGCATGGATCAAACCATCAGTCGGCTGTCATCCCAGCAAGAGCTCTGCTGTCTGTCTGTCTGTCTGTCTGCCTCCTGGATGCCATATGAGGGCCTTGTAGCTCAGACGCCCTCCAGACTGACATTCCACCATGACGTCTGCTCAGTGTGGAGGGTGAGTTACAAGGGATGATCAGTAATAATGACTTGCAGTACAATAACCAGTGTGCTCACATTTTAAGAATAGAAAAAGTTAACATCACAATTGTTTGCAGTGAGATTAAATGAGGGCAATTGGTAAATCGCCCAGTTTCTAGATGTTTTTCCTGAAAAATATACTCATAATAATAAGAACGTACTCTGACATCTTTAGCTTTGACTTTTGATCTTAGACTTTGGCAGATCTTAGCAGAGATCTCAATTTCAACTCAAACATTTCAAATTTTATATATGTATATATATATATATATATATATATATATATATATATATATATATATATATATATATATCACAAAAGTGAGTACACCCCTCACATTTCAGCAAACATTTTAGTATATCTTCTCAAGGGACAATACTATAGAAATTAAACTTGGATATATTTTAGAGTAGTCAATGTGCTGCTTGTATAGCAGTATATATTTACTGTCCTCTGAAAATAACTCAACATACAGACATTTTTGTTAAAATTGCCGGCAACAAAAGTGAGTACACCCTAAGTGATAATAGCTGTACATCGTTTAACCATGCAAAGCCACATGTCCTATTCATCATGTTCGTCTTTGTCTGCTTGACAGGACCATACACATTTGTGTATCTTGTATTAGAGTGGTTACTATTTGTGCAATTCTCTCATACTGACCACTGGATGTTCAACATGGCACCTCATGGCAAAGAACTCTCTAAGGATTTGAGAATTAGAATTGTTGCTTGCCACAAAGTTGTCCTAGGCTATAAGAAGATTGGTAACACCCTGAAACTGAGTTACAGTGGCCAGAGTCATACAGAGGTTTTCCAAGACGAGTTCCACCTGGAAGTGGCTTCGCAAGGGTCAATCAAAGAAGTTGAGTCCTCGTGCTGTGCGTCAGGTGCAGTAGCTGGCTTCAAAACACAGACGCATGAGTGCTGCCAGCATTGCTTTAGAGGTTGCCGAAGCGGAAGGTCAGCTTGTCAGTGATCAGACCATACGCCGCACACTGCAACAAGGCCATCGTCCCAGAAGGAAGCCTCTTCTGAAGCTGGCTCACAAGAAAGCCTGCAAACAGTTTGCTGAGAGCAACCTGCCCAAGAGCATGAATTACTGGAACCATGTCCTGTAGCCTGATGAGACTAAGATAAACTTGTTTGGCTCAGATGGTGTCCAGAATGTGTGGCGATGCCCTGGTGAGGAGTACCAGTCGAGCATGTTGGTGGTAGCATCATGGTCTGGGGCTGCATGAGGGCTGCTGGTACTGGGGAGCTGCGCTTCATTGACGAAAACATGGATTCCAACATTTACTGTGACATTATGAAGCAGAACATGATGCCCTCCCTTCAGAAACTGGGCCAAACGGCATGATAACGACCCCAAACACACCGCCAAGATGACAACTGCATTGCTGAGGAAGCTGAAGGTGAATGTGATGGAGTGACCAAGTATGTCTCCAGAACTGAACCCTATTGAGCACCTGTGGGGAATCCTCAAGCAGAAGGTGTAGAAGCGCCATGTGTCTAACATCCAGCAGCTCCATGGATGTCTTTATGGAGGAGTTGAATAGGATCCCAGCAACAACCTGTGCAGCTCTGGTGAACTCCATGCCCAGGAGGATTAAGGCAATGCTAGATAACAATGGTGCTCACACAAAATATTGACACTTTGGACACAGTTTTGACATGTTCACTTAGGGTGTACTCACTGTAGGTCCCAGCCATTTTGGCAATAATGGCTGTATGTTTTGTGTGTGTGTATATATATATATATATATATATATATATATATATATATATATATATATATATATATATATATATATATATATATATATATATATATATAATATCAGTATATATTTACTGAATATTTGAAGTGGATAAAAAAAGTTAATCAAAGTTGTCCTAAGACAAGAATGGGTATTCATGTATAACACTGATGAAAGGTTTTGATCCACTTCAAATGTTGACTACTGTGTATATATACACGCATATTATATCAACAAAAATACAAAAATATTTGACCACTATTTCTTACACTTTAAAGTAAATTGAACTGGATATTTTTTACAAAGTTATTTTTTAAATTATTATTTTACAGAAATTTACTGTAAAAATACTTTTTACAATGTTTTGGGTAGTACTGTATGGCATATTGGCTGTGTATTATACAACTTATAACCACATTTCAGTAATTCGTATAATGTTAAAATAATAATGTACTTGAACTGCTAAAATCTGCTTTTTACCTTAAAACGTACTGAAAACCACCACAATAATACAGGTGGTAAACTAGAAAGCCACATGATGAATCAGAAGTTATAGTAACTCGCCTGTCATTAAAACATGACCAATACTGTATATAGACATGTATGATAAGGTAACTTATTAACATTTAATCAATTAAAAGGTTTTTTTTTTATACGGTCTTTACTCCGATGTTGTCAGATTTATTGTTAAACCTATAGAGCTATCTGAGATCATCAGAGGACCAATCTTACTGTACATGCACCTCTTACACATGTAGTGTTGATTAATTTAAATATAAAATTAAAATTAAAAAAAGTGTGTATATATTAGAAGACATAAATGAATGTTGTATAAATAACATTGAAACTATAGAAATAGTGTATATATACAGGTGCTGGTCATATAATTAGAATATCATCAAAAAGTTGATTTATTTCAGTAATTCCATTCAAAAAGTGAAATTTGGCTATTATATTCATTACACACAGACTGATATATTTCAAGTGTTCATTCCTTTTAATTTTGATGATTATAACTGACAACTAATGAAAACCCCAAAATCAGTATCTCAGAAAATTCGAATATTGTGAAAAGGTTCAATATTGAAGACACCTGGTGCCACACTCTAATCAGATAATTAACTCAAAACACCTGCAAAGGCCTTTAAATGGTCTCTCAGCCTAGTTCTGTAGGCCAGTGGTTCTCAAACCTGTCCTGGAGGACCCCCAACACTGCATGTTTTCTTTGTCTCCCTAATCAAACACACCTGATTCAACTCTTCAGCTCATTATTTCATGGGTTAATGAGCTGATGAATTGAATCAGGTGTGTTTGATTAGGGAGACAAAGAAAACATGCAGTGTTGGGGGTCCTCCAGGACAGGTTTGAGAAACACTGCTGTAGGTTACACAATCATGGGGAAGACTGCTGACTTGACAGCTGTCCAAAAGACGTCCATTGACATCTTGCACAAGGAGGGCAAGACACAAAATGTCATTGCTAAAGAGACTGGCTGTTCACAGAGCTCTGTGTCCAAGCACATTAAAGGGGTGGTAGAACACGATTTCACTTTTCTAACTTTAGGTAGTGTGTAATGTTGCTGTTTGAGCATAAACAACATCTGCAAAGTGACAGCGGTCAAAGTTCAAAACAAACGGAGATATTTGCTTTTAAAAAAATCAATTTCTAAGGACTGCAGCAAACAGCCGGTAGGGACTACATGACATTCCTCCAGGGTTGCTGACATCAGTAACCCCAATTAACCCCTCCTCCGAGAATACGAAATAAGGGGGACGAGGACATTTTATATTGCGTTGGAGAAGCGTTATTGTGGTCAGAGGTGGAAAGAGTAATAAAATATTCTACTCAAGTAAAAGTACTACTACTTCAATGAAATTTTACTTAAGTACAAGTAAAAGTACCGGTCTAAAAATCTACTCAAGTAAAAGTAAAAAGTAGCTCATTTAAAATTGACTCAGAGTAAAAGTTACTGAGTTACTTTTTTAACAGCGGGGGTGGGGTGGGGTGGGGGACCCTCCCGTGTAGGGTTGTAATGGTATAAGATTTTCACAGTATGGTAACGTCTCAGAAAATATCATGATTTACAGTATTAATCAATTGTTAAATAAATAAACTGTATTATTAAATTATGGGTATTATTATTATTATCATCAGTTAAAATGACAGTTAAATTAATGAAAACAGGATTTTTTTTTTGGTTGAACAAATGCTTTTATTATAACAAACTTGAAATAATTTGTTTGTTTATTAAAATTTCAATAAAACATGTCTAATCAATTAAATTTGATAATTAATAATGAATTAGATTAACAACTTATTTTTAACATTAATAATTTATTAAAATGTTTAAGAATAATATTGTCCTATGAAATGTATTTTATTCAGAAAATTAATGTTTCTTTTTATTAGGGGTGTAACGATATTCGAACCAAACCGAAGAACCGCGATACAGAACCCACGATTCGAATGGCGATACTCTCATGGCGTACCGAACACGCCCCGCCCTGCAAGCTACCCCGGCCCCGCCCAGCCCGGCTCATTGATTGGACCTGGAATCAGTGTTGCCAAGTCCGCTTATTATAAGCGACTTTGGGCTTGTTTTTCTGTAAAGTCGCTTACAAATATTGGTAGTCGCGGTTCGAGTTTTTTTTTGGGCTTGTTTCTAAAGTGTAGTTGCTTATTTGGGCTTGTTCTCAGCTCGTTGTCAAGCAGATATTTTCTATATGTTATTTAAACGTAGGAGTTTGTCTTGCCTGTTCCCTCTGTCTCTCCCCTTTCCCTATACACAGAGTTTTTTCCCCACCCACATCCTGCTTCTAATTGGCTCTGACCCAGATGGCAATAAGTACTAGCCAATCAGAGGCAGAGCAGGGCAATCGGTTTTTTTTCTGGTTAGGAAAACGTCAGTGAGTGACGTTTAAATGAAAATACGTGCGAGTCGCGACTGTCGCGACTGATGGTGACTGGACTGTAGGAGAGTTTTTATATATAAATTATATTTTAGATATTATAGATATAGATATTATAGTTTAATATTGTTTAACCCTTTAACTGTCACTCCCCCTTTTATCGCATAGACATGAAAATCACTATTCAAACTTAAATGGTTGTAATTCAAGAATGCTTTCGAATATAGACCTATGGTTGGTCTTGTTTTAAAGAAGACATTTGCCAGATTAATGTTGAAATGAAGTATTATGAAGTTATGAAAGTGAAACAGAAAAAAAGTTATACAAGTTTGAGTTTATGAAAATGAACAATGTAAAAATATCATTATTTATATTTTATATAAAATATATATATTACAAAATATATTTTACTCTAAAACTGCCAGAAAATGTAAGCCAAAAATCTGAAGAAGTTGTGTTCCAAATTTTAGGTTGATATCTCAAAAAATGAGCTTTCAGTAAGATTTTATTTGGCCGCAGTGCCAACATTTTTCACTAGATGGACAGCCAAGCTTCATTACAGAACAAAAATAAACTACCGTGTGCACAGTTTTACAAAACTAGGCACAGTTTACCAATCTGTCCACATGGATGTAAATTGACAATCTGTACCCACAGTTTAAAACTATCTGTCACCACGGATTGTAACAGTAGCGGTAGCGCGGAGTAAACGCGAGTAAACGCGATCATCTCTTCCTCAGTTACAGAATAAACATGAATGGACACCTGAAGATATGTTGAAAAATACAGTATACTTACTGAAAGGCATCATAACTCGTGTAATCGCTCAATCAGTGTTTCATCAGCGCAAAGACGTCAATAAAACTGCATAGCTTGTCACTAGCATTATATTTACCTCAGCAGGCTAGTGATTAAGTGTCCACAACTTGTTGGTTCCTAGAGAAATGAACTCTTGCACTAAATAAATGCACAATATTATCCTATATATTATATTTTACTTAACCTGTTAATTATATCTTGATTATTTAAAGTACGTTTAAAATATCTTTAATGAAAATGACAGCAACTGTGTAAATTATTATATTTCAATAACAAATTAGAGTAAAGTTAATGCAAAAACTGACAAAGACACAATTTTTTCATTAAACCACTGTTTAATTTTTTTTTTTAGCTTTCTAAACCGAACCGAACCGAGACATCAAAACCGTGGGAAAACCGAACCGTCAGTTTTGTGTATTGTTACACCCCTACTTTTTATGATTTAATCCAAATATATGATCAAAAACGGTGGTAGGCTAATCAAATGTAAATTTAAACTTGTGTCCTTTTATTTTTTGGGGAAGCGCTGCAAAAAAAAGATTTACTAAATTAAACCATGGACAAAAAAAAATATTCCTATAAATAATGTTCAAATAAAATGTATTATTATTGTTATTATTATTATTATTTTGAGAAGTAGGCTACGTTCTACTGTATGCCTACAATAGTAATATATTTCTGTCATAATTTCTCCTAGTAAAACCGAACTTTTATTTTGACGGTTTGTGAAGACCTGTAATAGTGTATTTGACAATGGATTTTCTCAAATAAAATTATGAAAATGCTCATTAGGCGTTCTCTCAGAGCAGCTCTGGAAATGTTCATGTATTCATATCCTCAAATTGTTTGTGAGACGCTGAAAACACCATGAACGTCACGAGTACTTGAGTATGTAGTAGACAAACGCAGCTCAGCAGAACAAATAGGGTTAACTTATATATTTACTTGCAGTATTTTTGTGCTTAGCTTAATTATCCACAGACCATGTCGCGATTGGGTTTATTGCACAGTTCTACTTTCCATGTATTCATCCATCCATTATTTTGTATGTTTTACGTGACATCTGCATTAAGTGAATTCCATTTTCATGACTGGATTCCGGGATTCCCTTTGCATCACGTAAATCGGGAAATACCTTTATCTGCAGGAGGGATGGTGTGCTATATCCTCTTTTTGCAGCCACTTTGCGTCCACATTTTTTGCAAATTGGATATCTATCCTCGAGGACAACCACGCTTTTTATCTACTTTTCATACTGGCCATAATTCGCTTGGCGCTTAGCTTTCAGCTTCAGCTGGGCGTCACCTTTTTTGCGCGTTTGTTCGGGTTTGTTCTCCCGCCCTTCAATCAATTCAGTAGTTTCCGGAGTGTGTGATCCCCCCCCCCTTGTATTATTATTTTTTACTCAGTAACGGATATGATTTCAAATGTAGCGAAGTACAATACTTCAAAGAAAACGTACTTAAGTAAAAGTAAAAGTACAGATTTTAAAAACTACTTTAAAAAGTAGAAGTACACAAAAAAACTACTCAATTACGTAACGCGAGTAAATGTAATTCGTTACTTTCCACCTCTGATTGTGGTATAGGAGTGTTGTTGCCACCGCAATGTCGTCGAAACGCTGTTATTTTCATCTGTTCCCGGATTGCAGGTCCACTTTGTTAAGCCTTCCTAGGGTCGCGAGAGTTAGGGATCAATGGTTAATTATTACCCAAATCTCGCTCTCTGCTGCACATGTTACGGAGGAAAGCTTCCACAATCTTGGCGAGTTCAATGCAGGATTCGCACAACGGCTTGTCCTGAAACATGGACCAGTTCCAACTTTAAGAACAGAAGCTGTTGTTTACGGGCCACAATCTGTAAGTATGACTTGTTTTTCGTCGATGTGTTTTCCTGTAATAGTTCGTATTGTTAATTGTACGTTGTAGCAAGGAAGTAAACAAATGACAACGCTGTTTGGCTCTACAAACCAGCTTGTTAAATGCTCATTCATTCTTAACGTTATCCGACAAACACCTAACGTTACAAACTTTTTTTAAGTCTTAACAGCGAACTTGGAATTAGAGTAAATTATTCTTTGATTAGAGCTTTTATGTATTGTTCATCGCTTGTTTATCTTCAGGCATGCTAAACATGGTTCTGTGTTTGATTTGGCTACTGTAGTAAAGCCAATGTTTAGTATTAGTTTTTGGGTTAATAGTTCTGGCGACAGATATTTGGCTAGAATCGTTCTAAAAATACAAAAGTAACCGTGCCATACAGTCAGTAACGATCACTATAGATCCGCAGTCTTTACTAAAAAAAATCCCTTTGAGGACTGTAATATAATTTGTTAGAACGATTATATTAAATTTTTGTTTATGAAGCTTATTTTTTTGTAATACTATAATAATTAGTACAATTAAATAACAGTGTATCTAAAAGGTAATGAGACAACCAAACACAAACCTTTCTGAAACGTTTTTTAACAGCCGTTCTTGAACAGGTTCTGCTCGATCATCTTCACTAACATTCTCTGGGTCTGATTCGGGCTCAAATTGGTATGGTTTTATTGATGCCATCGTTTATAATACACCAAAGCACAAACTAGGCTACCGGTAAAGGTACGGGGCGTGACGTTTCCGGAAAACGTGCACTAGTCGGTTAGCGAATCACAACACACTGGGCCAGCTAACCAATCTGAGCCCATTGCGTAGTTTTGAGGGACTGGCTTCATAGAACCCGGAAACCATCAGACCGTTTTTACAAGGAGTAAAAACTTTGAAAAAAATGTGTTTTACCACCCCTTTAAATAGAGAGGGAAGGAAAAGATGTGGTAGAAAAAGTGTACAAGCAATAGGGATAACCGCACCCTGGAGAGTATTGTGAAACAAAACCCATTCAAAAATGTGGGGGAGATTCACAAAGAGTGGACTGCAGCTGGAGTCAGTGCTTCAAGAACCACCACGCACAGACGTATGCAAGACATGGGTTTCAGCTGTCGCATTCCTCGTGTCAAGCCACTCTTGAACAAAACACAGCGTCAGAAACGTCTCGCCTGGGCTAAAGACAAAAAGGACTGGACTGCTGCTGAGTGGTCCAAAGTTATGTTCTGTGATGAAAGCAAATGTTGCATTTCCTTTGGAAATCAAGGTCCTAGAGTCTGGAGGAAGAGAGGAGGCACAGAATCCACGTTGCATGAAGTCCCGTGTAAAGTTTCCACAGCGCCATGGGGTGTCATGTCATCTGCTGGTGTTGGTCCACTGTGTTTTCTGAGGTCCAAGGTCAACGTAGCCGTCTACCAGGATGTTTTAGAGCACCTCATGCTTCCTGCTGCTGACCAACTTTATGGAGATGCAGATTTCATTTTCCGACAGGACTCGGCGCCTGCACACAGTGCCAAAGCTACCAGTACCTGGTTTAAGGACCATGGTATCCCTGTTCTTAATTGGCCAGCAAACTCGCCTGACCTTAACCCTATAGAAAATCTATGGGGTATTGTGAAGAGGAAGTTGCGATACGCCAGATACAACAATGCAGAAGAGCTGAAGGCCACTATCAGAGAAACCTGGGCTCTCATAACACCTGAGCAGTGCCACAGACTGATCGACTCCATGCCACACTCCATTGCTGCAGTAATTAAGGCAAAAGGAGCCCCAACTAAGTATTGAGTGCTGCTCTTACTTTTCATGTTCATACTTTTCAGTTGGCCAACATTTCTAAAAATCCTTTTTTTTGTTTTGGTCTTAAGTAATATTCTAATTTTCGGAGATACTGGGATTTTCATTAGTTGTCAATTTTAATCATCACAATTAAATGAAATAAACATTTGAAATATATCAGTCTGCGTGTAATGAATGAATATAATATCCACATTTCACTTTTTGAATGGAATTACTGAAATAAATCAACTTTTTGATGATATTCTAATTCTATGATCAGCACCTGTACACTATAACACATGAATTATACATTTTTGTTTCTAATATTTACTTTGTTTGTAGTCTTTGTTTGTTTCATTATTTATATATAGTATTTTTATAATTATTTAATTTATATTTAACTAAAGCAACGCAACATAGGCTATATGAATGGATGGATGGATACTAGACATTCTACATTACTCTGTGTTCCATTAAAAAAGGCAGTGAGTTTGGACAAACATGATGGTGAATAAATAATAAATTAAGAAGCAGTTTTACTCATTTTCTGTAAAAATGACCCCAATTTTTCAAAAGTCCATAGACTCCAGTAATATTATGATATTTGTCTTCCTAAAGTCTCAAACTGTACAAAGATGCTACAGTCAAAGGTCTTGTTGTGGTCTCAAACATTTCTCATCAAATTCCTCCAAGAGCAGAATCTGAGCTATTCGATGCACATGGACTTTATATCTCTTTATTCTTAATGTATGCCAGCAGTAGTTTAATTCTGTTTTTAATATATTCTAATGAATTTTAGGAGAAACATCTGAGACTTTCTTAACCCTCTGGGGACTAAGCTCTTTTTGGTCCGTTTTCTCTATTTTTACATTTAGGCTTATAAACTATATGTAATGGAGATGGAACACTATGTGTTTGGTATCTATGGATTCAGAAGATCCTAAGCTAACATAAGCACGTATGTAATATGTTTATAAAGGAAGTATGAGTGAAAATGTATGATAAACTAGAGAATTTCAAAAACGGAAATTCGATTTTTGGCATTTATTTCTGAAAATCACACATCACACAACAATAGTGAACAGTTTTTGAACAAAAAATATATTTGTCAAAGCCTTTGCTTGACAGACATGTGTAATTGTTAAATAAAATGTGCAAAGAACAATGAAAATTTTAACTTTATTTACAAATAGTCCCAGGCGTTTTTCTTAGGAATGCTTAGAATTTTCTAAGCAATGCTTTCTCCTCGTCTCACTCCAGTAATTGTTCCAGAGCTTGTTCCACCGTAAATCGTTTACTGCTTGCCATCATAAAAGTGTTAAAACAATAAATAATGCTATAATTGTGTGTATATATATATATATATATATATATATATAGTGACGGGCGGAAGTACCACGCGACAAGGAAAGCTCAGATTAAGCACCCCGGAGGGAGTATTTATTAACCAGTGAAATAATGGCAGAGTGCAGGTTGAAGAATGAAGAGCGGCTTTCTTGAGGTGAGGCGGTGTTCTCTATTAGAGGTTTCCTTGGTGCGGTGAATCGGTGCTGTGCTCGTCAACTAGTCTAGCTCGGTCACACGCTGGTTTCTGGAAAAGAACAAGAGACGACACATTAGTTCTCAGCTTTCAAGAAGCCTGTTCCTTCTTTGTTGTTCAGCCTCATGTCGCTTATATGGCCGTGTGGGAATTGATGACAGGTGTGGCCGAGCGAGCCATGATGAGTGAGCACAGGTGTTTCGCGTCTTTCTCCAGGGCAACGCTGATGACTGCACAGGACGCTCGTCACAATATATATATATTGTGGTATATATACAGGTCCTTCTCAAAAAATTAGCATATTGTGATAAAGTTAATTATTTTCCATAATTTAATGATAAAAATTAAACTTTATATAGTTTAGATTCATTGCACACCAACTGAAATATTTCAGGTCTTTTATTGTTTTAATACTGATGATTTTGGCATTCAGCTCATGAAAACCCCAAATTCCTATCTCAAAAAATTAGCATATCATCAAAAGGGTCTCTAAACGAGCTATTAACCTAATCATCTGAATCAACTCATTGACTCTAAACACCTGCAAAAGATTCCTGAGGCTTTTAAAAACTCCCAGCCTTTTTCATTACTCAAAACCGCAATCATGGGTAAGACTGCCGACCTGACTGCTGTCCAGAAGGCCATCATTGACACAGTCAAGCAAGAGGGTAAGACACAGAAAGAAATTTCTGAACAAATAGGCTGTTCCCAGAGTGCTGTATCAAGGCACCTCAGTGGGAAGTCTGTGGGAAGAAAAAGTGTGGCAAAAAACACTGCACAACGAGAAGAGGTGACCGGACCCTGAGGAAGATTGTGGAGAAGGACCGATTCCAGACCTTGAGGGACCTGCGGAAGCAGTGGACTGAGTCTGGAGTAGAAACATCCAGATCCACCGTGCACAGGCGTGTGCAGGAAATGGGCTACAGGTGCCGCATTCCCCAAGCCACCTTTTGAACCAGAAACAGCGGCAGAAGCGCCTGACCTGGGCTACAGAGAAGCAGCACTGGACTGTTGCTCAGTGGTCCAAAGTATTTTTTTCGGATGAAAGCAAATTTTGCATGTCATTCGGAAATCAAGGTGCCAGAGTCTGGAGGAAGACTGGGGAGTAGGAAATGCCAAAATGCCTGAAGTCCAGTGTCAAGTACCCACAGTCAGTGATGGTCTGGGGTGCCATGTCAGCTGCTGGTGTTGGTCCACTGTATTTTATCAGGGCAGGGTCAATGCAGCTAGCTATCAGGAGATTTTGGAGCACTTCATGCTTCCATCTGCTGAAAAGCTTTATGGAGATGAAGATTTCATTTTTCGGCACGACCTGGCACCTGCTCACAGTGCCAAAACCACTGGTAAATGGTTTACTGACCATGGCATTACTGTACTCAATTGGCCTGCTAACTCTCCTGCCCTGAACCCCATAGAGAATCTGTGGGATATTGTGAAGAGAAAGTTGAGAGACACAAGACCCAACACTCTGGATGAGCTTAAGGCCGCTATCGAAGCATCCTGGGCCTCCATAACACCTCAGCAGTGCCACAGGCTGATTGCCTCCATGCCACGCCGCATTGAAGCAGTCATTTCTGCAAAAGGATTCCCGACCAAGTATTGAGTGCATAACTGAACATAATTATTTGAAGGTTGACTTTTTTTGTATTAAAAACACTTCTTTTATTGGCCGGATGAAATATGCTAATTTTTTGAGATAGGAATTTTGGGTTTTCATGAGCTGTATGCCAAAATCATCAGTATTAAAACAATAAAAGACCTGAAATATTTCAGTTGGTGTGCAAGGAATCTAAAATATATGAAAGTTTAATTTTTATCATTACATTATGGAAAATAATGAACTTTATCACAATATGCTAATTTTTTGAGAAGGACCTGTATAATTTTTCTCTCTCTCTCGCATATCTCTGCGCTCTCGCTCTGTAAAGCCTTGTTTATACTCGACGCGTCCGTTCGCTTTCTGTCGTTTCTGCCACTCAATGCCGTTTGCGTAATAGTATATATAGTACCACCCCTTGTACGGCTACAGAGTCCTCCGATATGCTAGAATACGTCATGGTAACCTTCCTCTGATTGGGTAAGAAAAATTATCCTCCATCGGCAATTTTTCCGTTGGTTGTTGCTCGTGAATCTGCCAAACAACATCGATTTCATTGGCCTTTGACGTAGTGGTATTGCGCAACAAGGAAGTGTGTATACAAGCCGGGTAAGTTTGTTATCACTGTTTTCAGCGGAATCTGAGGAAGACGGCAAAAAAGACCGCATCTCCATCATTAATAGTTTTTAAGATAATTACACATTTGTGAAAGTATGCCATTTTGGGCGGTACCGCCCAATCCGTCCCCAGAGGGTTAATAGTTAAATTTGGTATGAAATTGAGGTTGTGATAGTCTTTTCTTCCCAATTGTGACGTTTAACCATGTAAAACGGCTTCTCGAACAAGAAAAAAATTAGGGTAGGAATTGACTGGATCATTGGATTGTTGTAGTTGCTATTGGCCGATCTCATGTGAGTGACAGGTTGTACAGCCCTTGCGACAGTAAACAGTAAACTGTCATCAGAGAAGAAATGCCACTGTTAGATGGAGGGGAAGCTATTTTGATTAAAGACTATAACTGCAATATTCCATTTAAAAAAAGTCAATTTTGATTTCATGTTAATTTTAACCGAAACAAGTCTATTATAAGTGATATAATTTTCCTCTGGGAACGCATCTTTCCCAGGTTACTCAAGAGTACACCTGAGGCTCTGAGTGGTTTACTGTTCACTCAGATCAAATGTCTTTTTTTGTTTTTGTTTGTTTTGATAGGTTAGCTCAACTAGCTGCAGAATTAAAGGGTTTCATTAGTGATGCCAGTTCTCACTTTCCACAACTGCCTAGCTTTACCTCCTCTGATCGTCACCGGGTGTGCGGCACAAAGATAAATGGGGCACATTGTTTACGAGCAGATCTGCTGAGTCTAAGGATTGACACCCGTTCTGAGACATTACAGATAAGCGTGGTAAAATACTCGTGCCAGGTGAGAAGCTGCTTTGAAGTCTCTAATGAACGCCAACATTCCCACCGAGAACAAGGCCCGCTTCTTCTGTCGTACATTTGTTTGTGTTCTGCAACTAATCACAGTGAATTGCCATGCACCTGTACCAAAGAAATCAACCGTGAAATCAGTTATTCAGAGATATGCAAGACGTTTGTTGCAACATTATCTCTAAAATCAACCATCATCTTTGTAATTTCAGCAGCACTGTATGTAGGCAACACAAACAACCCCGCTGTGTTTCGCGGTCAGAGAGGTGATGTAATTCTTCTTTGCTCTCCAACGTTTGTGAAAAACGTGCTGCGGACATGAATGAGATAATTGTCGTCACACAGACGTTGAGTATGATTTCGTTGTCAGTCAGATCTCCGCTTCAGCTCTGTTGTGTTCTTGCATTTTTGGGAGCAGATCCATCTCCCCTACGCCATCACCACAAACACACACACACACACACATGCCTGTGGCCAGCAGAGGTTTGTGGTCAGCCCAATTACGAGCGGTTCAGCGTAAACACGGTTTCTAGACTGCCCCAAACCCCCAGAACCCTCTGCTGCTGAAATATTACTCACTGTGTGTGTGTGTGTGTGTGTGTGTGTGTGTGTGTGTGTGTGTGTGTGTGTGTGTGTGTGTGTGTGTGTGTGTGTGTGTGTTCGTACAAAACACTAGACTTACTAATAGACATATGAAAATATTTAAAACGCACAACGTTGAGCAAAAACGGATTTCTTCAAATGCCAGTTTTGTTTGTCGACTTTTTTTTTTAAACAGACTTGACTCAGATGCTGTGCGTCTGATTTATTTGTTGTCAAAACTAAAGAGAGGACTATAATTTTATACAAGATGCGTACTGTACTTGCATCTCTTAGACGTAGTGTTAATTTATTTAAATGTAAAATAAAATAGAAATGTGTATATGTATATGTATATATATATATGCTGCTTCAATGTATATGTAATGAGTGATTAATAATCAAGGATAAGCAATTCTATGTGAATAATTTCTATATTCAATGAGTGATTCAAATATACTTTTAAAAATATGATTGCTGTGAGTTTTAACCAGCTGTTTTTAGGTACATTCTGATGGGACCCTCAACATGTGTTGTCTAAATATATGTTTCTAGCTGACGAGTTAAGGTTACAGGGGTCCAACTATACATGACTTCACCTGATTTACAGAATTGTACCTCTTTCATGTGTATTCTCTAGAAACTAAAATGAATATTATCTGTACTTCTTCCTAAGGAGGGAATGTATTATTAGTATGTTTTGGTAGTATGTCCTGATGATAGTTAGCTCAGGCCCTCTTCAACCTTGGAGAAACTGCGATTACCTAGTGCTTTAGTGTGTGCGTTGGATGTTCTGTGCAGGTCTTGTATAGGAGCTATGGGACACTCGAGCATGCAACAACAGACACGAAGATGGCTTTCTCCGACCTCCGAGGTCACTGCAGACCTAAATCTTGGAATCGTGCGACAACTACCTTGACTAATGGTGACATACTCTCCTATCGATCCATGTGTGGAAATTTGCTTGACTATATGTGTTCTTAGCCAATCAGAAACTGCAACCTGAAGCAAGGACGTATAGCTTAGACCTTGGTGAAGGGTATAATTGCTGTGATCTTTGTAACTCTAAGGGCCTACGAACTCCTGTGTGAGTCTTGAATCTGAATTCTGCTGATGAAACTGCAAACTATCTTCAGTAGATCTTTTCTTTAATTTATTATAATTCTGTCTCCGGGTCTTCATTCATCATATCTGGTTCTGGGTCTTTGACTGTAAAACCCCTTACATCTTCAATCGGCCTGTATTTCGGTCTTTCGACGCAGGCCACAACAACTTTGCCAGGCTTTTCGTTCCCTGGCCAGACCCATCCAGTCTCTGCCCATGTTTTGTCTGAGCGAGTCCCGCCATCGGGTTGCGGGGCGGCCGAGCATTCTTTTGATGTCAAGTGGCAGCCATTCGGTCACGGCCCACGTCCATTATCCGTCCGACCTCCTGGCCACGTGTCCGGCCCAGCACTTCTTGGCCTGTTGGGCCTGGTTGACGGCATCCTTGACCTTGCTCGTCTTCCTCAGTAGCTGGTTCCTGACGTGGTCCGTCCTCTTGACTCTGACCATCCGCCGCTCAAGGGTGTGTTCGGTTACTGCCAGCTTCCTCCTGTTGGCCGCAGTCAGCGACCAGGTCTCGGCCCCATAGAGCATGGCCAGTAGGACGGTGCTGTTAAACTGAACTGGGCGGTGCTGGACGCGCAGGGGTGCGTCGGCCTTGTTGGTGACCACCTCTGCTATGGACGGATAGCTGACCCAGGCGGCCCTCCGTCGGCATGCCAGCTCGCGGTTGTTCTTGTGCCCAGTATTCAGCTCCTGGCCGAGGTAGACGTGAGCTGTCAACCTGCTCGATCTCCTTCTGGTTCATCTTCAGGCCGACCGCTGCGCCAGACTGCTCGCCCCCCCAACAACAGGGTGTCGCCGACGAGTACGTGGCCCTTTTGCAGGAGCTGAACAGCAGATGCGCCACCAACATCACCCTGTTCGACCGCCCACTGTACATCCCCCATTGCCAGAGGCGTCAAGCAGGGTGAACCCATCTCGCCCAAGCTGTTCACTGTGTGTCTGGAGCACGTCTTTCGACAGCTCGACTGGGACAACAAGGGTATCAGCGTTAACGGCCAGTGGCTCAGCCATCTGCGCTTCGCCGACGTCATCATCCTAATCGGCGGGTCAGTGGCTGACATGCAGCTGTGACTCGACCAGCTCGAGCTGGCTGGGGCAGCGGTCGGCCTGAAGACGAACCAGAAGGAGATCGAGCAGGTTGACAGCTCACGTCTACCTCTACTTCTCGTAGTCTACGAAGGCCAGCACCAAGGGCATCTTGTACTCCCGGCACCGTTCCAGCAGTTGGTTCAGCACTTGTGGTCCATCGTGCTGTAGCCAAATCGGAAGTCGGCTTGTTCGGATGACTGTTGTTCGTCCAACTGCCTGGCTAGGTGGTTGTACAGCACCTTGATGAAGACCTTGTACGCGGTCGGCAGAAGCCAGATGGGCCAATATTGCTCAGCTGTTCGCAATCACCCTTCTTGTACAGCAGCACTGTCTTGGCCGTCTTCCATTGATCAGGTGTTCGTCTCTGCGCCATGTAGTGGCTGAAACGGCTGGCCAATGCTGCCCAGAGCGTCGGTCCGCCCTCCTTGAGCAGCTCTGCCTCGATTCCATCCAGCCCTGGTGCCCATTCTTTCTGAATGTTCTGGATCGTGTGCCTGACCTCACTGGTCAACACTGACTGGATGGCTGGTATGACGTTGTGCTGCATTTCGGGCGGGTAAACTGGTGTCTTGCTGGGCGAATAGGTCGGTGTAGAAACGGCTGCACTCAGCCTGGAATGGGTCAGTTTGGCACGTAGCAGTCGGTGGTCGCTGCTTGTGCAGAACCCGTTGCCGATGACAGAGAAGTCTTGGAGGAGGCGGCGGTGGCTGCAGAGGATGTAGTCAATTTCGATTTTCGTAGTGCCTTTGGCAACAACCAATATACAGCCATGTATATTATACATATTTTAATTACACACACGAGCAAAAAATAAAGGGCAAACTGTTTATTTTTTTTAAAGGTCTTTTTAATCACAAATCACTAGTCAGGACATTTGCATGAATTTGCACAAATACTGTAGATAGAGTAACTTGGCATGGAACAGCCTTCCCCAACTTGCAGACTGCTTTTTACAGGAAGAAGAGTCAGTGTTGTTCCACTCAATGTTAATGGCTTCAAATTGTTCATGAGTAGTCAAACAATATTTGACCACATATTCACGATTGGGTTGAAATCTGGACTCTGACTAGGCCAAAACATGTGCCTGATGGACTTGTACTCAAGCCACTTCTTGGTTGTCTTTGCACTTTGAGCAGGAGCATTGTCTTGTTGAAAAATAACATCTGATCATTCCTCTTTTGATACACACTTTTCCTTTGTGGGAGGCAAGCCTTTCTGCAATATTCTCCTGTACTCCAAAGTATTAAATGTCTTCTCACAGTGAAGTAGCTCACCAACACCAGCAGCTAAAAGGCTCCCCACACAATGACATTCTTCCTCCATGCTTCACTGTGGTAGAGATGCATTTATTATTATATTTCTCACCAGATTTTTAAAGACACCAATCTGGAGCATCACCACATATTTCATTGTGATTCACCACTCCACACAACTCTGCTGAACCACTCTGATTTAAACTTCCCATATTCTGCCAAAAACCTCATTCTGTCTTTTGATGGTTTTCCGAGACAGCAATAGCTTTTTAAATAATAGTGCATTTGCTTACAATTTAGCTAATTTCCTGACCAATAACTTTTGGTTAAGACAATTAAAAGCTTAGTGTTTAGCCATTTTTGGCTTTTTTGGGTGAACTGTCCCTGTAAAAGGAGCCCATCCAAACAGTAAAAAATATATCTTACATGAAACTCCACACAGAAATGTTCACATATGCACACACAATTGGCAAGCTGATTGGTTTTGTTTGGACTTGTTTCTGAGTAATTTGCATATTTGGCTGAGATAGGAGGTGAGTAACTTTGACAGTTACTCAGAAGAACAGCTCAGAAAACCAAAACTACACATTGAGAGAGTGGACATGATTTGTGTGTGTGTGAAGGCCGTCTCCTCTAGTCTCCACGCGCACAGTTAAAATAGTCAGTTTTCGTGAGCCCTCGAATCTGTGACGCCTGACATCATTAAACAGATCTGCCTGTCTGTAATTTTCAGCCACAGTGTCTGTCACCAGAGAGAGACAGACTGAAGGAGAGCGAGACAGGAGGGTCAAGGGAAGGAGAGAAAGGTTATGTTTTGCCGTAAGAGCATGAAGGAGTGGAAAATTCACTCTTTTATGACCCAACTAATGCAGAGTCTTGTTCTGACATTTGCCAGCTGCTGCAGAGATGTGAACAGCCCTGATCTTGTGATTTGGTTTGTGAAAAGCGGTCCCAAAATAACACTTACAGTATGACACACTTAAAAAAATTAATGTTGTTGCATTGTATAACAAAATATAAAACATTTTGCATCTGCAAACAAATTACTTTAAATAGGCAAACAAATTATTTTTCATGTCCTGGATGTTAGTTCACTCAAAAATGTTTAGATTAATATTTTGTAATTAAAGTGGTAAAATGTTTTGGGTTTTTTTGTGCAAAAAAAGCAATTCATAAAATTGAGATTTAAAGTCACATGGATTACTTTATGTATTTACTAACTCTACTAACTTTCTGGGGCTTAAAAATGGTAGTTGCGTGTACTCTCAATGGAGGCACAGAAATCTCTCGGATTCCATAAAAAATATCTTCATTTGTGTTCCGAAGAAGAACGAAAGTCTTACGGGTTTGGAACGACACAAGGGTAATTAATAGTGGTGGGCCGTTATCGGCGGTTAACGTGAGACTCTTATCGGGCGATAAAAAAAATATCGCCGTTAATCTATTCTCAAAGTTGGGTTGGGCTTTTTCGAATATCGTTATATTTTCACGCAATTCCATGTGTAGCCTAGTATATTTGAGATAATTGACGCCGCGCCTGTCACAGATCGCGCAGCAGGGTATTTTCCTGTCAGGGACACAAGGCGTATACTTTTACATGTTACGTTGGGCGACGTTCCTCTCGTTACTTTATTTTAATGCAATTACATGTTGTTAAATGAGTTTATTCCAAGCGCGCTGTATCTTTGTATGGGCTCAATTTACAAATGAATCACTCTTTTGAGTCGATTCTGTTCAAAGACTTCATCAAACAAGTTGGCAGATCTGTCTAAATCGGTTCGCGAATCAGTCTGAATGATCTGTTCAGTTCCTCACGCACTGAATCGTCTGAAGCGCGTTCAATCACACTCGACTCGGCTTCGTAACAGGAAGATTTAAGAACATCAAGAGCGTTGGATGAAGTGGCCGTGGATCTAGTTTAGTCTAGTGAAAGCAAATCTGCAAATGCATCATATTTTTGCCAGGGATGAAGATCTTTATTAGTTGAACATCTTCGTATGCTGTCTGTTTTATTGTTTTAATAATATTGAATTATTAAACTGAATTTATGTTTTATTTACTGAATTAATGATTCCACAGGACGATACATTCGATTTCATTTCATTCAGGTAATACATTTTACAACCAAACAGATTATTACGCCACGATAGCACTACTAAAAAGTATGAAATTATCTGTTTTTTTGGACATATACATTCATTTATAGGCTACAAAAAAACGCTTCACAGCGTCGGCGCACTGGCAAAGGTTAACAGGTTAATTAAGCTACCATTGTGTAGCCTACAGTTTATGAAATGAACACCCGCCATCCCGCCGCAATGTGCGTGTATTGCGCAGGGGCATTGTCTCAATAGTTTACATTGATTGAAAACTAATTTGTTTTAAAAAGGAGGAGGCCATTGCCGGTAAAGGCAGGTTCACATAAAATCATTATGACATATGACATTATTTTTTGATCTAACGAGCATCTGGGTTGCCTATGCAAAAACGGACTGTAGCTACGTTGTGCTTATTGTTTTTTTCTTCTTCCAATTAGCCTATGTAAAAAAAAACGACGAAAACATGTTACTTGTTCAATTAATAAACAGTTTGTTTGATGACAAATCGCTAAAGATGAAATTGGCCTCCCTTTCGGTCATTGTGAGTGTGCGTTTTTTTGTTTTTTTTTAACGATATTCGACTTTTGCTCCTCTATTGTCGAATGGCATTTTTGGCAGAAATTCACATCCCTACGTGAGGCGAACTATTCTCAAAGACTTACTTTTAGTCATTATTTGGGTAGCACACATATTCTGAATGCCATCGGCAGAATTCAAATGAGCCATTTTAATCTAGATTAATCTAGATTAATTCCAAGATTACAATGAGATTAATCTAGATTAAAAAAAATTATCTATGCCCACCTCTAGTAATTAATAATTGCAGAATTTCCATTTTTGGGAGAACTAACCCTTTAAGTGTTTCAGACAAACATTTCATCATTGCTGCATCCGAAGTCGCATACTATCCGTCCTAAATATTATTCTAAATTAGAATGTGTGTCCCGAATCGTAGTATGTTGAAATTAGTATTCCAAAGATACCCAGATGGTCTCCTTTTTCTGGTCAGAATCTGACTTGCAGATCCGGGCTCACTCTAACAGCTAATATTTCCCACAATCCATTGCGTGTTCGATGAAGATTCGATTAGAACTGCAAACACAAAGTGTAAAATTACAAACATGGCAGATGTGAGGCAGAAGGTTAGGCCTATGTAGAGAAGTTTGGATAAAGGGGTTTGAATGATTAATCATCAGTGTCTAACCTGACAAAAATGTTTATTCAATGTTATCCACATTATATTTAATCTGCAACGTTATGCTGAACTTCTGTAATATTTTTGGTCATTAAATTTTAAATGCATCATTATGCAAACACATAGAGTCTCTACATGAAACATCCACAACTGGCAGATCAATGTGCTTCACATTCATTTCCTAACTTTTCGGAGAGAAATGTAGGAGGATTTTAACAGTGACAAGATTATTGACAGGGCATTTTAAACTGTGACAGGATGCACGTAACGTCCTGGTTGCGTACGCAACCCACGAGGACGTAGTCGACGTCGACTGAATGGGGATCACACTAGGGAGCCAATCGTCTTCAAGTACTATTGAACGAGCCAATGTATATACATCACACACTCCACGGCGCGGGTATAAATACGGAAGTAGATGCACGCACTAGTTGCTTTTTCGCTGAGGAGCCGAGCGTAACCCGGAGTCAGTGGTGGTCCAGTGGTAGTGGCAAGGGGACTACTTCCTGCATACGCAACCGGGACGTTCCCTTTCAGTCGATAATGTCGGACGTAGTCGACGTCGACTGATTGGGGATAACCTTTGAAAACGCCACTAAAGCTGCCACCTTCCGGTGCCTAGACAAAAGCCTCCTAATGCCCCCTCAATTTTAAGGCGGGGAGGGACAGGGCTTACTGTGCGTTTACACCGGTCGCGAATAGCGCGTCAAATTCGCGTCTACCGCGTCTAGTTTGACGCTTGACCACTTTGTGTTAATTCACGCGTCAAGAGTGAAACTGATGCGCGTAAAAACAAAAGTTTGAAGCGAAATTTACGAGCGCCACCCACGTCAGAGGCGAAAGTTTCAAAAGTTTCGAACCCCATTGGCGGCCATCTTTTTACAAGATGTTTGTTGTTGATGGGTCATTTATCGAGAGAGTCACCGCTCTGGAGAGCAGAACAGCGGCGTAGGGATCATCATCACCGTATTTGGGTCCACCAGACCCGTCGGAGGCGAACCCAGTTCGGCGAGTTTCACCATTTGCTCCAGGAGCTGCGCCTGGATGACGGCCGCTTTCAGCGGTACTTCCGCATGTCCCGCGCCCAGTTTGATGACCTGTTGTCCCGCATCGGAGTGAGGATCACCCTCGCCCTCACCCACATAATCTGTAATTTATTTTTGTTTTCATGATAAATTGATTGATTTTATTTTATTTGTCCTCGAGAGGAAATTTGTTTCCACCATCGATGCGTATGATACAGAACACACATAACATACTGAAAAACATAACATATAACATCTACAAAACAAAACAAAAACAAAAACAAAAAGAGAGCATACCTGACGTATCACTGATTCCCTATGTATTTAGGGCTCGTATGGATACAGGAATAAAACTCTTACTGAACTTGGCTTTTCTACACAACGGTAACATATACCTACGGCCAGAAGGCAGGAGAATAAAATATTTATACAGAGGGAGTTCTGGGTCATTTAAGATTTTTTGTGCCTTGCGCAACGTTAGTGTCGAAACGCTCTCCGATAGATTAGGGGTAGGGATACCAATAATTTTACTTGCTAATTTAGTTATCTTTAAAAATTTGTTCTTATTAGTAACTGTAAGCATATAAAAAAAAAACAAATGGCCCCATACGTAAGGATTGGCTCAATAATACTGCGATACAGAATCAGAAGAAGTCGTGGCTGAACAGACAAATGCTTAAGTTTACGAATAGCTGTCAGTCTTTGTTGACAGCGTTTGTAAACTCCTAGAGTGTGCTGATTAAAATTTAGATTTCGGTCCAAAATAATGCCAAGATATTTGAAATGATCTACTCTTTCAACTATCTCTCCATCAATGAAAATGCTAGAAGAATGGATCTGTGCTTTCGAGGTGCTAAAGACCAATTCCTTAGTCTTTAAAATATTGAGGTGCAGAGAGTTATCCTCACACCACGTTCTATAATGTGCTGTAGAACGTTGATAGTCCAAGAGAGAGTCATTGTCCTCATTAAGCAGAGCAAGGATGGCTGTATCATCTGCATATTTAAAATAATGAGTTGTTGTAAATGAACTCTGACAGTCATTTGTATAAAGAATAAAAAGGAATGGGCTAAGTACGCACCCCTGGGGGGCGCAGGTATTGAGGACAATGGGTGGTGATAGTGCATTGCCCACCTTAACCACTTGAGGTCTATTTGAAAGAAAATTATGGATCCAATATATTAGAGATGATGGAACTTGCATTCTCTGTAGTTTCCGTATCACCTGGTGACGCTGAATCGAATTAAAGGCGGAACTAAAGTCAATAAAGAGAAGTCTGGCACAATTCCCAGAAGTGTCCAGATGTTGAAGTAGACAATGCAAGAGACAGGCCACTGCATCATCTGTACCTCTCTTCTGCTTGTATGCAAATTGTAGACAATCCAAAGATGGTGTCACATATGGAAGCATAATGTTTTTAATGATTTTCTCAAAACATTTCATTATAATAGAGGTTAATGATACAGGCCTGTAGTGATTCAACTCCGATGGATGCGTTTTTTTTTTTTTTTTTTGGAGCCAGCCTAGGCTACTAAATGGAGCCAGCCTAGGCTACTACAAAAGTGATTAAACTGTCCTGTGTTTTTTTTTCCCTCACACAACACTGTCCGGACACGAACTATGTTCTTGCACTAAAGTATGTTGGTTCTCTTTACATTAGAATAACAATAATAATGTTTCATATAATCTAGATTATATATGGAACAAATAGCATACAAAATTAATGTCTCATATATTGAAATCAAGTTTTTATGTGGTAAAATATTTACTTCGCCACGTGACAGCAAGCTGGCTCCTGATTGGTTAACGCGGCGCGAATTTGACGCAGAAGTTCAGATTTTTCAACTCGGGCGGCAGACGCGAATTCGCGTCAAATGCGTGAATGCACAAAAAGCACTAAATAAATCATTAGCGCGTAATGCCATTCGCGTGAACTTGAGTCTACCGCGCCGCGCTGTACGCCTCATTTGCACCGCAGGAATTTTATACGCGCGTAACGCGTCTTTGCATTGACTTAACATTGAAATCACTCGCGCTAGACGCTCTATTCGCGTCCAGTGTGAACGCACCATTAGGCCAGGGAAGTCACTGCTGTTCCTACAGGACCACTGGGAAAGTGTTCCCTGTACATTGGAAGGAAGGGATGCTGCGGAAGCCGCATCCTACCTGAAAGGAGGTAATGTGGAGAATACACATATGAACTGGGCGGATGACCGGGCAGTATGACATATGGAATGTCAATGTGGTGACTCTAGCCCAAGACAGGGGGAGACTCATCGGACAGTGACGGCAGAGAGACTCTTCCGAGGGAAGACACGGGCTCGCCGTAGGTAGCCGTATCGTGGAAGAATACGCATATGGGATTACCGTAGGGACTGCAACATATGGTTCCAACACAGGACACAGGTTAACACAGGTTCCACACTGCTTACGAGTGGTAGGCCTAACACCAGACATTCCGCACGTCCGACGTTGGAGGGGTGTGGAGGAACTCAACAGGGTTCGGTTTAAGAGAACTCAACTGGAGTAGAAAGGGGTACGTATCCAGTTCATTGGAGGGGAATGGCGCAGCAAGCCGACACTTGAACCGGGCTCATGGTGAAACTGGCTTCCTGAGAAGGGAGCCCACGGGAAGCAGCGGTTCAATCTAGGTGTCGCCCAGCCCCCAACTCTAGAAAATATGTCAACACCCAGGCGGAGCACACACTCATTATAGTTGAGCTCAACACCTAAGCGGACATGAGCATCTCGTAATTTTTCACCGAAATGAAGGCAGCCACCATCAGTGGGCCAACTTTGCTTGGAAACAGCCTTTCCTCTCTGCTGATTCCTAACAGATAAGAGCTGGTCTGAGGTCTAAGGCTTGCGTTCTGTACACGTCTAACCGCTATGAAGCAGATGGACAGAGAAAGCCAGGGCTGGTTCTGCCTCCTCGGGGGCAGCGCTTGCAGGCTCACCAACTGATTCTATTACGGGAGAGATAGGAACCTTGGGCACAATCCAGGCCGGGGTCTCAGCTAGTGAGAGTTAACCGGCCCAGACTCCAGGCACAATTCGTTGACCGAAAGCAAGCAAGTCCCTACCCTCTAGAAGAGACCATGCGAGCAGGAGAACTGTTTTAACAGAATTTTTAACTCACTGCCTGCAGTGGCTCAGGGGTGGTCTCTGCAGTGCAGTTGCACCAGAGATAAGGCCCAAGAGGATAAAGAGGGACGCAAGGATTTGCATTACCTTGCTCCCTCAGGAACCTGACGATCAGGACGTGCTTCCCACGCTTCTGCATCATTATGTGCATCAAGAATACAGAGGGAACATTGTTTGGATGGGTGGAGGGAACAGCCTACTCCAACCCATCTTGCAGGAAAGAGACCACTGAAATGATCGAAAGCTTTCAAGATCTCCTCACGGAGAGAAGACTCACTCAACTACTAGGTTCCACTTTTAACGCGTAAGCACACCACCTCTTTCCAGGGGGTGCCCGCAGAAGTGATTGTAACTACCACATGTACTGTGAAAGCCACCTGAACCTCCGCGTTTAGTGTAGGACCGCCCGGAATATCCAGGGGTAGAACGCGGGTGCCATCATGCTCCGTCCCTGAAAATGTGTTCAGGGGACGTCAGGAAGGCTGTCAATGGGAACTAGGTCGGGTTGGGCCAATAAGGGGCAACTATGAAGACCTGCTCCACTCCTGACTTGGCACAGTAGGTGCAAGCGACAGGCGCAAAAAAGACAGGAGCACTGCTCAACACTACATGTGAAGATCACAGAGTTTTAGGAGCATTTCTGCTCAACACTTGAGTGTGATAAATTCACTGAGCTTCAGGAGCATTTCTGCTCAACACCTGAGTGTGAAAAGATTCACTGAGCTTCAGGAGCATTTCTGCTCAACACTGAGTGTGAAAAGATTCACTGAGCTTCAGCAGCATTGCTGCTCAACACCTGAGTGAGATGAACTTCACTGAGTTTCAGGAGCATTTCTGCTTAACATGATAGTGTGATGAATTCACTGACTTGAGCAGGCGCTAGGCGATGAGGCTTTTTTTAGGAGGCTCACTGGGGAAACACATTTCTGCGGGCCCCCGGGGCAGCTGAGAGTCAGTGTCTGTCCAAGGGTTGTCTGCTCGGACAGAATAAATTGAACTGGCAGGGAGACAAAACCGGAGAGGCAACTGAGCGGCCCCGGAGTGGTCATGACCAGTGTTAATTTTGTCAGCAAATTTTGATTTAGTTTTAGTCTTAGTCTTTTGACTAAAATGCCATTTAGTTTTAGTCATATTTTAGTCATCTGAATTGTTTTAGTTTTAGTCTAGTTTTAGTCGACGAAATACAATAACATTTTAGTCGACTAAATCTACAGTAGATTTAGTCGACTAAAATATAATGGGTTTAGTTCAATTGTAATGCATTAATTTAGAATTTCTCTAAAATTTCCAAACCCATATACTCCCGGAGAAAACATCTATTAACCTATTAATATGAATGATTTTTAAGTTTGAACATGCAATACAGATACAGATTTAACTGCTGTTACTTAAAAAATATCTTAAAATGAAATAAAACCACTTTTCCTAAAGTACAACACAGTCTTCTTTACAATGAATGATATATTCATTCCTTATAACTACTTACACATCATTCTTTATTCTTTCAAGCAGACATAATTATTTGTATGAATTAAATATAATTAATCCTTATTAAAGCTATTAACAAACAGTGAATGCTTTTCTCTTTTTCTTTTGTTGCTTGATCAAAATTAAGGACACGGACCGCATTAGGTTTATTGCCACTGTCACTTTAAGACGTCGATCATGTCCAATGACATGCGGATACAATTGCACTGATGCACATCCGACACACTGACAGTTTAAGACATAACCAGCATAGTTTACATACTCTCCAAAAAGGACATTTAGACATACTGTTGTGTATTTCTCCATTCAGACACGAAAGAGAGCTCAATTCAGTAGCCTACTCGCGCGCTGTAGGTGTATTGTGCATGACTGCACGCTTCGGGTTAGGTGTGTGCGCAAAGAAAACCGCACCGAATAGAGCTCTTTTTTGCATCGTCACTCTTATTCAGAGATCTATATGTCTGCTCTACTCATTCTCCCAGACGTTCACATTTTTTAACGTTTTATGACCGCGGGGTAGATCACGTTACAGTAGCCTACAAATGTGCGCATCTACCACACACGCAGGACATCAGTTCTGACGGATCGCTTCCCAAATCGTCACTATCTAACATTTTCGTCTAGTTTTTATTCGTTGACGAAAATGTCAATAGATTTTCGTCATAGTCTTTGTCATTCAAAACTAGGTTTTATTTAGTTATCGTCTCGTTTTCGTCTGTGAAAAAATGTCGTTGACGAATAATTTTCGTCGTTATTTTCGTCAACGAAATTAACACTGGTCATGACCCAACTGGACCCCAGGGGATGGAGTCTCCACTCACCCTGGCTATAACTGTCGTGAGGCTCGTCGGCGGCACGATTGAGTAGGCCGGGAAAGAGTGGAACGAAGCGTCCTCAAAAGCTTCTGACTCCAAGGAGGAGGTGACGGGTGAGTCGTGATATGCGAGGGAAGCTTACGCAACGTTCGCCATGTCTAACAACTCGAGGCACGAATGCCCATGCAGTCGGGGGTCGCCCAGGCCCCCGTTAAATCACGCCCTTTGTACATGGCCCCTGAGTCGGTGAGGGTGCCCCGGTGGGCGAGGTCGGATCCAGTGCGGTGCTCACCTATGAGCGCACGGTCTGGGCTACCCTTGTGCATGCCATGGGTGCCCTGGCCTGACAGACCTGTAGCAGCGCCTTGGCACGCATAGGAAGGCGGCTTGCCCAGAGGCTTTGTAAACTCTGCCCGTCGGAACGGACGAGAATTCACAGGCCTTAGGGGGGGACGAGGATCCCCCCAAAAGGCAGCGGCTGCCAGACACAGGTGCACCTGTGTCGTGACAGACCGCTTCAATGGAGGGACACCTCGCAACCAGAGTTTCTGCTAGAAAAAATGGTGCCGGTCAAAGTAACCGGCAGAGGTTTCGTTTTACGGACATTTTGATGAAATGCCAGTCAAATATTGCCTCTTAATTAGTCAAGTTGAGGAAAACTGGAGGCAGGCTATGTAACTTAAAAAAATGAAATAATCAGGTCGTATAGAATGCAACATGTTTGCAGTGGCGGCTGGTGATAATTATTTTTGGGGGGGCGGGGCGAAAATAAATTTCAGATAGCTGTTGGAGGTTTCTTACCCCCGTTATTGTCCACAAAACTTCAGTGCCGACACGTTTCTTATGACAAGCGCGGGTGAAGCTCGTCCTCTGTCACTGGCTGCTGCCGGATTTGTAAATCGTTTCTTTTTTTTTTCTTTTTTTTTGCGAACGCCTTGTGAAAGGGTTTTTTTGTAAATCAATGACGGGTTAAATTTGGTTTAACTGCTGCCATTATCTCTACGAAAGTGATCAGCCTAGCAAGGTTTTGTCGAAGTCGCCTGCACACTCGCAGTAGTGGCCCAAGAGTGTACAGTTGAATGACAGGTGACGAGAAATCAGATTGGATAAAATAACATGTATCAAATTCTGATCATCATCACCTTAACTGTTACCACTAAAATGTAGATGTAATGTATTTCCAAATCTAAGCCCATCTTATGCGGAATGTTGCCTAATAGACTGCAACACGATAAAACCAATGGATAAAACAGGCACCTTCAGAATGCGTAAAAGACGCACCGGCCAAGGCAGGTCTAACTCACTGTGTGCCTTCTAATAATGGACAGAACAAGTCGCGTTTTCAGGTGATACATCATAGATGATGTAGGCCTACTGTATTTAAGCACTGTATCACACAAGTTGCAACTTACATCTGTGTCATTCTTTTTGGTGAAATGGTCCCACACACTACTATTCTTTGCACCCTTCATCCTGTAGTCTGCCCTGGCTCTAACCTTGAGTGTTTTAGCCTGTAGCCTTTACTTTTTGCAAACCTTGTGCGCGTGCGAACCCAAACGCTGTGACCTTGCGCAAAATTTTTTTATTGGTTTATTAAGTACAAACAGGCGAGTAATGAAAAATTGAGTGTGAGGGATTTGTTCACTTCACACAAAAATATCTTGGAATGAGATGGCTAACTGTAGTAGCGTTTAGTCCACTGTCTATAATAGCCTAATTTAGAGATCACTTTTTTTTTAACCGACTACCGACAACTTTGATCGGTTAACGTTGATACGGTCAAACGGTCATCGGTTAGCATCCCTATTTCAAATAGATGAAAAAAAACATGAACATCTGGTGGTGGTGGAGCTTCAGGCGTTCCTGATTCACAATCGTCCGTTGCGTTTGGCCTCTGAAAAAAGCTTTTAAGGCTAGTCTGCCTGCGCCTGGCCATATTTGAAACGTCTCACTCAATCGTTCGTTGTTTAGGTCTATATTACAGCCGTTTTAGCCGTGCGCTTTATTTTGAAATGCAGAATGCGATGTTGTTTAATAACTTTCAAACGGTAGAGCCTGTTCCTTTATAACATAGCAAACGGTTGGTGTATTTTTTCTTTATACATTTTAGGTTTATTCTCAAATTCAGATTGTGTTAGGGGGGCGGGATTATTAGGCAATTTTAATCAGACAATTTGACCGGATTTTTTTTTTGTCGGACATTTCATTTTTTCCCCGGGCAATGTCCGGTAATTACCGGACAACGGAAACCCTGCTCGCAACCCTTCACCGCTCCTCCATCAAGGGTAGTGAGGGGGGAAAAGCTATTCAGGCAGTTTCTGGCAGAGAAAGGTGCCGTTCACCACCTGATAAGCTCTCCATGCATTTCGGGAAAGAAAAGCACTGGGGCGGCAAGCTGAAAAACCAGCTCGACCTGCCCCGAGATACCAAATCTCCAACCGAGACTGAACGGGACACGGTGGAGTTCCACTCGAGCCTGGCAGCCTCGGCGGCCCGTTTCAGCATAGCTGACATTTCTGGATCTGGCTCGGGCAATGTTACACTCCCAGAGGGAGATAACACAGCTGAGTCGTCATCTCCAGAGGCCAGCTCACCCTTCGATGCTGCTATCGACGTCTTATCCTCTAGGGGAACCCCAACTGAAACAGCTGATCGGCCCATTACAGTGGGACCAGCATGCTCAACCGGAATTCCATCGGATGCGGTGTGATGGAGGAGTGAGGAGTCCACAGGGAATGGTTACCGGGCGAGACAGCCATTACTATACTCCGATCACCCATCCCACACGGCTCCCGGGGGTAGGGCATGGTAATGGGGACTCGCGCTTCACGGACGAAGGTGAGTCTTGATCTCAACACAGCGACAGTCATATTCCCGCAATGAGAACATGAGCTGTCCACAAAAGCTGCCCCAGTGTGCTGAACATATAAATATATGGTCCTTCACAAAAAATTAGCATATTGTGATAAAGTTCATTATTTTCCGTAATGTAATGATAAAAATTAAACTTTCATATATTTTAGATTCATTGCACACCAACCGAAATATTTCAGGTATTTTATTGTTTTAATACTGATGATTTTGGCATACAGCTCTTGAAAACCCAAAATTCCCATCTCAAAAAATTAGCATATTTCATCCGACCAATAAAATAAGTGTTTTTAATTAAAAAAAAGTCAACCTTCAAATAATTATGTTCAGCTATGCACTCAATACTTGGTCGGGAATCCTTTTGCAGAAATGACTGCTTCAATGCGGCGTGGCATGGAGGCAATCAGCCTGTGGCACTGCTGAGGTGTTATGGAGGCCCGGGATGCTTCGATAGCGGCCTTAAGCTCATCCAGAGTGTTGGGTCTTGTGTCTCTCAACTTTCTCTTCACAATATCCCACAGATTCTCTATGGGGTTCAGGGCAGGAGAGTTAGCAGGCCAATTGAGCACAGTAATACCATGGTCAGTAAACCATTTACCAGTGGTATTGGCACTGTGAGCAGGTGCCAGGTCGTGCTGAAAAATTAAATCTTCATCTCCATAAACCTTTTCAGCAGATGGAAGCATGAAGTGCTCCCAAATCTCCTGATAGCTAGCTGCATTGACCCTGCCCTTGATAAAACACAGTGGACTAACACCAGCAGCTGACATGGCACCCCAGACCATCACTGACTGTGGGTACTTGACACTGGACTTCAGGCATTTTGGCATTTCCTTCTCCCCAGTCTTCCTCCAGGCTCTGGCACCTTGATTTCCGAATGACATACAAAATTTGCTTTCATCCAAAAAAAGTACTTTGTACTTTACAACAGTCCAGTGCTGCTTCTCTTAAGCCCAGGTCAGGCGCTTCTGCCGCTGTTTCTGGTTCAAAAGTGGCTTGACCTGGGGAATGTGGCACCTGTAGCCCATTTCCTGCACACGCCTGTGCACGGTGGCTCTGGATGTTTCCACTCCAGACTCAGTCAACTGCTTCCGCAGGTCCCCCAAGGTCTGGAATCGGTCCTTCTCCACAATCTTCCTCAGGGTCCGGTCACCTCTTCTCGTTGTGTGGCGTTTTTTTGCCACACTTTTTCCTTCCCACAGATTTGCCACTGAGGTCCCTTGATACAGCACTCTGGGAACAGCCTATTTGTCCAGAAATTTCTTTCTGTGTCTTACCCTCTTGCTTGAGGGTGTCAATGACAGCAGTCAGGTCGGCAGTCTTACCCATGATTGCGGTTTTGAGTAATGGAACAGGCTGGGAGTTTTTAAAAGCCTCAGGAATCTTTATCAGGTGTTTAGAGTTAATTAGTTGATTCAGATGATTAGGTTAATAGCTCTTTTAGAGACCCTTTTCATGATATGCTAATTTTTTGAGATAGGAATTTTGGGTTTTCATGAGCTGTATGCCAAAATCATCAGTATTAAAACAATAAAAGACCTGAAATATTTCAGTTGGTGTGCAATGAATCTAAAATATATGAAAGTTTAATTTTTATCATTACATTATGGAAAATAATGAACTTTATCACAATATGGTAATTTTTTGAGAGGGACCTGTATATACACACACATTTATATAAACATAAATATATGTGATGCAACACGTGATGCAACAATTGTGACCGTCAGAGAGGAAAAGGGAACGACATAATCCTGAAACGCACGGGTGTGTGATGGGGCGCATAGCTACTGTCACGGCAGCGATGTGCTACCTTTTCTAGTACACAAAGACTGAGGACAAATGTGGCCTGTATTTGTTTGTCTAGCGTGTAAATGTGTTCTGTTAATCCTCATACTGTTACAAATCAGCGGTTAACTTAAAGGTACAGCGGAAGATCTTTCCGAATTTTAGAAAAGACCCGCCCTCTCCAATTTTTTTAAAAATGCACATGCGCAACACTCTATTTGCTCCCGAGAGGGAACGCCTATTAAACGTGATGATATGCGAAGACATGGTATGCAATGGAGAAGTAGCTTGTTGCATTTGTGTAATAAATACTATGGTAAACACATTGTAATTATCGAAAATGAACACACAAGGTTTTAGAATATTTCAGCGTGATACCATTTACCATTTGGTCATAAGGCTACTTTAGACAAATTGAGATGTTTACCGTGTCAATGCGGTGCATGACTTGTGCCAGGGCTAGCATCGCTAATCATAGCTTACATTAACTTTTACTAGCAGTGATTTTAAATGGATTTCTCCAAATAGCATGACAAACTTTTCCTGTCTCAAATCAAATCAAATCAAATCAAATCCTTTTATTGTCACACAACCATATACACAAGTGCAACAGTGGGTGAAATTCTTAGGTGCAGTTCCGAGCAACATAGCAGTATTACACGATGTGACGAAAACAATTACAGCAAACATCAGATTTACATAGATTACACATCTAATGTGGGCACAATTACTCACAGTACCATATACACTAACAGAACAATAAATAATATACAATGTACAATATACAACAGTTTACAATATACAACAATATACAATATACAAAAATACAAAAAGAGGTAATTATACATAGAGTAGATACTCGTAAGGTGCAAATATATATATATATATATATATATATATATATATATATATATATATATATATATATTATGTAAATGCAGTAGGTTATGTTGTGCTGTGTTGACAGTTAGAATGTTTATGGTTATTGATCATGAGGGATCAAGAGTTTAGAAATCTAATTGCTTGTGGGAAGAAGCTGTCATGGAGTCGGCTGGTGTGTGTCCTGATGCTGCGGTACCGCCGGCCTGAGGGTAGCAGTGAGAGCAGCCCATGGCTCGGGTGGCTAGAGTCTCTGATGATCCTCCGAGCTTTCTTCACACACCGCCTGGCATAAATATCCTGGAGGGAGGGAAGCTCACCTCCGATGATACGGCTGGCAGTGCGCACCACCCTTCGCAAGGCTTTGCGGTTACGGCTGGTAGTATTGCCATACCAGGCAGTGATGCAGCCAGTCAGGATGCTCTCGACGGTGCTGGTGTAGAACTGTGTGAGGATGTGGCGGTTCATTCCAAACTTCCTCAGCCGTCTCAGGAAGAAGAGGCGCTGATGAGCCTTCTTCACGACGGCCTCAGTGTGGACGGACCATGTGAGTTCCTCTGTGATGTGGACACCGAGGAACTTGAAGCTGCTGACTCTCTCCACCGGTGCTCCATTGATGGTGATGGGGCTGTGTTCTCTGTCGTTCTTCCTGAAGTCGACCACTAGCTCCTTGGTTTTGCTGATGTTGAGGGAGAGGTTGTTCCTCTGACACCAGTGCGTCAGAGTGAGCACCTCCTCTCTGTAGGCCGTTCCATCGTTGTCGGTGATCAGACCTACGACCGTAGTATCATCAGCAAACTTGATGATGGAATTAGAGCTGTGAGTTGCCACGCAGTCATATGTGTACAAGGAGTACAAGAGTGGGCTGAGAACACAGCCCTGTGGGGCTCCAGTGTTGAGGGTCAGTGATGAGGAGATGTTGCTGCCTATTCTAACCACCTGGCGTCTGTTTGACAGGAAGTCCAGGATCCAGCTGCACAGCAAGCTGTTTAAGCCCAGAGCCCGGAGTTTCACATCAAGCAAGGAGGGCACTATGGTATTGAATGCTGAGCTGTAGTCTACAAATAGCATTCTCACATATGTGTTCCTCTTTTCCAGGTGGGAGAGAGCAGTGTGTATTGTAGATGCAATAGCATCATCAGTGGAGCGGTTATTGCGGTATGCAAACTGCAGTGGGTCCAGTGAGGAAGGTAGAACAGAGCAGATGTAATCTCTGACTAGTCTCTCAAAGCATTTACTGATGATGGGGGTCAGAGCAACAGGGCGCCAGTCATTTAAGCAGGTGATGTTGGTTTGCTTCGGTACAGGTACTATGATGGACGTTTTGAAGCATGTGGGGACTACAGACAAGGAGAGGGACCAATTGAAAATGTCCGTAAAAACACCAGCTAGTTGGTTCGCGCACTTTCTGATGACGCGGCCCGGAATACCGTCTGGACCCGCGGCTTTACGGATGTTCACCCGACGGAAAGATCGGGTTACATCCGCTACAGAGACGGAGAGTGTACTAACCTCTGTAGCTTCAGCCGCGAGAACTCTCTCCGCGAGGGGGATGTTAGTTCCCTCAAATCGAGCATAAAAAGTGTTCAGCTCATCTGGGAGAGAGGCAGTGTTGTTCACTGTGGAGTTTATGTTTCCTTTATAGTCCGTAATGCTATTAATTCCCTTCCACATGCTTCTAGAGTCGGTGGTGTTGAACTGTCCTTCAATCTTGTCCCTGAATTGGCGTTTTGCTGCTCTGATAGTTTTTCGGAGGGCATAACTTGCTTGTTTTTGCTCCTCCGCACTCCCGGAGTTAAAAGCGGAGGTCCGCGCGTTGAGTGCTGCACGAACATCGCCATTAATCCATGGTTTCTGGTTCGGGTAAATCCGTATTGTTTTGATCGGAACAACGTCTTCTACGCACTTCCTGATGAAACAGGTTACGCTATCAGCATAAGCCTCGATGTCGTCATCAGAGGCCGACCGGAACATCTCCCAGTCCGCGTGATCAAAACAGTCCTGAAGCATAGAGTCTGATTGGTCCGACCAGCACTGGATCGTTTTGAGGGCGGGTGTTTCCTGTTTCAGTTTCTGCCTGTAAGCGGGCAGAAGGAGAACGGAAGAGTGATCCGATTTGCCAAAAGGTGGGCGGGGGAGGGATTTGTAGCCATCCCGGAAAGGGGAGTAGCAATGATCCAAAACCCGGTCCCCTCGTGTGTTAAAGTTTATGTGTTGGTGGTATTTAGGTGCTATTTTCTTAAAGTTGGCTTTGTTAAAGTCCCCGGACACAATGAACGCGGCCTCAGGGTGCGCGGTTTCCTGCTCGCTTATTTCCCCATACAGTTCCTTTAGTGCCCGGTCTGTGTCGGCTTGTGGGGGAATGTACACAGCCGTGATAATGACCGCTGTGAATTCCCTCGGTAGCCAGAATGGTCGACACAGAAGCATGAGAAATTCCAGATCAGGAGAGCAGAAAGACTTGATAGAATGTACGTGCCTCTGATCACACCAGGATTTGTTGATCATAAAACATACACCTCCACCTCTGCTTTTACCTGAGAGGTCTTTAACTCTATCCGCTCGGTGCACTGAGAACCCCGCGGTTTCGATGGCCGAGTCTGGAATCTCAGCAGACATCCAAGTTTCTGTAAGGCAGATAATGCAGCAGTCCCTCGTCTCCCGTTGGAAAGAGATCCGCGCTCTCAACTCACAGAGCTTGTTGTCTAGAGACTGAACGTTTGCTAGCAGAATACTGGGAAGCGGGGGTCGATTTGCACGCCGTCTTACTCTGACGAGAACGCCGGCTCTTCTTCCCCTTCTCCGGCTGCGTTTCCGCGGCCAAGCTGCCCAGACAAAGGGCTCCGCTGCCGTGTTTGTAAACAGCGGGGCATCACTGAAGAAATGAAAGTCCGGTTTTCGGTGTTCGATTGCGGAACCAATGTCCAAAAGTGTTTGTATGTCGTACTGAATAAGACAGACAACATCCAAGACAAAAAACAAAAGAACTGTAAACAGAACAAACAAAAAACTACCATGTTGTGACGGAGCTCGCAACGCAGCAGCCATACTCGGCGCCATCTTGAACTCAGTAGAACACTCAGTGTCTAGTAGAATCTTCGCGACTTCGGCATCAGTGGGAAGCCCAACCTGTGCTTTTAGCGCACGCAAGCGTGTGAAATATTCACCCAAAATCACTCTGGTCTTGATTCTATATACTGCGGCCTTTCTCTTCTTATCATACACTTCGTATACATTTTTCTCTTTCGACCCTCAGCCATTTTCAAAGGAATGGCTGAAACCATAACTCATCACACATAATACACATGAAAGTGGGCATGCGCAGAAGGGACGAGCACGTACGACGGCCTTACGTAAACATATCACCAGAATGATTGACACTTAGGTGGACCAATAGTATAGGCTACCCACCTGGAAAAAGAAAATCCTCCGCTATACCTTTAACCTTTCACCACAAAACCCAATAGTTATCCCGTAGTTTTTGTGTCCACACTTTTAACATCTAATACTACGGTGATCTATATGCTATAGCTACTATCAATACATATCTTGCTGTTTTAAAAAAGAATCGAGCCATTTGCTTCACAGTCATAACCAGTTACAATAATCACGCAACACATGTCTTCGTTAATTATGTATCTGTTTATTTAGTTTAAGAGGAACATAGCTGTGACATACCATCTTTGTGTCTTACTGGCGTCTCCGGTTTGTTTGTGTAAAAGAAGATTTGCCGTAATTGTGGGGTTAAAATGCCGCTAGGACTTCCGGGTCAGTAGTAAGTGACCCGGAGTTTGAGTTATTAATTTTTAGCTGTTAATATGACTTGTGGCTTGCCAATTTTTAGCTAGAACTATAGAAATAATATTCTGTAATTTTCTAGTTTTATAGAGGTAGCATTTCGGCTATTTTAAGCGTTTATGGTGTTTTCATCTGAGCCACCCCTGTATTGTAATCGTGTGTTGGTATGTGCCAATTCCAGGGGTGCTTTCAGGCCTATAAAGCCTAGTATCTTCATTCTTCTGGTAGCGAGGGGTGAGAGGACATAAGTCTGTCTATGCTGTAAATATAAGTGACTTGTGTTAAGCTCAATTTCTGAACAGCTGTAAACATTTGATTGTTGTTTTTGTTTTTTTGGCTCTCATGTCAATTTTTTTTATTTATTTTTTTCGTGTTAATTTTTATTTCCCTTCATTGGCCTTAATTGGGAAAAAATAAAAGATCCCATCTGTTTCAAACTCATCCAACTTACATCTGAGTGCTTACATCTGCTCACGACGACTCAGTCACGTCTACCCTTAACAGAGTGGAATGACATCTTGAAAAAGCCGCAAACGCACCCGTGTTGCTCTTTCAGGAAATAGGACCCATCACCATTGCCGGAGCACACGGGAATGTCCGCGACAACACTGATCAGTGAACTGAAGCAGTTAAGCACTCACTTTTCCACCCTCTAACCAGCCGTTAACACATAGAAACCCTTAGAAATTTGTTGCTGTTAAAACAGCACTTGAGAGCTCAAAGCTTGCGATCACCGCTGCACTCGCGCTGTAGAACCACCAGCACTGGGAAGAGTCTTCCTGAAGAACACCGACACATTCGCTCCTTGTATACAACAGCACTCTTCAGAGACATCAAACGATCGGCTCCAAAGCGAAAGGCAACTAGTGCGTTTATCCACTTCCATATTTATACCCGCGCCGCGGGGGCGGAGTGTGTGATCTAAATCAGCGCGCCAATTACATTGGCTTGTTCAATAGTACTCGAAGAAGATTGGCTTGACTACGTCCGACGTTATGGACTGAAAGGGAACCAAAGTCCATTTAAAGGATTAATTCACCTCAAAATAAAAATGTCCTAATAATTTACCCACCCCAATGTCATCCATGATATCCATGTCTTTCTTTCCTCAGTGGAAGAGAAATTAACTTTTTTGAGAAAAACATTTCTGGATTTTTCTTTAAATAATGGACTTCAATGACAACCTGCGCACATATATTCAAACGCACATGACGATAGAATAAATTCTTAATGCGCATGTGAACGCCATCAGCGTCTATCACAGGTTCACGTTTAACCTGTTTAGAGAGTTTAGAGAGAACGTTGTCGTCGTAGCGGCCCCTAATTTAATAACAAATGATCATTTAGACGGAAGTGAATCAATCAAAACTAACTTTAGCTGGAAAAAACACTTTTCAAGAACCACTATAAAACCAAACCAATCTCTGTTACCTTAAATTATATGTTTATCTCTGTAAAGCTGCTTTGAAACAATCTAAATTGTTAAAAGCGCTATATTAATGAGGAGGACAACCAGCGTTTTGAAGTCCAAATCAATGCAGTTTCAAAGGTCTTTGAAGTGCTTCAACGGACTGCACAATCACAGCTGAGGAGGGGAGGGTCTTATCTCACGAAACGATAGGTAATTTTCAAAAAAAAAAAAAAATCATATATATATATAATTTTTTTAATATTTTTTTTGGAAAATGGCCTATCGTTTCGTGAGATAAGACCCTCCCCTCCTCAGCTGCGATCCGGACAGTTGTAGTTAAAAAGTGTGTGTATATATATATACTTTTTAACTACAATTGTTCGGATTGAGCTGATCTGCAACGCGCCGGGAACTACGTCATCACGTTGAAAGGTCAGGCTCGATGTCGCGTCTGCGGAAGTACCGGCCTACTGTTTACAAAGCGACCAATACAATTTGAACTATCCTCCTCTGCACGGTCGAGTGGGGCGGTACTTCCGCTGGTGCCGGCGACATTGAGCCAGACCTTTCAACGGGATGACGTAGTTCCCGGCGCGTTGCAGATCAGCTCAATCCGAACAATTGCAGTTAAAAAGTGTATATATATATATATTTTTTTTTTTTTTGCGCTAAATACTCTCCTCCTCAGTTGCAATTGTGCACAGTCCGTTGAAGCACCTTTGAAACTGCATTGATTTGGACTTCAAAACGCTGGTTGTCATTGAAGTCCATTATTCGAAGAAAAATCCAGAAATGTTTTCCTCAAACAACTTAATTTCTCTTCCACTGAGGAAAGAAAGACATTGACATCTTGGATGGCATTGGGGTGAGTAAATTATTAGGAAATTTTCATTTTGAGGTGAACTAATCCTTTAAGACAAGTAATTTCACTCTGCGGCCATCCTATCTCTTTAAATGGGGAAACATCAAATTCTCTAAAACTGTTCGCCAAGCTTACGATTAAATTTCATGTTTGAAATCACCAATGAAATCTGACAACAACTGTCTTATAAATGGTGTTTCTAAATGCTCAAATCATGACAGAAAAATACCTTTTTCAGGCTGGATCAAGCTAATGTGCAGTGGAAGCGTGCATCTGACTGTTTTTATGGGAATGGGAACCGGAGCTTCTAACGGCAGCTGCAGTGACGTGAGGGCTTTACCAATCGCCAAGTGGCTCTTATTTAGAAGGCGGAACTTATTCCGCTATATTGAGCGTTGCTCTTTTCCCCATTCAAAACAATTCGAGTGTCTTGTTATTATGTCTTGTCACAATACGAGTGTCTTGTGTCTTGTTACTGTCTTGTTATTCTATAATCTTTGACGCAACTATGCGGCAGAGCTGTCCGTTAAAGACACAATTATGACAATGTCCCAAAGCTGTGTACTTTTTCTTCACAAAAACAGTACATACTTAGAAGACTTTCGCCTACTTTTAGGGCATAGTATGTCATGACTATACCTTCCTAAATAGCTTCAGATCAAGTCTTTAGTAATGACATCAACTACAGACTGCAAAATAAAGTTTCTTATGAACTCTGAACTCTCTCTAAACTGCACTATGTGCTGTGTGCGTGCCAAATAGGCTGCATAATAAAGTAATTAAAGGGTCAGATATCTCTATGATTAAACTGCAATTCAGGCCTGACTGCAGGACTAATTAGAAGTTAACCAGACACACCAAAGGTTTGTTGCTGCTGATCCTCTTGTACTTCCTCTGGATTCTTCACGTTTGATATCCTCCTGTCGGCTTTGTACGTCCCTGCTGTTTGGGCCCATTCAGGCTTTCATGTGGTCAGGTGTTTTTCTGCAGACAGGGATATGGCTACAAAAAGGATTACGGCTCCTCAGCAGAGCTCCGAGCTTGTTTATTCGCCATGATAACTTCAGCTATGAGGTCACAAAGCAGGCAAGTGCATCAGGAACATGTGGTAGAGTGTATTTTATGTTAAAAGCAAAATGTAATTGTTGTTTTTGTTTTTTTAGCTTTTTGTAGGAATGTTAGCCTTGCCCTTCATGCTTTGAATAAGCTGGTGTATTCCAAAGCCATAACATAATTCGCATTTAGGAGATATAAGCATTCAAAACTTAGTTTCTCATTTCCACTAAAATGGATCACCGATTTGTACGACATCACCGCGGACTTCAGCTTCTCATCACATCTTCTGTCCAATCAAATGCTCTCTAGAATCTAAAGTGTCCTGCTCCCTATGATATAAATACCACCTGGCCAAAGCGACCGTTTACACGTAACGGAGCAATATGGGTTGGAGATGTGTGTTCGGTTGCTCAAACGCTTGAGATTTATTCCGTTTTTCCAATGTACGTTAGTTAAGCATGAAATGGCAAGAATTTATTCACACCTTTAGTATTGAATCCAACATCAGCGCTCTGATTCACTTCCATGGTGCTGTCAAGTACGACTTGCAGTCTGTGAGGAAAACTAAACGTTTTTGGCTATTTGAAAAGGGGGAGGAGCCATTCAATATGTCCCGCCTTAGCTTCCCGTTTCAGAGGAAATTATCACCGCATCATACAAAGCGGAGTGTTTCAAGGCACTTCAGTGGGCCTTTAAGATTAATGTTTTTTTTTCTCTCTTCATATTCTGTCCATCTGACCTTACATGTTAAAAAATGACAATATGCAGAAGTGTACATCAGTGCACTTGTTTTTTTGTTTGTTTGTTGTAATACAAGTTGAAATGATATTCTGCGGTGATCAATGATTAAGCAGACATGGACAGCTTCTGTTTTTACCTAAGCTCTATGCATGAAATTAGGACACTCACATTTACGTCTACATTTATTAATTTAGAAAATGTGTTTTATCCCAAGCAACTTTACTACACACAATATATAGAATATTTTGCTAAGTCGAAGTTTGTGGATGCTGTTGGAAGCGTAACCTGCTGAATAAAGCAAGCAGTGTATGCCATTATGAAAACATCCCTAAGTGGTTTCTTTAGGTGGCAGTATGAATTGTAACAAGTCAATTATCGTTCCATTTATAGATTTTAATCAGACAAATATCTATACACTTTGCTTAAAATAAAAGTAGTACTGTTAACCATCTAAATCATATGACTGGCACATTTAAAATATCGTGTGAATCATAAAATGCTACTTTTACAGGATTCATATGCTCAGTGTTAAGTGCAATTTCTGACTACATATTTACAATACAGTAATTTACTGCAAGAAGAATAAGAAGTTCCTTATAAAGGGAAACAAAAGCAATCTGCCTTTTGTGGTGACCCAGGGGGAAAAGTCTTAAATAGCAGAGTGTACAACAGAAACATCTGTACGGTGCAGTTTCACTGCATCCGTCAAGGAAATACGATCAGTCCTTTTAATGGCGCATCCTTCCGTGCAATCAGTTTTCCTTTGCCGCCGCTGCATGTGTGTCTGCATGCGTGCGCGTGCTGTGTGTGTGGAGCCGAGAGCGGTTCTGCGGGGTCAGCGCGGTTGGCAGGTGTGGAGGTTTCGGCTTTCTGCTCCAGGTTTCTCTCTCTGGCCTCGGCAGGACAGGCCGGAGCTGCAGTCGCAGCGCTGGAAGATCTCCAGACCGTGAGCCCCTTTCCTCCGGTGGCGCGTGCACACCTGTCCCTCCGTCAGCACGGGCTTACAGATCCGAGACCAGAAGTGTCGGGCGCAGCACAGCCCTTCCAAACAGTCCGAAGACCTCAGACACGTCTCGCCCTCACCACCTGACAAGATTATACATCACATCAGCATTCACCCCTCCAGAGTCATGTGATAGCAGCATGTAGAAGAGGTGGAGGTTTTAAAATCAGATCTAGTTGCAGAGACGAGACGAAAGCGAGTTTTGATATGAAGAGACAAGATGACATTAAAAAAGAGACAAGATAAGAAGAGACCAGTTTTCTCATCTCATCCGTTCTTTTCTGGTCTCTTCTCAACTCATTTTCTGAAATAAAATATGACAATATGATATGAAAAAAGGCCTTTTTAAGGCACATGACTGAGAATTTATTTCAGAGGCTATGATAAAAGATGAGGAGAGGCAAGGTGAAAAGAGAAAACAGTCTGAAAAGAGATGAGCTCAGATGAGAAAAGGAAAGACAAGACAAACAAAGATCCAACAAGATTAAAAAGTCAGATCAATAAAGGAGAATTTCATGAGAAGAGGAAAAATGAAAAGAAACTAAAAGAGAAGAGAAGAGAAGATGAGAATAAGAAGAGAGAGAGGTGATTAAATGAGTAGAAAAGAAACAGGAGAAGAGAGAGAGAGGAGACAGATGTGATACCTTTCAGTGGCTGCTGTTGTTTTGGTAGGATGGTGGTTCTTTTGGTATGTGTGAAGTTCTGCCCACGTGTTACAGTTATACTTTGCTCCTCCGCTTTGCCAACCGGTTGATCGGCGTCTACCGTGACGACAGCTAATGCATCCGCAGGTTGACACACACCTGAGAGAGAAACACGATATTGGGAAATGAGTCTTCATACAAACCATGAAACCATAAGACGCTATCTGGTTTGTTTGTACCGTTGATGCATCGGTTTCCAGCGCAGCACATCCCGTCACGAGCGCAGCGCTTTCTCCGCCTGCGGCACGAGAGACAAACTCCCCGAGAGCCGTTACAAAACTCACCCGGCCCGCACTCAGCATCAGCGGCGCAGTTCGGCGACTGTGGAAGAGCAAATCATATAATGATACACTTTATTTAAAGCGCTCCTTTAAAACCACACATTTGCCATACAACTCCAAAAGTTTTTTTATTTTAAATAATCTCAAAGTCTAAATGTAAACTGAGTCCAGTTAAATCCTCTGTGGTGCGTTTCAGCATCCTGTGAACACGTACCGCCGGAGCGTCGCTGTCTGCGGTGCCGGTCACGCGCGGGCTCGCGCTCACAGCGTCACTCGGACTGGATGCTGCGGGAAGATGCCTGATGGAGTTCCGTAACACAGGTCCGACTTGAGCATCTGCAGTGATTCCTCCCCAAACCGCGAGATAAACAGTCACAACGGTGAGTAGTGAGAGCATGTTCCTCGTGTTCTTCTCTGCCAGTATGTCACGCATAATGTCCAAACTCCGCAGCACTTCATGTGTCCAGGAGTTTTATACACGCGGGACTGTTTGTATATTCCCGCCCCTTTTAAATGACTGTACTATAAGTGCTTCTAACACGCTCTCCACCTCCTCCCTCATAGCCTGCGCAGACGCGCTGTGTAAACTCATGTCTGCGCAGGCGATCGGAATACTTCTGTCGAGAGGTGCGCAGCATCCCCGGATCATTAATATTAATGAGCCATGCAGACGCTGCTTACTACCGACCGATTGCGTAACCTAATGAATATTCAAAAGCCACGCCCTCGTCGTAATAGGGATTGGTGAAATTTTACTACGTCTTTCGCAATAGTTGTGCGTAATTACCGTCGCGCCCCCTCAGAAACAGACTGACAGCTTAAAGTGCTTAAAGTGGAATCTGAGGGATATCATTATACAGACAGTACCTGTCAACAGACCTCTGTTAACTACGGCTAGAGCCTTAACCATATCATTTTTCTGTCAGCACATAAAAATATTCATGTTAATGTTTCGCACGTTTATCTAACTTACGGCTATAAAAACAGATCTTCCTCTTCATTGAAACTAAGTGCATCTTATGTGGGTACAACCTATGGGGTTTAACTCAGTTCAGGATTCACTAAACTTACATGCAGTGCTTATTGTCTACATTAGTTCAGGACATATCACAGTTCAACTATTTTCATAACAATTATGTTAAATAATGTACATTTAAAGTAGGCCTATACCAGTTTGAATTGCAAGTGGAGAAGAAATCAAGAGGAAAACTTTTCATTGAAATAAATTGGAAGTGGAATAATTTAATACAGCATTAATAAAGACTCTTTATATTTGGCAACAAATCAGATTTTGGTGTCTCATACATTGTAGAAAACACATACAAATACTTTTTAGATCTATTCATTAATATTAAAGATACAAATCTATTTTTTTTCAGCAGTATGTTGATGTAATCGCTTCTTTTTTCGTCATTTATTAATTAGATATTACAGAGAACATAAACAGGAATATAAAAGTGTCACTTTATTCAGTTACATATTTTTCATAGTTTTAATAGAAATTACATTGACTTACATCGGTGTAAGATTATAACAGACTGATAGTGGTCTTCAAATGAATGTTTAGTATTGCTGCTGTTTTTCTGAAATTAAGTGGTGAACTGGTGCCCCCTACAGATCACAAGACTTCATTGAGGAAATCATTAAAAAATCTTGTAAGGGATTTAAAAATATATATTTAATAATATAGAAATGAGGTTCAGAGTTTTTAAAGAGGCTTCTCTGTATTTCAGCAGCATATGTTTAGTAGATGCACTCTGCATGTGACCTTACAGCAGGAATATGCATGGTACATGAATAAACAAGGCATGTGTATCACCAAAGGGGAAAAAAATTGAAATAAATAAAACCACAAAAAAAGTATTTTTGCCATGTTATTTTAATTTTTATGAAACAACTATTCTGCACTACATTGGAAAGCATAATACCAGACTTTTTACCTCCATTTCATTTAAGGAAAAATGCGGTTCCTGATTACTCAGATCCATCAGATCATCATAGAATCGACTGATCGATTGCTCCTGTCTGCCTTGCTGCTGGTTTGCGTAATGCATATGTTAGCTCCGTATAGCTTTCTGTTTTGAATCTCTATTTACTATCATTCCTTTTCTGTTTATATTGCTAAATGTAACTTACTCATCAACATATATTAGATAGTCTAATATTGCCTATCACATTAATCTGACATTGCTAGTTTTTATCTAAATCGTTATCACTAGCAGAACACGCTAGTATCTCGCTAGCCCGTTAACCTGCCATCTGTGCTTACAGTCTTTTTTTGTTTCTTTCACGCCTTTTACGAATCCATCGAACAACTGTGGAAAGTATAGGATCAGTCAAAAAACACAGCGAGTAATGTCTTCTCCTGTTATTGTCACTTGCACTTCGTGTCACATGTATAGCATAGCCTTCTCTGTCAGTACTGAGGGATTTACATGTGATAAATGCAGGGAGACAGTCAGGCTGACGGAGAAGATTTTCAGAACTAGAGACGCATCCAAACTTTGAGGATAGTAAGAGTGCAAGGGCTTTAGATACTGCTTTGGATGCGACTAGCTTAGTGAACTATGTACATTGTTCGGTTCCGGCTGTAAAGCCCGTGCAGAGACGCTATAGTCATGGGACAAAACACCAATCTTCAAATAGATTCTCCCCACTCAGTGAAACACCCACTGTGAATCCTGTTGAAAGTGCCCTAGTTCTTGGCGATTCTATTACAAAAAAGAGACACCAGCCACCATAGTCACATGTTTGCTGGGAGCCAGAGCGCCTGACATCAAAGCAAAGTTAAAAGTGCTGGCTAATGCAAAGCGTAAATTCTCTAAGATTATTATTCACGTCAGCACTATTGATGTTCGACTTCGCCAGTCGGAGATCACTAAAATTAACGTTAGAGGTGTGAGCTTGCAAGTATGATGTCAGGCACTGTCATTTGCTCTGGCCCCTTCCTGTTCGAAGGAGTGATGAGACACTTCGTAGGCTGTCCTCACTCAATGGCTGGTTGTCTAAGTGGTGTTCGCAAAAAAATATAGAATTCATAGACAATTGGAAAAGTTTTTGGGGCAAACCTGACCTGTTGAAAAGAGATGGTATTCATCCCTCCTGGGATGGTGCTGCTCTTCTCTCTAGTAACATGGCGCATAGTCTTAGAGCTCAAACGGTTATGAACCTGGGTGTGCTCTTTGATACCAATCTTTCATTTGAAAGTCACATGTCTAGTATCTGTAAAACCGCATTCTTCCATCTTAAAAATATATCTAAATTACATATGCTCTCAATGATAAATGTGGAACATTTAGTTAATGCGTTCATGACATCAAGGCAAGATTATTGTAATGCTCTACTGGGTGGTTGCCCTGCATTTTAAATAATCAATTAATCAATAAACTACAGCTGGTCCAAAATGCAGCCGCTAGAGTTCTTACTAGAACCAGGAAGTATGACCATATTAGCCCGGTTATGTCAACACTGCATTGGCTCCCTATTAAACATTGTAAATTGTGTTAAACAACTTACAAAGCACTAAATGGTTTAGCTCCGCAGTATTTGAGCGAGCTCTTAACGCATTCTAGTCGTTCACGTCTATTGCGATCTCAAAATTCGGGCAAGTTGATAATACCTAGAATATCTAAATCGCCTGCTGGCCGTAGATCCTTGTTCCTGTTTAGCACCAAAACTTTGGAACAGTCTTCCTAACATTGTCCGGGAAGCAGACACACTCTGTCAGTTCAAATCTAGACTTAAAACACATCTCTTTGACCTAGCATACACATAACACATTATCCAGGCCGTATCCGGATCTGATGAAGGACCTGCGCCTGGACACGATGACAACGCAGTCCTGTGTCAACTAGTCTCTCCACTGTGAAGGCCTCTTCCCTTTCCTTTACCTCTGTACAGATAAAACATTGTCAAAATAGTTCCGGTTCACATGGCTACTCAGAAGCGATACATAATTCTGCATTATACATTTTTAAGGCCAGACAAGTAATTTGTTTAGGTCAATTTATAAAGAAAGACTACACTGTATATTCAAACACGCATACCTATAGGCTAAACACGTAATACATGTGCACACCGTCAGCTTTTTCACAGGTTTGCGTTTATATATCTATCTATATATATATATATATATATATATATATTTTTTTTTTTTTATTATTTTTTTTTTAATTATTATTATTCAAGGCTTGCACCTTGGAACCTATTTCAAGGTTAGCGTTCTCCAGCCACCAGGCACTGTTGCTTTAATGTCCTATTATCACAGTAAAGCGCTATATAAATGAAGGTGACTTGACTTATTTAATCAAGATTTTTTCTGAACCAATAGTGATGTCCGTTTTGTGAGCGAAACTTTTGAGCTGATTCTTTTCAATTAACTGGTTCACAAATAACATTGAATGGTTCATTTGTGAATTCAATTGATCCAGAATATTAAACTTGGAGCAGTTAACAATTTAGTCAAGTGAACAAAACACATTTGATTTGGTCTTGTCCCGCTCAAAATCTGAGAGTAATATGATATTCTCAATCACGCATACTCCTAAAGTCTAAAGTCTGCTTTATTTGTTGCATTAGAAACCTATCTTTTACTGGAGTAATACTGTATTAGTGTTTCTCTACTTTAACTTAAGTACAGGGTTTGTGTACACTATCCACCATGGATATATATTTCATAATTAATTTATCTTGTCATTGTGTGATGTAGGCTAATGTTGTATTGTCTGGGCAGGAAATGTGTTCGTTGTCTTCACTTAATGCAATGTATTCCTATGAAAGGCGACCGAGCCAATCAAAATAAGTATGAGGTGGAGTGACGCGTGTGACCCCGCCCCATTCTGCAGGCTGCAGCCAGGTGTACTTGAGCCAAATAGAGTACGTATGATTGAGTATAAGCTTGAGCTTGCTGTGCCTGGTACTCTGCTGGTTTGTGTTCTCTTCTTTATGTCAGTCTTTTAGCGTGTCCCATCTCTGGCTTGTGTTAAAGAGATAGTTCACCTAAAAATTTAAATTCTGTCATCATTTATTTTATCACTCTCAAGTTGTTCCAAACCTGTATGAATTTCTTTCTTCTGCTGAACATAAAAGAATTTGAATAATATGGGTAACCAAACAGTTATTAGGCCCAATTGACATAGTATGGTGGAAAAAATGTTATGAAACTCAATGGGATCCATCAACTGTTTGGTTACTGACATTCTTCAAAAATTTGTGTTCAGAAAAAAGAAATTCCTACAGGTTTAGAACAACATTTTGTTGGGTGAACTATCCCTGTAATGTACTGTTTGCAGACTTTGCAATCATTTCCCAAAATGTTATTTATGTGGAAATATTACTATGCATTTTGTGTGCAAGTCCAGAATCGAGATCAGCAAAAATAAAACTAACCGGTTCAGATTTATGGCCGGTCGACTTGTGCATCTCTAATACCCTTGTGAGAAAACAGCAGATCACCATATCCTTTGGTCGTGCCACACAAACTGTTATTTAATCAAGGTAAATGTATCAGCTTTGAGGTCCTTTAGAGAGGACAAGGAAATGGAAATAAGTGAATCTCATGAAACATGACTACATGTTTTGATCATATTTCATTCCAAAAGAAAATAAATAATATTATAAAGCACTTGAGACATTTAAAATATTTGTCCCTCCCAAATTCTCATTAATATAATGTTAAGAAATTATGAAAAGTATTTAAACCATTTGTAGATCATAATGTGTTCTTCCTTTATTATCAGTATTTCTATCTTATGCAGTGCAATCTGTAATATTGTACAATATTGTATCTGTAATAAAAAACAGAAACAAGTTAATTGCTAATAATTAGAATTATAATGCATATCCATGCTTGGTTATGAAAAGAAACATTTAAAAATCTTAATGGTCTAAAGGAGGCTTTAATTTCTTAAATTCATTATTTTGATTTAGGGGTGACATATAACCTACTCATGTTTTTGACAGATTCACCTAAATAGTCTACTCATTTAGAAGACCTATATATCCAGAGTGACTTGCAGTATATCCTCAGTTATCAATCCAGAAACCTTTGGATTTCCAGGCCTGTGGCCTCATTTATAAAATGTTGAGTAGAAACCGTCCTACATTTGAGCCAGGGAAAAGTGTGTACACCTGCTTAGAACCTGACGTGCTACTAAGCACTTTTTCCACGTCAAAGACTGTTTTGTCTTATAAATCTGAACATTGGTGTGGATTTTAGGGTACGCACACTCTAAAGTTCAGGGACCTCATCTATTAAACGTACATACACAGATTTAATCTTAGTCACTACAATCATGCACCTCTAAAAGTGCAGACAGAATGAAGCAATAAGCGAATGAGCAGCCTGAAGTAGTGTTGTGTTGTTGAGAATGAATTGTTCTGTCACTGAGGGCATCATAGCACACCGCTTTACAGAACAGGTCACCCAAAAGTTAAAATATCATTTATTCACCCTCTCGTTACTTCAACTCATCTATGAAAAGGTGATTTGGGTGAACGAGGGTGAATAAATAGCACAGAATTTCTATATTTGGATCAAAATAATAAATTTAACAGAACAAAATTTCAGATGTATAAAAGACAGCTGAAGATCATGTGAGGATACAGGGAGTGTCTAAAACAGTCGCTTTATTGTGTAAAAAAAAAGGAGGAGACAGATGGACAGCAGCGAGCTGAAGGGATCGTATTCTGACATGCAGCATGAGGAGCGTAGCAGAATGCCATTGATTTAAGGCACTAATACTGTTCATGATCTGACACGGCTGAATCTCTGGACAAATGGGGATTCTCTTGTACCTGCAGTCGAATTAGTCAGGTTTAAGAAATGGCCATAAAAGGAAAACCGATCCCAGGTCCGTTCCTGTTTAAAATCTGGCCGTTCACAGTGGTCAGTACTTACCTCATCGTTATTATAAATCTGAGACAATAAATACAGTACACCATCAATGGAGCTATGAATTTGAGGCACATCATTTCATGGGATACAGTTTGAGAAAATATCATAACCTGTAATGGCCGACTGACACAACAATAAATTAACAGCAAAGAGAGGCGAGGAGATGCGTCTATAATGTCTGTGTGTTTGAAGAGGGTGAAACTGAGTCTTATGATTGACGTATTATGATACACATTAGCGATAAACCGATAAATGTGAGGAACGCCAGCGTATTGATATTATGCTGTTATGTACATGTGCTAAAAGGAATGAGTATTACTTAAAGAGCAACATTCATGTCTGACGGGACTCCTGCGACATACAGTGTGGTCTTCTTTAGAGTAGTCTGCGCACGGATTGATGAAGAGTTTACAGCCAATCAGGGAGAAGAACAAATCACTGAGGTCACAGCCTTTTCCCTAAATGGACTGTCTCCTCAGTTATCTCACAGTAAAGGTGGTTATTAAGGGTCAGAGGTGAACACGTACACAGACACGCTCACGCAAGACATTCACTTTTTGTCTCCGGGTCTTGACAGTCACTTCATTTCATGATGGAATAAAACCCATCTTCCTCTTCTCCCTCAGTCTATTTGGTAGGTCAGCATGTGTATCCCAGGCTGACGTTGTGTGTCTGTGTATGTGTGCAGGTGGCCTGTTTAGAAGTCTGTATCCCAGCCTGAATTATCATCAGGCGGTGGGTCTTCATTGTCCTCTGGGAAGCTGTCAAAGTTACTGGTGTCCGTGGATGATGTTAGCTGCATATGCACAAAAAATGAAAAAGAACCGGTTAGCTTGTGAGTTATACAGAACATAATAGAGTACAATTGCCTTTAGATCGTTTTGAAAAGTCTCATGCTCACCCAGGCTGGATTTATTTGATCAAAAATACATTAAAACAGCAATATTGTGAAACATTAATAACAAACTGTTTGATGTTAAAATATATTTAATGTTAAAGGGATTTTTTTTATTTTTTTACAGAGTTCAAATAATGAGTCAATACATCATTGAAAATGCCGCCCGGCATTACTATTCATATCCGTAATTAGATAACAGTTGCTATGGCAACTTTGACTTGTGTATGGTCTGGGAGTGGCAGAGGTTAGTTGTCGCAACGAGCGAGAAATGTAAGTCAGCTTGAGATCCTTTCCATCTAAACTGGTTATATCTCTTAAGCCTAGTGGTGAATGTTTAGATTCAGATGACACCATATTAATCTGCACAGTCCAATTAGTTAATGTTAGTTAATGCATTACCCAATATTAACCATCAATGAACAATACCTTTGCTACAGTATTTATTAACGTTAGTTTAACCAATTCTGGTAACAGATAGGTATACAATATTATAGTACTTACAAATCATTTGCAAACTATTAGTTTATAGTTAATTCATATTGTAGTCTCTACATTAATAGGCTATATACAAGCACTGAGTTCTTCATTCATTGTCACTGTAATTAACAAAATTATTAATGTTTAATTATTAGCTCATATGTAAATAGTTCAATGTTATTGATGCTTTAACAACTTCTTTGCTAATCTTCCACTTTAGATTAGGTCACGAAAAAGCGGAAAATGTCATTAAGTGCTTTTAACCAGCCTTTATTGGACATTAATTGCATTCATATTAAGTGTTCCTTTTAATGTTTACAAATACATTAAGCGTGCACACACACACACAACACACATTGGGTTTCCATGTTTTATGGGGACTATACATTTTGTACAGTATAAAAAAAATCATTACTCTATTCCCTTACCCTATCTGATGTATTTTAATGTGATCTCATGATGAGTATTTGTAAGTTTCTACCTCACAAATGTTTACTTATATTTGCATAGATTAAAAAAAATACAGTATTGACAGCATTGTTACTTATTATTTTTAACAGTGGTTATAGTGTGTGTGTGTGTGTGTGTGTGTGTGTGTGTGTGTGTGTGTGTGTGTGTGTGTGTGTGTGTGTGTGTGTGTGTGTGTGTGTGTGTGTGTGTGTGTGTGTGTGTGTGTGTGTGTGTGTGTGTGTGTTAAACCGGACGTGTGTGTGTGTGTTTCTGTCATGACACCTCTCTGAGTGTTTGGCATGGTAACAGATATGACTATGTTAATATGTTTGGTCTTGGCAGAATACATCTGCTACGCTGCTGTTGGTTATTGCTGCTACTGCCAATACATACACATGCTGCTGCTGTACTATATAGCATACATGAATTACCCCCCAACAGAGCAGGGGACACTGATATTTGAACAATACAAGCCAAGTGTATGTCATAGAAAATCCCCCATCATGCAGAAGGCAAAGGAGAACACTGATGACATCATAGACAGCGGGAGATCTAATAAGCTCCATTCACACCAATGCACGGATCTCTTTTGAAATACAGGTCCTTCTCAAAAAATTTGCATATTGTGATAAAGTTCCTTATTTTCCATAATGTAATGATAAAAATTAAACTTTCATATATTTTAGATTCATTGCACACCAACTGAAATATTTCAGGTCTTTTATTGTTTTAATACTGATGATTTTGGCATACAGCTCATGAACACCCAACATTCCTATCTCAAAAACTTAGCATATTTCATCCGACCAATAAAATAAGTGTTTTTAATACAAAAAAAGTCAACCTTCAAATAATTATGTTCAGTTATGCACTCAATACTTGGTCGGGACTCCTTTTGCAGAAATGACTGCTTCAATGCGGCGTGGCATGGAGGCAATCAGCCTGTGGCACTGCTGAGGTGTTATGGAGGCCCAGGATGCTTCGATAGCGGCCTTAAGCTCATCCAGAGTGTTGGGTCTTGCGTCTCTCATCTTTCTCTTCACAATATCCCACAGATTCTCTATGGGGTTCAGGTCAGGAGAGTTGGCAGGCCAATTGAGCACAGTAATACCATGGTCAGTAAACCATTTACGTGTGGTTTTGGCACTGTGAGCAGGTGCCAGGTCGTGCTGAAAAATGAAATCTTCATCTCCATAAAGCTTTTCAGCAGATGGAAGCATGAAGTGCTCCCAAATCTCCTGATAGCTAGCTGCATTGACCCTGCCCTGATAAAATACAGTGGACCAACACCAGCAGCTGACATGACACCCCAGACCATCACTGACTGTGGGTACTTTACACTGGACTTCAGGCATTTTGGCATTTCCTTCTCCCCAGTCTTCCTCCAGACTCTGGCACCTTGATTTCCGAATGACATGCAAAATTTGCTTTCATCTGAAAAAAGTACTTTGGACCACTGAGCAACAGTCCAGTGCTGCTTCTCTGTAGCCCAGGTCAGGCGCTTCTGCCGCTGTTTCTGGTTCAAAAGTGGCTTGGGGAATGTGGCACCTGTAGCCCATTTCCTGCACACGCCTGTGCACGGTGGCTCTGGATGTTTCTACTCCAGACTCAGTCCACTGCTTCCGCAGGTCCCCCAAGGTCTGGAATCGGTCCTTCTCCACAATCTTCCTCAGGGTCCGGTCACCTCTTCTCGTTGTGCAGCGTTTTTTGCCACACTTTTTCCTTCCCACAGACTTCCCACTGAGGTGCCTTGATACAGCACTCTGGGAACAGCCTATTTGTTCAGAAATTTCTTTCTGTGTCTTACATCTTGAGGGTGTCAATGATGGCCTTCTGGACAGCAGTCAGGTCGGCAGTCTTACCCATGATTGCGGTTTTGAGTAATGAAACAGGCTGGGAGTTTTTAAAAGCCTCAGGAATCTTTTGCAGGTGTTTAGAGTTAATTAGTTGATTCAGATGATTAGGTTAATAGCTCGTTTAGAGATCCTTTTAATGATATGCAAATTTTTTGAGATAGGAATTTTGGGTGTTCATGAGCTGTATGCCAAAATCATCAGTATTAAAACAATAAAAGACCTGAAATATTTCAGTTGGTGTGCAATGAATCTAAAATATATGAAAGTTAAATTTTTATCATTACATTATGGAAAATAATGAACTTTATCACAATATGCTAATTTTTTGAGAAGGACCTGTATAAGACGTGGTTTGTTCTGTCTGTTTAATCAAAAAACTGACTGTTTACACATTAATTTGGCGTCATAAAACCATTTTAAGATTAAGTACATTTAACCACGCAGTCGCACACACACAGCCCGCATGCGCGCGGCGTGAGTATTTTGAAATTGAAAGCATCCTTCTGTCTCATCCTTCTGTCGAGTTTCATTTTTTAAAATTTATAAGCCCACTGCATTCTAAACGACATAAATAGTCCCTTCGTAGAGCATTTGTGAGGAAAAAAACGGCGAGCGTGACTGCGCACTACAAGGGTAACATCAAGAAAAGCGTGCGTTTCATGCAATGAAGCCCACAAATGTCCTTGTAATTCTCTTCATCCTTTCCTAACTTTATGAAAGGTTCGAGTGGTGATTTGTGAAGAATTGGAAACAATCATCATCATTCAGGTGTGTTTTAAAAACTAAGCTCAGAATCAATCCAGAATCGTTGGAGAGAGAATATTTTAATGAAAGTCTTCATGTGAGTCGTTTAATGAAATTTTTCATTTGAAGGGCACGAGTCTAGTATCTGTAAAACCGCATTGTTCCATCTTAAAAATATATCTAAATTACGTCATATGCTCTCAGTGACAAATGCGGAACAGTTCATGCGTTAATGACATCAAGGCTTGATTATTGTAATATTATGGGTGGTTGCCCTGCACGCTTAATAAACTACCTCTAGGTGGTCCAAAACGCAGCAGCTCGAGTTCTTACCAGAACCAGAAAGTATGACCATACTAGCCTGGTTCTGTCAACACTGCATTGGCTCCCTATTAAACATTGTATAAATTTTTAAATATTGCTGGTTACTTACAAAGCACTAAATGGTTTAGCTCCGCAGTACTTGAGCGAGCTCTAACTCAAAATTCCGGCCAGTTGATAATACCTAGAATATCTAAATCGACTGCTGGCGGTAGATCCTTTTCCTATTTGAACGTAAACTTTGGAACAGTCTTCCTAACATTGTCCGGGAAGCAGACACAGTCTGTCAGTTCAAATCTAGACTAAAAACACGTCTCTTTGGCTTAGCATCCACATAACACATTATATACTCCTATAATTCAATGTTAGGCTGCATAGATTAGGTCAGCCGGAACCGGGGAACACTTCCCATAAATCCTGATATACTTGTTACATTAGTCTCTGTTTATCCCGAGGTTACATTAGTCTCTGTTTATCCCGAGGTTTACCGCAGTCCGCCGTATCCGGATCTGATGAAGGACCTGCGCCTGGACACGATGACAATGCAGTCCTGAATTGTCAACTAGTCTCTCCACTGTGAAGGCCTCCTTCCCTTTCCTTTACCTCTGTACAGATAAAACATTGTCGAGATAATAACGGTTCACATGGCTAGGCGGAAGCGATAAAAAATTCTGTATTATAAATTTCTCAAGGCTTGTACCTTGAAACCTATTTCATGGTTTACGTTCTCGAGCCACCAGGCACTGTTTTGTGCAAATGAGCGGCCAGATTGCATTAAGGGTTTTCTGTTAGAACGGTGTGGTGTAAGCGGCCCCTAAGTCAATAACTAAAGATCTTTGCAATGGAAGTGAATCAATCAAAACTAACTTTAGCTGGACAATAGCTGTATTCTAGAGCTGCTGTAAAGCCAAAACAATCTCTGTTACTTTAATTATGGGCCAAGCACCGAAGGTGCGGAGGCACCTATTGTATCTGTTCTGGTTATTATTATTATTCTGTTTCTTCTTCTGTTTCTTCTTCTTCTTCTTCTGTTTCTTCTTCTTCTTCTTCTGTTTCTTCTTCTTCTTCTTCTGTTTCTTCTTCTTCTTCTTCTGTTTCTTCTTCTTCTTCTTCTGTTTCTTCTTCTTCTTCTTCTGTTTCTTCTTCTTCTTCTTCTGTTTCTTCTTCTTCTTCTTCTGTTTTTTCTTCTTCTTCTTCTGTTTCTTCTTCTTCTTCTTCTTCTGTTTCTTCTTCTTCTTCTTCTTCTGTTTCTTCTTCTTCTTCTTCTTCTGTTTCTTCTTCTTCTTCTTCTTCTTCTTCTTCTTCTTCTTCTTCTTCTTCTTCTTCTTCTTCTTCTTCTTCTTCTTCTTCTTCTTCTTCTTCTTCTTCTTCTTCTTCTTCTTCTTCTTCTTCTTCTTCTTCTTCTTCTTCTTCTTCTTCTTCTTCTTCTTCTTCTTCTTCTTCTTCTTCTTCTTCTTCTGACTGGTCGTCTATGGCGGCCCATAGAACCGTTTGCGGGAAAGTTGTTTTGGTTTGACATTCTGATAGAGGATAGTCCCAACATTAAATACACCAATTTTGGTGTTTCTAACTCATTCCCTCTAGCGCCACCACCTGTCCAAAATTTCACTTTTATTATGCTAATAACTTTTGAACCGTAAGGCCTATCAACAAAATTTTCCCCTCTGATTCCGGAGCTCATGACGATTCGATTGCACCCCATGACGTCATTTTCAGTCATAAAAATATGGCCGCCATTTTGAATTGTTAAAAAAAAAACAATTTTTTCGAACTCCTCCTAGGCCGATGCTCCGATTTCCACGAAAATTGACCCAGATCATCTCCAGAGCATGCCGACAAAAAGTTATTAGATTCATGTTGATTCGTCAATCCGTTTTCGATAAACGCACAAACAAATTTTACGAATCGCTTGCGAAAACGGACTTAAGGCTGTATCTCCGCAACGCTTTATCGTATTAAGACCAAACATGGTACATGTCATCACAAGCATGACCTGAGGCTTCATGCTGCGTTTCAGTGCAGCGCCACCTACTGGTCCGGAGATACAGAAAATGGCTATTTTTGCTTATAACTTCTTGTCCAAAAATCATGAAAGTGGTCTCGTTAGATTCAGGGACATTTTGAATTATGTGCTAAAATGCTGTATTTTCTGAACGCATGAACAAATTGTTACGAAACTCGGCATGGGTCATCAGTACGATGCCCTGAAGGAGCCTGAGAAGTTTCGAAACAGCGCCACCTAGTGGTAAAATGTATTTTTCAAATGCTTATAACTCTGGCTATGACTTATTTTCACGGGAGTCATCTCATTAGGTTCCTGAATCCTTGCTGAGTCCACAGATACCAAATATGCTAGGTTTCGTCTCACAGTTAGTGTAGCATTGTGATTTAGCGCTTAAAAAACATTTGCCGATATCTTCGAAACCGTTAGTCCGATCGAGACGAAACCACCGTCAGAAGTTTGCAATCATAGGTCGTTAACTACATGCCAATGCCCAAATGTCAAAATATTGATAGTAAGGGGTAGTAAAATTCAATCAAAGTCACGTGTCAGTCATTTTTGACGTGTTTTTTTATATGTCTATAACTCCGAAGCGAATTGAGATATTTTCACCAAATTTGGCACACACATTGTATAGGCTCATTCCGAGGACACATGAAAAAAAATTGTGAGATTTTGCCTCTTGGTGGCGCTATAATAGAACAAAACATGAAACTCCAATTGACTTCAATACAGTTTTGTGATGTAAAATGCTATACTTAACAAATGCATTACTGTAACATTGTGAAACTCAGAATTTGCCACCAGCACCATCCCCTGAAGGTACTCAAAAGATTTTGAGACAGAGCCACCTGTTGGTCAAAAGTTAAAATTAAATTTCCAAAAATGCTAATAACTTTTGAAAAAATATGCCTATTGTAATGACACTGGTCTTACTAGATTCCTTGGGTCATGCCGAGAACATAGATACCAAGATTGACGTATTTGGACGAACTTCCTGTCCGCCATCATTATTTACTTTCAAAACCTTCTTTTTCGAACTTCTCCTAGACCATTCGTCCGATTTTCACCAAAATCGAATCATATCATCTCCAGACCATGCCGACTAAAAGTTATGGATTTCGTGATGATAGACGAAACCATTTTCGTATACCGCAGCAGCAAAGTTGAGGCATGCTGCCAAAATGACTATTAAGTCTTTATCTCTGCAATGCCTTCACACTTTGACACCAAACTTGTGTCATTGTCACCTCACTCTGACCACATCAAATTGATTTCATAACTGCGCCACCTATTTGTCAAAAGTGATAAGCCATTAAATCATCTTAAAAGTTACTGTATATATGATTTTTCAGCCATTTTGCCAAAATTTTCAATGTCTTTAATTGCTCCTTGCTGCAGTTGGTCTGCCACTCCCACCCATGATGGCATCTGTTGCCGCTTCTTGCGCTTGGCCCAGGTAATGATTGCTTGCAGCTATATTTTCCTATTATTACTGTGAAGCTGCTTTGAAACAATCTATATTGTTAAAAGCGCTATATAACTGGTTACTTTTCTTTGTGTCGGTCATACAATACAATAGTAAAGTCAAGTAATTTATGTAATATTTAAGAAAAGTAACTTTCATAAAAGTAACAGGAACTGTTATTTCCTGTGTGCCAGGCCTATATGCGTAGCGTGCCAAATTGCAGACTGCTGTACTCTCAAGTGACCAGTGTAATTGCAGCCTTTGCGGTTAAAAAAAAAGCATTTTTTATCATATCGTGATATTATCGCAAATGCCATAAATCGTTCGACCCTAATATGTACCGCTTCTGCTCAGAAGAGACATAGGAACATGTATGTTAAGCTTTGTATGCCTGGCCCTTTAGTTTTATTTGAGTATAAGATGGAACTATCGTTATCAGCAAAAATCCACACCAATAATTTTTCCGGGTTGCGTCCGTTGCCGGAGCGGCTGAGAAAGTGTGCGCTGTCATTATACAAAGCGAGAGTGGCCTCTTAGAGGACAAATAAAGAATATCACTGGCTGAGTTGTTAACGTTAACACGTTAGGTTGCGCGCTGCACGGAGAGAACACATTATACAGAGAGCGCTGACACTTCAGATGCGCATTTAAAACGTCGACAGCGAAACGGTATGAATACAGAACACTTAAGTACATATTGCCATATCATTATAAAGTAATTAAATTGTTGACTAGATACTGCATTACCAGAGAAAGAACAGCAGTATGTTTGCCGTCGAGGCTGTGAGGACTCTAACATTAGTACCTCAAGCAGTTAAAACAATGTGACAAAAACACATGCAAACCTGACCCATATTTATGTCGCTATTGTTACCATCTATTTGCATTAGTTTATATCCAGCTGGTCACTTTTATGCATTCATTAGCTGGCGAAGTTGCATATTTAAGTCTAGTGACGTGATTGCTCTCTCAACATTGATATGTTCATGTAGCCGACACGACAGAAACATAATCAAATCAGAAACGCATTCAATTTAAGTTATTTTTTTATCACTACAATACATATTGTTATTTTGATTAGATAATCAAGTGTTGAACAAACGGCAGTTGCGCAGTAATACTAATGTGATGTGGTCTCAGGTGTATGTTTGTTGAGTAATTTATAACGGCTTTGAATGCGGCTCAACCAATCAGAATCAAGGACTGGAACTATCCGTTTTATAAAATAGGGAATAGTGGGGTAAAACGTCCTCCTTAAGCAGGGCTCGACATTAACGCTTGTCCGGGACAAGTGGATTTTTTGAAGGGGCAAGTGGAGTGAATTTTACTTTCCCGACCAGACAATTAGCCTGACTAAAACGTAAATAACAAAAAATAACTAGGGAATCACCAAAACGTGAGAGTGATTCTGCATTAATTTAGTATAAGTGGTGACTGATAGTGAAAAAGTATATATTGTACTGATATTGCGCTGTTGAGGCTTGCACAGCCTCTCGAGGAGAAATCGAAAACAAATGAGTGCAACATACTGCAGTAAAGAAAATTCGTTACATTTTTAACATGATACAGTTAAGCAACATCACACCACCAAGATTGCTGAATACCATCACTATTGATAATGTAACACTGACTCAATATTAACTGAAATCACTTACATTTTAGACACAATATTGACTGTCTTTGTTCTATTTCAGTAGCAAAAATAGTTCCAAACAAAGATCACAGCCTAACCATAACACATAAAATACGTTCATTTTCATTACTGAATGATTTAGCGTTTTGAACGAATCATTTGAATAAATGACTCACTCATTAGGGCATTCACCTGCCGCCACCTACTGGTGGTTTAGTTAGTGTTAAAAGGTATCATTCTTTCCAACATTTGTACATTCAAAAAAAAAAATTTAAAACAATCTCATAACATTATTTAATGCAGTTGTAATTTTTCAGTGTAAATTATTTAATTTGATTTTCTAACAGCCCTATTGTGTCTTATTCAAATTTAATTTATTTATCAAGTTAAAAAAATTAAAATAAAAGATAAAGCATATATTTTTCAAAACGCTTAGGGTAAAATTCCCTTTATAAAGGTAAACATGTCCTAAATGTGCAGATTTAAATATTTCAAGCTGACCGAACACTTATGAGAATATTGCTTCAGAATAAATTATATTTACAACACACACAAAAAAAAAAAATCCTATTTTTTTCTGGATAAACAAATGTTTTACTAGGACAAGTGAATGACCGTTTCATGTTCTATAGTTCTGAAGTATCCTATATAAATGCTTGTGCGCTTTCCCTTCAGTCATGTAATGCATCGGAATAACATTTTTCTTTGTTTCATCATACAAGATTAATGTTGGGAAAAAAACTATTAAGCAGGCAAGGCAAGTTTATTTATATAGCACATTTCATACACTATGGCAATTCTTGTAAAGTGCTTTACAGAAAGGAATTAAAATAATCACAAAATAAAAGCAAGGAAAATGAAAACGGTTATAAAAGAAATGAAGAGTAAAAAGATACATAGATAAACTTCTCATCTAGCAAGATACCAGTGTATCATATTTTTCACAAGTTTCCCAGTTTTACTCTGAGATTTTTCCATGGTGATTAAACCGTGTCTGTGGTGTTATTTCGGCACCTAAGAAATCTATTGGACGTCTCCGATGGACCCGAATTTTCCCTAAAATCGGACAGGAGGGGCTCTAGAAAGTACCCTATTTGAGATTGTATATGAATAAATTACAAAAATCCCATCCTAAATGGGCACTGCCATTGATAGAGGTTAAACCAAGAGTTGTTATACACTACGTGATAAAGGCCTATTAACAGACTTAATTTAAATATTTTGCGGGATCAGTTAAGCAGATACAGAGACCACTTGATGAACAAATGTAAACACGCGGTGTCCTGATTGACTGATCATCCGATCTGCGTGATCCCTCTAGAGGTTATTTATTTTGCTTGTTATCAGAAATAATCTAAGGTAAATTACATTAGACAGAAGACACGACTCTGCTCTTGAATGCTCTCGGACTGGATATTTATGAAGCTATGTATGTGTGTGTGTGTATTTAAAAAATAAAATTATTTGCCCACATGGAAAGAAACTATATGGGGATATATGCGCATATATGAAACCTATATGCAGTTTATATGCACATATATGCTACATATATACAGCATATATGCACATATATGCTAATATATATGCTGCATATATGCGTATATATGGCACATATAGGCAAAACTGAGGTGCATATATGTGCATACACAGGCCATATAGGTCTCCTGTATTGCTTCTTTATATCCACATATAAGCCCTATATGTGCATACATGTCTCCTAGCTCATAGCAGGATCTGGTCATTTTTTAGCTCATACCTCAGTTTGGCAACTGTCATACATGATGCCTAGCTCATATTTTCTATTATCAAAGCAATAAGAACTAACTAAAAAAAGAAATTATGCAAGAACTGTATGTGCAAACATGTGAAATTGGTATCACATTTAATTGGCATGTTATGGAATTTAATTATGGCAATTAAGTGAGAGGAGATGGAAAGCTATGGGAAAGCCATTTACAAGGTCAATTCTTTCTTGTATGAAGATAGTGGAAAAGAAGGAAATAACAAAATGGTTTGTCGTTTTTTTATTTTGTCAATCAAGCCCTCTTTCCAATTTCAGGTCACTTCCAGATTCACATTACAGCTCATAGGCCAACACATCCACACATTCACCGTTACATCCACCAAATGCAATGCAAAATGCAATGTTTTCTGTATTGTCTTAATGCAGTTTCTAGATGAATATGGCTGAAAGGTCATTACAGTCTAAATGTAGCAACAACAAAAAAAAAAGAACATAGAACATCCATTCAAGTAATCATCATCATCATCATCCCATCTATCTGAGCATTTCACTGTGGTTAATGAATTTGAAGACAAGCATGTATTTTAGTCTGTAAAGTTTTTAAAAAATCGAAAAGCCCAAAGATCTGTATCTCTGCTAAATGAATTTAATATGTTTGCGATGCCATTTATCTTTTCTTTTCATTTCTTTTATTTTATTTTATTTTTGTCCAAATTATTGTTGTTTCAAGTTATACTTATCAAATGTGAAAATGTGTAAAAGAAATGTGTCAAGAACTTGATATCAAACTCTGTAATTTTGAAAATTAAAAAAAATAAAAATCTCCACTCTGCTGCTATCATGGCTGCTACAGCGCCGCGTAGTTGATGAGTCATGACGTCACCCGCCTGACGTTTGACGATTCGCGCCGAAAGATATCGGCTGGGAGTGAAAATGGCGATGGAGCGTTGGAGATCTGCTATGTCCTACTTATCATCAATCGTAAGTATTCCTAATTTTAATATTTATTAGCAGGGTTTTTTCTGGAGATGGATTTTGCGGTGGCAGAGAAGTATAAACTTAGAAATTGTATGGGCTGAAAGTTTAACACGTGTTTGGCAAAATAAATGCTATGTTGTTAGCTGAGAGTAGTGTGGGTGCTCATATAGCCGTTGATAAGATTCAAATTAGAATTATATTTATTTGTCTCTTTCTGGAGGAATTTGTAGAGGGTTCACAAAAGTCATGGCCTAGAGAATACAGTTCATGAGTACACACACTTCTCTGCCTTCAACGGCTCAAGAAGGCAATCGGCTCTAGAAAAAAACCCTGGGGAATTTGAATTTGGGAGAAATATATATATGTTTTAATTGCGTTCACAAACAGGTTTCCTCTGCAGAGCCTTATGAATGGGCTTTGGAGGGTTGTAGCTTGCGTTCACAGCTGCAGGAAATGTCTTTCGAAGAGTAACGTTAGAGTTGCTGGGTGCTATTTTGATTTAGTGATTGTAATTGTTTTTTTGTTTTTTTATATAACCTCTTTCTAGAAATCCCTCAAATGAAAAGTGACCTCGCCATTATTGCTCAAAAGGCAAGTTCCTCTGTTTTTCATTGCTTTTTAAATTTGTTTCTCAAGCAGATCTGTAGAGACTTGTGATGTTGGGCTGATTGATAGTGTTAATTATTTGATGTATTTGCACTTTAATTTATTGAAGAGAATAACTATATTTTTCTTCTATGAACAAGACTGGAAGGAGTCCTGTGGAGGATCTAGATTCCCCCTTCTCGACTTTTGGAGAAGTGCAACCGGTGAGTAACCCCCTTGCATTTGTATTTATTTATTTAGTTTACTTGTTACTCAAACAGAGCTATATGGATTTTTATGATGTTTGGCTGATTACTTTTGCATGTAACTTTAATTTATTGACATGTTTGATGTTTTCCAAGCCCCCCTGTAAATAAGAATATATAGTGGCTTGCTTTGATGAATAAAAATTGTTGTGGAGTTTTACTAAGTTTCTTTCTTCTCTAAGACTCCAGAGAGGAGACCGAGCCATTTAAAGAGAGTCCCATGGTGACTGAGTGCTTTCGAGAGACACCACAGGTGTGTGTAACCCTTTTATACCTCAGATTTTTCTGTACTTATTTTACTTAAGGCTCCAACTGAGCTATAGGGATTTTTATGTTTGGATAGTTAGTGGTAATATGTAATTTTGCCTCATATGCATAAAATTGTTGAAGTTTTACAATGTTTTTCTTCTCTAACAAGACTGCAGCAACAGCTGAGACATCAGCGAAAACACAGGTGAGTAACATTATTTAGTAAGGATGGGTATAAACTGTGTGTTTGTAGGAGCCAATTAGTGTTATACGAGACAATCATCCTTTCCTCCTGCACCCCTTCGCTCCTCTCCACCCACTGTCTTTTCTCCTTCCCTACTCTCCATCCAACCTCCTCCTCCCTATTATTATATTATTATTATTATTATTAACTATTGGGAAGCTAAAAATAAGAATCAATATGAAACATAAAAACCTTTCTAAAAGTTGCTAATAAATTAATATTGTGATGTGAAATTATTTTTCAGATTGAAGTTATAAAGGGCTCTGGGGTGTTTTGCCAGGCCTTGCCACCTCTGCTACTGCCATGGTATGGAATCTGCTGCTGGGCACCTTTTGATTTGGAGACTTTGCTAAAAAGCAACCTGAATGGTACAAAACATGTTCCTAATCTCTTCTGTCCTTGAAAAAAAAAAAAACAAGTCAGTCATATTCTGTGGAATAAATGATGTTTGTGTGCGGGCATACCATTGCTTTTTTACTTGCCATTTTGTATTTCCTTGCACCTCAAATAAAAGTGATGTGTATATAAAAAATAATCTCTTGTTTTCACCACCTTCATTTTACCCCCCTTTCATAATAATTTTGAAATATTACTTTAAGGTGGGAAGCCAACCAGAGGGGATTGGGAGCAGCTGGTCGCCCTTGACCAAATTAAAAAGGCAGCCATTATTGGTGAGTAAATGCATAATGCGTTGAGAAGGGAAAACAAAACTTTTAAGACTTTATAAGTTCACTACTTTAACCATAGCCTACTTGTATCAATGTTTATTAGGTATCAATGGAGACTGTATTAGATAGGGCACCCATTATTGTTACTGTATCTGCTTGTAACCTATAATACTAATTCATTGCTTGCTCATTTCTTGATCCTACCTTTCCTTTTCTAAAGCCACATTTCTGAATTTTTCCTATCCATGAATTTTCTCTGCTTTGGATGCACATGATTGACCGTGTGACTGTTAACAATGCAGTCCCCATGACGGACGTGCATATGAAAGAACGATGCCGCTAGAAAAAAGGGGGGGGTGATGTTTCCAATCAGAATTTCTTTCAGATTTAGCAGAATCCAATCAGAATCTTCCAATTGACGTGTTTACATGACGCATTTTTTATTATGATCAGCCCTTTATCCAAAATATGTGTCCAATCGCAGCTGTACTGTAAGCATTTTGCGTTCCTGATGAAGCACTATATTATTATTATTATACTGTCTTATTATTTTTGTCTTCTCTAGATGCTACATTGAAGAAGTGGCCGGCAGCCAGCCGAGGACAGATAGGCACATCTATCAATTCGAAGCTCACAGAGCTGAGAAGATCAACAAGATAAATTGGGTTTTTTTCTGTTCAGTTTTTTGTCTTATTTTTGTTCTTGTAATATTTGATTGTTCTTAAGTAAATAAATAATTAAAATTTCTACATCTTGGGCTATTATTTATGTTGCCTAGTAGCTATGGATTTTAATAATTATACTAATATATAGGTAACATATAGCTGCATATATGCACCTATATAGGTAAATATATGCACATATATATATATATGCACCTATATAGGTACATATATGCAGCTATATATGCACCTATATAGGTACATATATGCACCTATATATGCACCTATATAGGTACATATATGCACCTATATAGGTACATATATGCACCTATATATGCACCTATATAGGTACATATATGCACCTATATAGGTACATATATGCACATATATATGCACCTATAGAGGTACATATATGCACCTATAGATGTACATATATGTACACATATATGTACCTATATAAGTACATAAATGCTCGTATATATGTGTACATATATGCACGTATATATGTACACATATATGTGCATATATGCACATATAATATAGGAAAACGGCCAATTTTATATATGTCACATATATTAAAATCCTATATCAAAACCTATATTAAAACATATATGTTTATATAGGTTTTTTCCATGTGGAAACACAGTTTTAATTTCATTTAATTATTTTGCTGAAGCAGCTGGATTGTTGTTAGTTTTGAACCCTTGATGGCTGTCTCTGTGTTGTGTAATTTTATCTGGTCACGTCAAACACATGATCAGCGTGAAACTCAGTGCAGTAGTATTACTAGCCAGACTGATGAACAAACACAGACCGGAAGTTAACCTGGGGCCTGGGCGTAACTGTGGCAACAGGTATGTGAAACTGTCTATAGTGGCTAAGTTTATGCAACTGGCCCCTGGTTTTAAAGGGGTCATGAACTGCATTCTTTTATAATGTTAGTATGATTTTTTTTTTTACATAAGAAATGTCAATTTATAAATAAAAGGCATTTTTCCTATCCTGATTTGAACGGTCTGTTTTAAGGGCCGTGTCTGCTGTGAGACTTCAGTGTAAAAGCCCATTAATGTGATTGGCTGATATCTCTGCATATGAAATAAGTATTACTTGTGGAACCCCCTAGCTTGCTTTTACTATTACAGCTTTCAAGGTTAACTAATCGTGAAAGGTGTTGATTATTATAGCATTATATTTGGATCGTGGCATGAAAGGTTGCAGTGATGAGCATTGTAGCCAATCACAGACATGTTGAGCGCATGGATGCAGTGATCTCGTCATTGTAACCGATTTTGGCTCTCCAACGAATGCTTTCATCATAACTAACAGTGCAAAGACGATGTAAATAATTATTTGATTAAAACGGGAGTTTTGGCAAGTGTCCAAAACTCAGTCACTGATAAAATCGCGCGTTTTTAGATTGACAGCCGCAGTGATTGTATAGGTAGCGTTCTTTGATCGTTTTCTATTAAAATTTAATCAGTTTAAATTAAAAAAAGTTTCATCCTACTAAGAGAAACAATGTGAAGTTGGCTGTTTAGTCACTGGTTTGAGAAATAAACAATTTTGAGACCAAGAACATCTGACTGTACATGAATCATTACATATCAGAAATCACTGGATCAGGCATTAGAATTAACAATAAGTCTGTTTGCAAAGCCAGCGGCAAAATTGCGACTGTTTGGTACATTTCACTGTGGATTCTTTGGTAAATCAAACAAATGATCAGCGGTGCACATAACTGGTGCGCAGGTGTGATGGGCACCAGAAAAGGTGGAGGGAAGTGCTTTTGTGTACCGACATTTTTGGCATTTTTTGTAAAACAGGGACACGTTACTTACAGGAGTAAGAATATCCTCCATCTCTGGTAAGATAGCAATCGTGATGATGATAAGTGTTTTAATTAATTATTAGGGGAGCAACGGATCGCAGTTGATCCGCAATCCATACGGACCTGGCCGCCTGGTTCGGCACGCATGTGTTTCGTGGATTTACTGCCAAGTTTAACCGTCATAGAGTGAAAGTTTATTTGGACGTGTTCTGTCTTGAAAGTGTCCAGTGATCCTGTATCGCTCTTCTCTCCTCGTCATCACTAACATCCCAGTGGACGGTGGCCAAAGTTTCAATGATGAAGTAGGCATTGATCTTCTGCAGAGGCGTTCTTTCACCTATCATCATATATAGGCACATTCCACAAGTCATTATCTGGGCTTGGTTACAATAAAAGCTGTTTTTGGACTAACAAGGAAGTTTTCGATTCTGAAACTTACTAGATATTCTTATAGTATGATGACCTCTTATGTCAAATGCTCAAGGAAAATTTGATTTCTCAATTCATGACCCCTTTAAAAATTGTTTTGGAGCGTTCAATTCATTTTAATGCTATAAAAACACTATTCTGCTGATTAGTTAATGGCATTATCAGTAATGAATGAATGGGGGCATAACTCTTATTCTTAACTCTCATTCAACTTCAAGGATCAACAAACATGTCTTTGATTTGGCCACGCTGCCCACCGCTGCAAAAACATGGCCCAAATAGGAACATTTGACGCTCTCCAGAGCGCAAAGAAAAATATGCACTTGCCAAAATCAGTTTCGCCGATATGATATTATAATATCGACTGAGACTGCTCTTGCTTTCGTTTGAGGATGCCTGGAAAACTGCCTTGACATGCTCTAGGTAAGTGGAATGTCAAGTCACCATCATTTATATAGGCTAGCGTTTTATACAATACAGATTGTTTCAAAGCAGCTTCACAGTGATAACAGGAAAATTATGCATTTCAGCTGTTGTACAGTCAGCAGCGTCAGTACAGATAGATCAATAATATTGCCCCCAACAAAGCAAGCCAGAGGCAACAGTGGCTCATTCTATCATTCTATACGTGACACAGTGGATGATCTTCTTATCTTTAGTCTACTAATATGCTCATGATGAAAGCATCTGACATTATCATAAATCATTATATCCTATAATTGTGAGATAGTATATATGCTTGATCTGATACTGCCAGAAATGCAGCTGCTTGCATTCTATTGTAATTAAAGTGAATAAATTTGTTTGCAAATTAAATGATAATGTTCACATTGCATGATCAACGTTAGCCAGCTGATGACTCCTCTCACTCAATTCAAGCTTTTTTTTTTATACTTGTTTATACTTCACCACAACATCTGCTAGCGTCCTGTTGCTGATGATAATATATTTACTAACATTGTTCAGCATGTATAGCAAATTCAAGTCCAAAGTACTAATTGTTGCTGTAAGCTCCATTGATGCGATGCCAAACAGAATGCCTATTTCACTTCAACGAATTCATGTGCCAGCAAAGCTTTGACACTGTATTCTCATTGCAACTACACTGTCTGCTTTATGCTGCTTTATAAACGCAATAGTACATATACAATAGCTGCTAATATTTGTGGTAATTGACTCTAAGCATTAAAAAAGGACTGTCAACATGACACATGATTTTCAGCCTTGTGTATGGTTACTTCATTGGGAATTAACAAGGCAGACCACACAATAATGCATGGTGATATAGCATAAGAAAGACCGTTCACTTATCTTAGATGTTGAATTTCAGAGGAATTCTGAAAGTGCACTGCAACTGCTACAGCAAATACTGACCAAGTATTTGAGGGTTGAGCAGCAAACTCATTGGCTACTGATACAGCAAGAACCAATCAGCTGTGCCCTATAGAGAATGATGTGATTGCAAGCAGATTGAATTAAGGACCTATCAGTCTGCACCATCTAGTGGTTCATGGCAGAACTTTGTATATAATGTCAGGCGTATGTTTAGTTTCATTGTTTTTTTCTTTCTTTTTTTTCCCCGTTCCCATTTTGCCTGTGTCCTGGTCGTTGTTAGTTTCTAATCTATCACGCACCCGTTTATTTCCCAGTTAATGAACTCACTGTATTTAAAGCAGCACTATGCAGTTTTTTTTAGCTTAACTGAACAGCTTCAGAGTTATTGGAATGGTTATATGACTCTTTTAGGGTTGAATGGTGGTCGTCTCGCCCCCTTCTGGTGCCTGTGAGTGGAAAAACCACACTTGCAACTTTGGGCCTCAGCGTCAGGAAGTATCGCATGATTTCAGCTCTCGCGATGTAACGAATTGCTTTACGGCACTGCACACATTACACGCATACACGCCCCCATCCAGATCCGGCCAGCTATAAGAACAACTATCGTCATGGCTAAACTGGCATATAAGCAGAAAGCTAGGAAAGCATTGTTGGAGGAACAGAGAAAGAGGAAACGGAATGGAGAAAAAAACGAAGAAAGCGCGGTCGGAAGAGTCTAGAAAAAGGTAACGAGAATCTGACAGCGCGAGGAACCGGACACGAGTTCTACTCGCTCAGGCTTTCACTGTTAAAGTTGATTCCTGCGATTATCATGAGAACAGTTGTCAATATCTCACATAATTATCAGGACATAAATAAGCCTACACGTTGTAAATAGTGTAAATGAGCGCAATTTGCAAACTATTATGATAAATTGCAATAATCATGTCTAACAACATCATAATAACGGACATTGTTATGAAATAATGCGACGTACATGATGTAACTTGTCATCTGGCATTTAGGCTCAGGTTAGTCTAACGCGGTAGGCTACTTTATTATTATAAAGTGGAGAGGCCGTGAGTGCAGATCATAGACTGTCACGCTCTGCGTGAGTTACGACAGTAACGTTAAATACAAGTACTCTACAGCGACTCTAGGGGTCGCTGTTTGACAAAAACGGAATTCCTGCATAGTGCTGCTTTAAGGGCTGTATTCAAGCCCTTAGATCCTCTGTTCTTAGTTCAGTCTTGTTTTGTCTACACATGACATATATGCTTAATGTATTTTGTAAACATTTTAATGAACACTTAATACTAATGCAATTAATGTCCAAAAAAGGTTGATTTAAAGCACATTTTCCATGACTTGATCTAAAGTGAGAACTATTTACGGTTAAGAAGTTGTTAAAGCATATAAAAAACATCTAACTTTATTTAAATATTTTGTTAATTACAGTGACAATTTAGGGCTGGGCGATATGGTCAAAAAATCATATCTCTGTATTTTTTGGTTAAATGGCGATATACGATATATATCTCGGTACTTTCTACGTTTTTCTACTTGGATAAAGAAAATCTGTATTTATTTTTAAAAAATTATTTCACATCCTGCTCAATGATATCCAAACAATGTTGATATTGAAGGATATGGAAACAAATATAGTGAATGTAATGTAGGCTATGCAATATATTATGTGCAAAAAGGTGGTTAAAATCACATTACATTGTAACATTACAAACTAAAAACAAATATAATTCTTTTGTTTTTAAAATGACTAAAGGCTAAACTAAAAATGAAAATAAAAACAAAAGCACAAAAGTTAATTATATTAGCCAGCATTTGATTACCTCATTATAATGGTCACTTTCATAAAAATATACTTGTAGGTTTAAATTTCCACATATGGCATATTTATTGTCTGTCTCCAACAACAAATATTTTAGCAATAGCCTATGTATATTTTAGTCAGAACTATTGCGCTACTATTCTATTGTGCTTGTCTGTTTGGCGCGCATCCGCGCGGCGGCGCACATTACCGGAAGCTTGAATTTTAGCGGAGATTCACTTGCAGAAGCTCGTCCTCTCCTGACAGTGAAATGGACATATTTGTTTGATTTTCTAACATTTACAGATGGAGAATATACCTGTGAAATGTAAGTTAAGCACTGAGGAAAGCACCACGTCTCAAACGCATTAAACAGCGCAAGTAAGTTATTTATCTGTCAGTCAGCAACAGTCTGTCAGAGCATCTGACAGGGCAAGCTGCTTTAAACTTGTTAACTATATCTTACCAGTTATTTTAAAGCGCTTAATATAAGCTTGTGTCATGTTTAGGACAAATTGTAGGCTACCATGTACTTTCACTGCAGGAGCTCACACTGCGTCCTCCGCTATTTTTCAGATGTGCTCGTATCAAACTACTGTATCGATATAAACGGTATTGCCTCATTCCATATCGTGGGGATAAAAAATATCGATATATTGTACAAACTCGATATACCGCCCAGCCCTAGTGACTATGAATGAAGGGTATTTGTATATAGCCTGTTAACTATAGTTTGCAAATGATTTGTAAAGTATTATATTACTGTATAATTCAATTAATAGTGTTACCATGCTAGCTATGTAATTTATTCCTGTAATGCCAAAGCTGAATTTTCAGCATCATTACTCCAGTCTTCAGTGTCACATGATCCTTCAGAAATCATTCTAATATGCTGCTCAAGACACATTTCTTATTATTTTCAATGTTTAAACTGCTTAATATTTCAGTAAAAAACCTGATTTTTTTAAAGGATTCCTTTGTTTATATTACTTTGTCAATTTAATGCATCCATGCCGAATAAAAGCATTAATTTCTTTTAAAAAATTCATTTTTAAACAGTAATGTACTATAGCATAGTTATTCAACCATGTGTCTATGTAGCATGTTTATCAGTGCAAGTTTTCTGAGCAGTATGTGTAACCAAATGCTAGCTTGTTTTCACACACTGCAGCTTTTCAAAATGAGTCAGAACAATTCAAATGTCATTTTCAATAATATTTTCTCTTTCAGAACAACTATTGTCATAAAGCAATGTTCGAAGAGAGCAAAGCAAGTTTGCTAAAGTTAGACATGTTTATAACTAGCTATCTCAATAACATTTTCAGTTAAATGTCAGAGACATTTTAAGATTTGTAAGCAAAACGGTAAGAATGCAAGAATGCACTTGAGCATACAGTACACTCTTTAAAAAAAAAAAGTTCAATATGGATCTATATGGAACCCTTTGGCTCTCGACTCAAAAGAATCATGCCAAAATGCCAGGTTCTATATAAGGAGAAATTGTTTAAATGATTGCTTAATACTTTCATGTGTTTTATAGAAATAAAGTATGTTTACAAGCTGCTTAATTCATACAATGTAATTACAATTAAAAATTTTTACAATTAAAACAAATTCTACTGTATATGAAGCACGTGACAGAACCCTTTAAGGTTCTATATACAACCTTTTTTCTAAGAATGTACTTGCATAGAATATGTTTCTGGCCTTACATTGGTGTAAAATCTATCTTGCAAGAGCGTAAGCACTTACATTAGGGATGATAGGGGGCGTCAGTGTCCCCTTCCTCAATCCATCCCAGTTAAACCCTTCAAACCATCTGTGGACACATTCATTACATGCGATTATTCATAAAACTGTATCAGCTCATTCTTCGAGCTCATGTTTTCAAGCGAATGTCAAACTTACTTGTGCTTCTGGATGTCTTTAACACCGTTTTTCAAGTTTCCTAGTCTTTCAGAAGGTGTGTCTCTGAGAAGAAGAAAAAAATCTGCATTGGAAAACTGCTGATTGACAGCAAATGTGTTTTTATAGTGTGATGGATACATACCTGCATAGCTTTTTAATTAGATTGGCAGCATTTTTGGTTATTTTTTTGGGGAATTCTATCATGTCAATGCCTCTTAGAATGATGTTGTATGTTTTCATTGGATCTGGTCCTGAAAAAGGAGGACTGAAAAATACAGGTAATGAAAATATTTAAAGAAAACATTACTTTTGCATGTGTAGTATGAATTAAAAAATGTAATATTAAAAAAATATATAATAATTTATGAACCAGTGTTTTCAAACACGTGGAGCTCTGTGTCTCACCTGCCAGTCAGTAGCTCGTACATGAGGATGCCGAGGGACCAGTAATCTGCGGAGATGTCATGTCCTTTATTCAAGATGATCTCTGGTGCCACATACTCTGGAGTACCACAGAATGTCCATGTCTTCTTCCCAAAGCCGATTTTCTTAGCAAAGCCAAAATCCACCTTTAAAAGATTTACACAAGATTTTAGGTTTCATGCTTGAGTCGTCTTTTAACAGAAGCTAAGTCTGATCTCTTTAAAGGGATACTTCATCCAAAAATGAATGTTCTCTCGACATTTACTCACCCTCATGTTGTTTCCAAAACTGTATGACTTACTTTCTTTTGTAGAACACAAAAGAAAATATTTTGAAGAATGCTGACATTTCTCAAAATATATTTTATATTCTTCAGAAGAAAGCAGTATGGGTAGACATGAGGGAGAGTAAATGACAAAATTTCCATTTTTGGTTGAACTACACCTTTAAGTGGACCAAAAAGTGAACAAAGAAAAAGCATCCAGTAGACTTTGTATTCACCCTGTCCCTGGCCTTGAAAGTCCCTTTGGTCAACTTTGAGTGTGTGCAGTTAACATTTTTTACTATTCCTCTGATTCTGTCATATCTTTTTATTCAAAATTACAAAGTAAACGTGGAGCATTTTATGTGTAAAATGCAAATTGATAAACTTTCAAATTAGTTTTGTCCTAATTTTAAACAGTGTATCTGTTCTCCTTAAACTTATTTTTCTGAAATTTAGCTTGACATGCAAGTGGTGCTCACTGCAGAGCCAAACGACATCCAGACCTAATTGGTGGAGTTATATTTAGCGATAGGGTTATAGGTGGACCATTGGCTCTGCAATAAGCAGCCGCTTGAAAAATGTGTTTATCTTTCTTTTTTTAAAAATACCAATTGGTTTGATATTGTGTTTTCGAATGCAATGACACTAAAACACTCTTAAGTGTAGCTTCAGTTTACAAAAATATCTTTTAAATTGCTGTACTTTAAAGAAGCGCAATGTTCTAGATGGTTATTATTGTCCTTTCATCCTCATGAAACTACTAGCAGGTGAATACTGGGTGTCTTTATGGCATCCTATATTCACCAGTTTGGCGTAGCCTCTGTGGTCTAGTATCAGGTTCTCTGGTTTGAGGTCTCTGTATATAATGCCTTTGGAATGCAGGTAAGCGAACGCCTCCACCACACATGCCGTGTAAAACCGTGTGGTTGAATCATCAAAGTTTCCTCTGTGATTAGGAAAGAAACAGGGCTGTTTTGTTGTTGAAATCCAGACAACAACCATACAAGAAAACAAAAAGTGAATAGATAAGTGTCACCTGTCTCGGAGGATAGTCCACAGTTCTCCACCTAAACACGCCTCCATTAACATATAGAGGTATTTACTGTCCTTAAACGTTCTATAGAGTCTACGAAAACAAGAGGAACAGTGTCAAAATGCCATTTTACAAATGCAAGGGTTGAATACATTGTCACATCTCAGATGTCTGATGTCAAAGCAAAAACTACCAACTTTATATTTGATATAGACAGGGTTATTATTGTTAATTATAACTAAAACCATAAAAAAACATTTTCATTACTTGAAATAAACAAGCCAATGCAACATTTCTCATTTTTGCTTAAAGTTGAGGTACTAAAATAAACTAAAACTTAATTAACTATATATTGACATATTCACAAAAAAATTAAAACTAATAAAATCACAAGAAAGCACAACAAAATTACTAAAACTTTAAATAAAATTAAAATGAAAACAGAAAATATAAAATTAATTATTTTCAAAATATTAAAACCTATAATAGTATGTCAATGATACTAAAATAGCACCGCATATCAACAACTTTAGTCATTAAAAAGTGCTTAATGTAGTATGTGCCTGGCCAACGGAGGTACCTGACTATAAAATCTGAATGCGCCTCCTGCATAATTAGTTTCTCTGATCGGATGTGCTCCTGCTGTCTCGTGTCCACGATGTGGCGCTTCTTTAGGATCTTCATTGCAAATGTCTTCACCTCATCACTCTTGAGCTGCACCTAAGAATAAAACAAGCGGAGATAGTGTAATGGTCACACACACACACACACACACACAAAAATCTAATCTGAATGAATGACAATGATGAACTATTATAGTGAAATACTCTATATGATCAAAAAACATTTGGAGAAAAAAAGTGCACACTTTTACATAATAAACATAAATATTGCATTGAAAACATGACGTTCTGTTACCAGTTCAACACGCCCAAATCCTCCAACTCCAAGAGTGTCTATAATGTTGAAGTCAGACAGGTTGAGGTTGGCGAAGAAAGCGTTCTCTGCCTCATATCTGCATTTCAAATTCAGAAAAAGGAGGATGAATGAATGAAAAGATGATGTACAGTTATTCCCTCTGTCAGTCTAGCAGGACAACCTGCAAATCAAAACTCAAATGTCATTTTCATCTTCAAAGTCGTCATCATCTGTCTGGAAACAGATCAGATCATGATCAATGTTTCAGTATAAGAGGAGGGTGAATATTAACCTGATTGTGACTTTCCATAAATTTGACGTGTAAATGCAACCAACAGGATTTTAACTGGTAAGAGATCAAGGATGAGTTTGTATCAGTTCACTTTCATAAAAATGTTTTTGTTCACCACTGATATTTGCATTCTAATTCCATAGATGTCCAAATGGCATACAGTCATATTTTCCTCCTTATGATGAGTGCTTATGATACAGAACTGGCCAATCAAATCCCTTTGCTTGAGCCTTGGCCATTGACACGTTTGAGCTGCTATTTGGCTTGGCAAAAACTGCTTTGTAATATCACAGAGAGGTTATGTTTTTTAAACTGCCAGGGGTCCTAAATTATTCAATCCCTTTCACATGATCAGTTATTAGGCTGGCAGGGTCAGAGATGTGCATACAGGCTGCAGAACACTGGCATAGATCAGTGCACAAACAAGAGTAACACCTTAGAGCAGTTTGGGAAAGAGGCATGGATACAAGCCAGAAATCCTTGCTAAAACTGTAAACAGAAGAAATTCATTCCTATGCTGAAAGCTAGAGGTGTTAAATGTCTCACACCACTTTCATAGAGAGGACAGCAGGAGAATCAAAGACATGGCCTAAAAATATAAAATAAAGAAATAAAATATGCCTAATATTTTAGTTTCTAAACAAGTTAATTGATGAAACAGGTTTTGCTCTGAAGATAGAGAATCAGATTAATTTAAATCATATCTACTGATTTAAAGTCTACTATGGCAAAATCATCTCGTCATATACAAAAGCTTGCCCTCTGAAATGTACATATGTGACATTTGTGCTAGCTTCCAGTCATCTTTTTGCTCATGCACTGATAAAAGCAACATTGTAATGGATTTCACATTTCTGCTGAACAATTTACTGATATTTTATGTCCCAGGAATCAACAGAATCAATTTTAAAATGTCTTCGATTAAAATATAAACCTTGGAGTCACTGCTGATTAAGCACGTGTGATGCTGCTACTGGCTCATGGTTCCTTAGATTCATTACAGCTCAACTACAGAGTAGATTGTTGATTGACAACAAGGTGGCAATATGGAGCTTCATGGGTTCTCTATGGTCAGCATCTATTTTGCAATGCCGTTAATTCCAGTGAACATGCGTTACTGAAACATTTTCATTTAAATATTTTGAATATTAAATGAAAAAACACTTGAAACATTTGTTGTGTTTAGTTATTTAAATTACCTTTGTTTGATTTGTTCATTGCAAACAGCTGAAAGTCTGTACATTTTGCCAACAAACCTGATTTGCAATGGGGTTTTAATAATTTTGATTATAACTGTATATACAGGGGTTGGACAATGAAACTGAAACACAGGCCAATATAGTTTTAAGGTTTCCTATATATGCACAGCCTGGTGGCCAATCCTCACTGATTTTACATTCCATCAGTAAGAGTGAAGGTTGAATTAGCTGAGCAATAGCACAGTTGTGCATACAATATTGCAATCCACACAACATAATTGGAGACATATCAGAGTTTAAAAGGGGACACTTTGTTGGTGTGCGTCTCGCTGTGTCATCTGTGACCAGGACAGCAAACCTTTGTGGTGTATCGAGAGCTAAGGTATCGGACTAACCATATCCAACAGGAAGCTATCGACTCTGGTTTCCACCAAAACTGCTCGTCGGGAGCACCACAGAATCAAATTTATGGTCGGGCTGCTATAGCCAAACCTCGGTTTTATAGGTGCCAACGATGCACATCTGTGGGAGATATGGTGTGGTAAAGCCCCAAAGAGACTTAACAACCGGATTGTTGCGTGCCCAGAGTAAACACTGGGGTTTATCTGTGATGGTTTGGGCTGCAATATCATGGCATTCCCTATGTTTGATGTGCATGTCACTGCCAAGGACTACCGCCGCATTCTTGAGGACCATGTGCACCTAAGTTCAAATATTTTACCCTGAAGGTGGTGCCGTGTATCATCATGATAATGCACCAATACACTGAGCAAGACTTTTGACAGAATGGTTTGATGAACATAGTGATGTCACTAGTGATGCAGAAATGACACATGTATAAGAGAGTTGAATGCACTTGTCTCATTGGTGTGTTATCTATCTGTCAGTGTGGCAGCTGGAGATTTATTTACAGGTTTGTAGTTGAGACCATTGGGGCAAGAGGTGACAGTTGTAGATGTGTCTTAATAAACTTTAATCTATGACAGTCACACAGACTACAGGCACCTCTTCATTATTCATCAGGAATCATTTACATTGCAGATGAGCAGATAAGAGAAAGAAAAGTTTCTATTTCGGTTCAGATATGACACTGAATTAATCTTTGAAGTGGGAAATTAGTTTCTGAGCTATCCTAGAATCCCTCTTTATCTCTCTGTATGATATTCTCTCTGAAATGTATTAGGTTTCAAATTTTTCTGAGCAGATTATTTTCTCATCGCCACACAATGATTGCATCACTTTCTCACCATGTTTCTTCTGTTTATGAATAGTAGCTGGTTCTTTTATAACATGTCTTCTGCATACTAGCACAGTGTAGTGAACAGCACATTCCAGGGCTCTGTTTACGGGCGAGCCCCTCTCTGTCCATAACAGTGGACAAAGGTTTGCTACATTTTTTAATTTGTTTCTTGGTGGACTAACACAAACAAACTGTCCAACGCCATCAGATAAAGATGCTAGGACAACACCCAGACAAGTAAATCGCTACAACAGACTTCTTACTTTACAGTTCTAGAGTTACAGTAAATATCATTGAGCTGCCCTTTGACAGTTGCATTGTAATGGTTGCCATACTTCACTCTCTTAGAGAAGAAGGGGCTATCTCACGTGATGTGAAGTGACCTACCACTTTTAACTTTTCAATGTAATTTGAAATAAAAGCTGTTTTTTTAACTTCCTATTCATAAAAGAATAGGAAGGAAGGAATTTTACTTTGTGTACATTCCTTTTTCCAGAATTATTTTGTAAAATGCAATCAAATCAGAAATCTGTGATTTGTTAATTCTTTTGAACCTTTAAGTAAATATAGATACATTTTTATTTTGATGGCTGGCAACACACTCCAAAAAAACCTTGGCATGTTTACCACTGTGTCACATCACCTTTCCTTTTAATTAAACTTTTTAATCAGTTAGCCCAATCTCGCCTGACACAAGACTTCAGCTGCTCAGCAGCCTATGGTCATTGTTGACTGATTCTCCTTTTCATGATGGGCCACACATTCTGAATAAGAGACAGATCTGGACTGCATGTGTAGAGTGTCTTCGAAACCACTCTGTTGTAGCACGTTCAGAATGAGGCCTGGCATTGTCTTGCTTCTCAGGGAAGTTGTCATATTGATGAAAGTATAAGTCTCTGTACAATCCCAATATCTGCCTCCACTTAAATGGTATCTTCACACGTATGCAAGTCGCCCAAGCTGTTTGCACTCTCATACCATTACAGATGTTCGCTTTTGTACCTGTCACTGATGAAAGTCTGGATCATCCCTTTCGTCTTTGGGACTGAGAACTATTGCACATTCACGCACTCTACTGAGAATAAGCACAATCATCAGAAGTTTCCAGCCTTCCCCTCTGGAATCCTTGAATCTTTCCACAATATTATGTATGTGAGATGATGAAAAACGTATTCGGTTACTAACGTAACCTCGGTTCCCTGAGAGTAAGGGAACCAGTATTGCGTAGCTATACGCTATGGGAAAACTCCTTTTCTCGAGAATGTTGAAGCCTTTATTTTAAAACGCAGTGCAGCTGCACAGCACAGAGCTGCCTAGCTCGCTGATTGGCTGGGCTGCGGGAATTGCGCAAAGCGGCGTGGACACGCAATCCTATCAGGACACTTCCTGCCTCGCGCCTGCCAAAGAGCGCCAGAATGGGCATGGCTGCTGAATATATAAGTGGTCCATTTCGCCATAGGAATCAGGTTAAATCGACTGAAGCGACAGTACCCAAACATGAAGCTTAATAGCACGGCTGGCTACGCAATACTCGTTTCCTGAATCTCAGGGAACCGTGGTTACGTTAGTAACAGAGTATGTTCCCTTTCGAGAACATTCACTTCGTATTGTGTAGATATACGCTATGGGACCCCATTTTGAAACACTGTGCTATTAGCTTATTAGTCTGAGGGCACCAGACAATGGCGGAGCCCACGAAAGGATACAGGAGGTTTGGGCCCTTCAGGGCCCTTTTCAAATAGAAAGAACTCGTGCCTGTAGTGCTGGCACTTCTAAATTATAAAATCGTACAAATGTTGACGGCGAAGATCAGCCCGCCGCCACACAAATGTCTTCAATTGGTACACCACTGGACCAAGCCCACTAAGAGGCCATGCCCCTTGTGGAATGAGCCCTGACGCCTATGGGATATTGAAGACCCATAGAAGCATAGGCTAGAGAGATAGCATCCACTATCCATCGTGATAATCTCACTTCGTGACAGGAAACCCTTTGGAACGGCCACAGAAGCATACAAAGAGGTGGTGATGGCGCAGTGGATAAGACACATGCCTTTGGTGTGAGAGACCCGGGTTCGAATCCACTGTGAGACACCAATGTGTCTCTGAGCAAGACACTTAACCCCTAGTTGCCACAGAGGCGTGCGACCTCTGAAATATAGCAATTGTAAGTCGCTTTGGATAAAAGCGTCAGCTAAATGAATAAATGTAAATGTACAAAGAGCTGTACTGACTGTCTGAATGGGGCAGAGCGCTCCAGATATAGCAATAGCTTCTCTATTGTCTTCCAATAAGGGAATTGAAAAGACCAGGGGCCTCATGTACAAAGACTTGCATTGAATTCATACTAAAACAATGCGTACGGACAAAGCTGTAAATGTACGTACGCACAAAAAAAAACAGATGTATGAATCTCTGCGTACCAAGGATCCCACGCATATTCTCTTTGTACATCCCAATTAACGTAAAAATGAGCGCACATGCACGAGCACAACGCCCCACCCAGTCTCCTCCCTTAATTAAATACATTTAAATATGGTAATGAGTCCACTTTGGCAAAAGAAAGGAGTAAGAAAATGACTAAAGCAAGCGGCAAGAAGCGAAACTTTACAGAAAGTGAATCGGAGGTGCTACTATTGGAGGTAGAAACGAGAAAAAAAAATATTTGGAACTTTGTCCTCTGGAATTTATAACAAAAGGAAAAAATATGAGTGGGAGAGTTTGGCTGATGCCGTCAATGCGGTGGGATCTGAAAGTCGCACTGTAAATGACCTTAAAAAGAATTGGTCTGATATAAAGGTGGACGTTAAATGGAGAACTGCTGCGCACCGACAAAGTGTGGGCAGAACAGGCAGTGGTAAAGGGGTCGATGAACTTACACCCTTTGAGCAGAGAGTTGCCTCAATTATGGGTGACACTTTACTCTCTGGAGTAGTATCTGCTGCTGTGGGAGACTCGGATTTACTACAGGATTGCCACGAAGGTAACCAATATTATCTGCACATTTATTGAATGGAAATGTTTCCGATTCACATATGCAAATTCTTCTTCAGATGGCGCCTTTATAGCATTGTGTGTGCAGTCGATCACTCCGATTACATTAGGAAAACCGGCTATCGCTGCAAAATTGCGTTTTAATGTTTGGCTGGTCAACTGCATCATATGGGAACCTTATATACCTGGTAGACATGCGGATGATCCCGACCCATACCGCTGGCATTGCGCGGCTCAAAGACGACTGGCTTATTCCTGAGCGATCTGCCAGTTCCCTTTGGAAAGAACCAGTAGACAGGAACAAGTGTTGTCAGCACCTGCAAGGGAACGGGTATTGCGTGGCTCCTCGCTGTCTCTCTCTCTCTAGATTCGGACCCAACTCAGCACAGAGCTCCAAGAGGATAGCCCTTGGAAATCTGAAACGGCTGATAAGCCAGTCCTCATCCTGGGCCAGAAAATCATTGTGGTCCCTAAAAACTCGTTCTCTTCGGATTCTGCCATAGCAATGTCCTCTAATAAGGCCAAAGCTGCCATTGCCATAGACTAAGGGTTGTATCAATTTACATATGCTTTTATATGTTCTTACTTAATTGCATAATTGATAGAATATTCCCATAAGGCTCGTGTGACAATATATGTAAATTATTTTATAAATTGCTAATCAATAGCAATGCTTCCCACAGGTGGTAGTGTGATAGACTTGTAGAACAATTCGTTGTGTAATGTTTGCAACTTAACTTCATTGCATGTAAGAGTCGCCAATGGACAAAAACGATGAGAAATGTACGTACGCCAGACATGAAATTGGCGTGGAGGAACGCACATTCTCACGTTAATTTCACTGTTAGTACATCCGACCCTAGGCGTGAAAGCTGGCGTAAGCAAAGATTTTGTGCGTACGCGATATTGATACATGAGGCCCCTGGGCTCTGAACGGAGTATGGCATTGTCTCGATATAGCATACTGTATCTGCACCCTGGTTCAGAATGCCCGGTATATGCGCCGCCCTTAGCGAGCGCAGGTTGGCGTGTGCCCATAAAAGAGGCTGTTCTGCCATGGTGTACAGGTTGTACGATCTGAGGCCACCCTGATGATTTATATATGGCACCACTGCCATGTTGTCAGTCTGGACCAAGACGTGGTGTCCCGCCAGGTGCGAGAGGAAGGTTTCAGGGCTAGAAAGTCTGTTCTCATTTTGAGGCAGTTGATATGTGGGCGCTTTTCCGAGCTCGACCAGAGGCCAGATGTCAGCCTGCCCTCGTACAGAGCACACCAAACCTAGGTTGGAGGCATCTGTTAAAATTACCTTCCTCCTCGAGACTAGAACCATGCATACACCGGGCTGGAACCAGCCGGTGTTTTTCCAAGGGGCCAGGGCTGTGATACAGCAGTGGTCCACCTTGATGCGCAGGTAGCCTGATCGCCACGCATGAGCCAGGACTCGGGGGTTCAGCCAAAGCTATGCAGTAGGCCTACCTGAAGTACTGACGATGCTGAGGCCATAAGGCCCAGTGGCCTTTGGAATGTTCTGAGGGGTCTGTAAGAGCCTGCCTTGAACGAAGCAGCTAGCTGTTGTTGGATGGAGAGAGCACGTTCTGGCGTGCGCCAAGCTCTCATCCAGACAGAGTCAATGTCTGCTCCCAGGAAGTTTATACACTGGCTGGGAGACAGCACACTCTTGGAAAAGTTGATCCTGAGCCCAAGGCATTCTAGATAACTGAGGAGCGCGGATCTGTGGGTTTGTAATTTGTCCTTCGATTGGGCCAGAATGACCCAATTGTCGAGTTAGTTCAGTATGCGCATTCCCCACTGTCTCAGGGGGGACAGTGCCGCGTCTATGCATTTCGTAAACATACGAGGTGCCAGGGACAGACTGAATGGTAGGACAGTGTATTGATAAGCCTGCCCCTCGTAGGCGAATCTAAAGAATGACCTGTGATGGGGAGCTACCTGGATATGAAAGTAAGCACCCTTCAGATCCACTGACAAAAGCCAATCTCTTGGGCGAATTTGCGCAAGGATTTGTTTGGTCGTTAGCATCTTGAATCCTGAAGCAGGAGAGTCAGCGAAGAAGTGTCGATCACTGAGGGAGATTGAATCTGATTCCTATGGCGAAATGGGCTGCTTATATAGTCAGCAGCCACGCTCATTCTGGCACGCGTGAGGCGGGAAGCGTCCTGATAGGATCGCGCGTCCTCGCCGCTTCGCCATAGATTCGTGCAGTTCCCGCAGCCCAGTCAACTCCGTTCCCTAGACAGCTCTGTGCTGTGCTGGCTGTGCAGCTGCACTGCGTTTTAAAATAAAGGCTTCAATATTCTCGAGAAAAGGACTTTTCCCATAGCGTATAGCTACGCAATACGAAGTGAACATTCTCGAAAGGGAACCTAATTTCTTTGCAATCTTGCATTGAGAACTGTGATTTTTTAATTGTTTGACAATTCTTTCATGATAGTTGGCACAAAGTGGTGAGCCATGACCCATCTTTGCTACCTAAGACTGACATGCTCCTTCTATACCCAATCATGATACCTTCGCCCATAACCAATTAACCTACTTATTGTGAACTGTTTCAAAACAGTTTAATATAGATATTCTGTAATCTTTTCACTTTTAACATCTGTCCCAACTTTTCTGGAGAGTTTTGCAGCCATCAAAATCAAAATGTGTTCATAATTACAAAAAACATTAAGTTTGTCAGTGAAAACACTTTGTAGACATAATTATCTAAACCATAGTGTTGATCAAAAACAAGATTGCTAATGTTTTACATGCAAGAAACCTCGATTAATTTTATAAACTAACCTCAGAAAAGAAAATATATAAAAAGGTCTTCTCTCTTCAGAGTTGATTTCACCTACTTTGCCTTTGCCTCTGCATCTTCACAGCCTTTGTTGGATACATCTTCCAGACCTCCAATCAGGTGTTTGTATGAGCTGGAAAGATTGGTAACAACAACATACTTAGAAAGATTTCATCTTTATGACAAATGTAATACCGTTCAAATGTTTGAGGTTTTTTATTGTTTCTGAAAGTAGTCCCTTATGCTCACCAAGGCTGTGTTTATATTATTAAAAATACAGTATAAACAGTAATATTGTGAAATATTATTACAATTTAAAATTAAAATGTAATTTATTCCTGTGATGTAAAGCTGAATTTTCAGCATCATAACTCGACACGTAAATAATTTTAATATGCTGATTTGGTGCTCAAGAAACATTTTTTTAATATTATAAATGTTGAAAACAGTTGTGCTGCTTAATCATTTTTGTGGAAACCGTGATTTTCAGGATTCTTTAATAAATAGAACCTTCAAAAGATCAGCATTTATTTCAAATAGAAATCTTTTCTAACATTATAAATGTCTTTACTGCCACTTTTGACCAATTTAATATGTCCTTGCTGAATAAAAGTATTATATTCTTTTTAAGAGAAGAAATGACCCCAAACTTATGAGCGGTCGAGTAGATTTATCAAAGGCACCATTTTATACAGGTGCTGGTCATATAATTAGAATATCATCAAAAAGTGAATTTATTAGAGTAATTCCATTCAAAAAGTGAAATTCATTCATTACACACAGACTGATATATTTCAAATGTTTATTTCATTTAATTGTGATGATTAAAACTGACAACTAATGAAAATCCCAAATTCAGTATCTCCGCAAATTAGAATATTCCTTAAGACCAATACAAAAAAAGGATTTTTAGAAATGTTACCCAACTGAAAAGTATGAACATGAAAAGTATGAGCATGTACAGCCCTCGATACTTAGTTGGGGCTTACCTGAATTACTGCAGCAATGCGGCGTGGCATAGAGTCGATCAGTCTGTGGCACTGCTCAGGTGTTATGAGAGCCCAGGTTGCTCTGATAGTGGGCTTCAGCTCTTCTGCATTGTTGGGTCTGGCGTGTTGGTCCTTCCTCTTCACAATACCCCATAGATTTTCTATAGGGTTAAGGTCAGGCGAGTTTGCTGGCCAATTAAGAACAGGGATGCCATGGTCCTTAAACCAGGTACTGGTAGCTTTGGCACTGTGTGCAGGTGCCAAGTCCTGTTGGAAAATTAAATCTGCATCTCCATAAAGTTGGTCTGCAGCAGGAAGCATGAAGTGCTCTAAAACTTCCTGGTAGTTGACCTTGGACCTCAGAAAACACAGTGGACCAACACCAGCAGATGACATGGCACCCCAAACCATCACTGACTGTGGAAACTTTACACTGGACTTCAAGCAACGTGGATTCTGTGCCTCTCCTCTCTTCCTCCAGACTCTGGGACCTTTGATTTCCAAAGGAAATGCAAAATTTCCTTTCATCAGAGAACATAACTTTGGACCACTCAGCAGCAGTCCAGTCCTTGTTGTCTTTAGATGCTTCTGACGCTGTGTCTTGTTCAAGAGTGGCTTGACACGAGGAATGCGACAGCTGAAACCCATGTCTTGCATACGTCTGTGTGTGGTGGTTCTTGAAGCACTGACTCCAGCTGCAGTCCACTCTTTGTGACTCTCCCCCACATTTTTGAATGGGTTTTGTTTCACAATCCTCATCAGGGTGCGGTTATCCCTATTGCTTGTACACTTTTTTCTACCACATCTTTTCCTTCCCTTCGCCTCTCTATTAATGTGCTTGGACACAGAGCTCTGTGAACAGCCAGCCTCTTTAGCAATGACCTTTTGTCGGTTTTTGTCAGTGCCACAGACTAATCGACTCCATGCCACGCCGCATTGCCGCAGTAATTCAGGCAAAAGTAGCCCCAACTAAAGTATTGAATGCTGTACATGCTCATACTTTTACCTAACCCTAACCCTAACTTTTATTAAAGAGATGTCTCTATTGACTCTGAATAATTTCATGTCTCTTTCATTATTTAGAAAGTCAATCCAAAATTATAGTGAAAAATGTATATCTAAATAAAATACTGCTCATTAAAGTATAACATAATAAACTTTCACACAGATGGCTGATGATTTGAGTCTCAATCAGACAGGAATGAGAGTTTTCCCCAGCCGGAGGGCACTCTCTCTCTCTCTCTCATTGACACACGTGACACTTTAGCTATTTAGGCTGAGCTTAATTTATTGACTTTAAGGCAGTAGATAACAACTTCAAACCCATAGATTCTGTTTCCCTCACACACACAAATAGAACAATCAGTGTAAAATCCACAGATGTTCAACGAACTGGAAAACTTGGACTGAATTACTGCTGACTGCTGGAATGACACGTGTAAAGGTTTAAGCAGCGGATAAACGTTGCATATACTCACTCTCTGTCAATCACAAGGCAGGTGACAGTCTCTGCTGCGATGACATTAGCTGTTCTGATGTCCTCCCTGTTCAAAAGACACAGACGCAATACAGAGAAATGTCATTTTAAAATGCTCCGATACGTTCAAAACCAGTATAAGTATTATAAATGTAAAGTAGATGAGTAAAGGAAACAAACTTTGATGTTGGCTTGGCAAAGCCTTGTCTGAAAGTTTGAAATAACTTTGAAAAGTTAACGTTTTAAAATGAATTAGCATGTTGTTAGCAGAATTAGCACATTGCTAGCATGATCTTAGCATGTATTAACACATTGATAGTAGGGATGTGATGATGAGGATATTTTCCCTCCGGTTAATCGGCGTGTGACAACACTGGTATCACCGGCGGGGGCTTTTAAATTGATCATTTGAAAACGAAAGTAAAATGCACTGCGCACGTCCACACTGGCATTCATAACGTTGTGGAGCAGAGTGAGCATTTTCAATGAATTCCTATGGAAGTTGAGCTTCCATTGGAATTAACTGAAAACGGAATCATAATTCCATTTTAAACATTCCTAGCATGAATTAGCATTCTGCTAACATGTTTCAGGATGTTGCTAGCATTAATTAGCATTTTGCTAACATGAATTAACACATTGCTAACATGATTTAGCAGGTTGCCATGTTTTAACACATTGTTAGCATGATTTAACATGTTAACATGAATTATCACATTGCTAGCATGAATTAGCATTTTGCTAGCATCTCTTAAGCTAGTTGCGGTTGGCTAATGGTAGATACTTGGTGGACGAAGCTTAAATACACTATTAAGTTATTGTATTAAATGTTTTGACCCCCTCAATCAAAGTCTATGGAACTTTTTGTAGTTTTGATCGTCAGTTTAACGAAAATCGTGAGTCTGATCAGTTAGAAACGAGATAGCAACCTGAGACAGAACAGCCTGTAGGTCTGACCCGAGTTTGTTGTATAAAATAATGAAAAATGTATTATTAAATAAAAACAATATATAAATATTAATATAAACTATGTATTGTAATAAAACTGCACAAATAATAACCCAAATGGAAGTATTTATGTGATGAATTATGCAGCGACCAAATTAACGTGGTGTAAGACGAAATTCACATGTATGCTGGGCAATCTGGTAAAAATAATCAATTTATAAACAATAATAATAATAATAACAACAACAACAACAAATAATCATAATTTTATATATATATATATATATATATATATGCATGTATGTATATACATATAAAGTATAAACCAGTAGATTACTAGAATGACTAGCTATTTCAACTCTGTAAAAATAATTAAGCCAGTGTGCCTTAGAGTTTGTTGATTGTCCTCTTCCTCACTGTCGCTCCAGTCGCAGTCATCAGAGTCTAAATCCCACTCTGACCTCATGATGCTTTTCATTATTCACTTAGTGTCTGATCTGAGCACAGCTATACATGCACATATACCACTACAGTACAGCACACTTCTATTGAGAATAAAACAATCACTGTGTGACATCTGTCCCATCATTGGCAGTTCTGAGCCGAAGAAGAGCTCTCACACACGACACTCTGAAAGCAAGGGCTGGACACTAAATGCTAAACACACATACTTCTGCTTCTGGATCCAACTGCAAAAATTTCCGGACACCACACACACACGCTGCCGGATCCATTTCCAGTGAAACACGCTTGCAGAGGGTGAGAATTCTTTACAACATATCGGCTTTAAAGCTGTCACAGCACAAATACACAATAACGCTACAGCAAAGGTCACAGCTGCTGCATGATATTACTGAACACAGAGCGAAATCTGTCAGCATTTACTCACCCTAAATGACGTTCTGAACCCTTATGAATTCTGTTATTCCGTGGAACACATAAAAAAAAAGTGCAGAATGTTGAAATTGCATTTTTTCTTAAAACTGCTACACAACGGGACAGAAAGTACAATTCAGAAGAATAATGAGACTTATGGAATGATTTTATATTGGTTTTGTCATTTTTTTAAGTGGTCAGACTGTCCAGATCCCTATTTATGCTTGCTTTATGGAAAAGAGAAGTTTGGAAACTGCTAAACTTGTCTTTTTGTGTTTTATGAAAAGTCATACTGGTTTGGGAATGACTTGAGAGTATAAATAATGACAGAATTTTCATTCCTGTAATTGTAAGGCATTTTGCCTTAACTGGGACACATCCACCTGTTTCGGGAAACACAGCATGAAAAACAGACAAATCATAAGCTGCCAAATGTGTTTGTGAACCAATCAGGTGTCAAATGCTTCAGAAAGCACACACACACACACACACGCATGACTTTAATCCCAGCTCCAAGAGATTCCTTTATCAAATTCTGGATGCTGTTAAGTACCTCTGTAAAGTTACCCACCCACATGCTGTATACAAGGGCGCTGTGAGCTCTAACAGAAGACCATTTAATTGATCTCTAAGGGATCACAGTGACCGCGTGCAATGTTCTGATTTCCAAAACCGTGGCCTAAATTTCACCTCCGTTCACACACTCACAGCAGGACACCTGATACACAGCGGAGCAATATCAACACAGTCTCAGGATCACTGTTTCCTAGTAACACAACCAAACGCAGGATTATAATCAGGAGTAAACATTCCCCTTAAGATAGACACCAGAATAGAATAGAAGCACAATAGAATAGAACAGGATTTTGTATGATTAGCATAAATAGAATAAACAGCATGAATAGAATGGAAGCATGTTAAACCAGAATAGAACAGCATTGAATAAACTTGAGCATAATAGAATAAAACTGAATTCAGAATAATTAGCAGGAACAGAATAGAACAAAAAACAGCATGAATAGAATAGAATGAAAAACAATAGAGATAATAAGCATGTTAAACCAGAATAGAATAGCATGTTAAACCATAATAGACTACAATAAAATAGAATAGAAATGCATAAGAATAACTGATGATATCTGACTGGTCGATAGTCGCATACTTCCTATATTCTTTCCTTGTGTACTTTTGACTCATATTCCCTGTTCTAACCGAAATTAATTGTGTTCCTCTATTGTTGGCTATTAGGTTTTCCTGCTGTGGGATGCTCTAATGCATAATTGGTCATAACCTTTAAAAAAATGATAATTAAGATCCAAAAGATTTATATACATTTTAGATTCATATACATTGATGGTTGCTCATATTGCCAAGCCCACCATAACAGGAAATCGAAATCTGGAGAAGGTCATTTCTACACATTAAGCAGATCAATTAGGAACATAGTCAAGGAACTAGAAAGCTCCCTGGTAGAAAAAAAAAAGATTCTACGTAATATAATTCATGAATTAGCCTGTTCTTACTCAGTCGTAAGAGTGTGAGAAAACAGTGCTTTTAAATAATATGTAAATATAATGTCATGGTTTTCAAGTGCAGCAACTCAAAACAGTATATGAATCAAAGACTTTTGTCAAAGACTAATGTTTCTTGTCAGCCGCCACAAGATGTCACCACATCCTTTAAAAACTAATGGGGTGAATGAATCTCACAAGAACTTGTCCAGGTCACATTTCACTGAATGATCAGAATAAATAAAATAAAGCCATTACGATTTTTGTAATAATTACCCTTATTCTCAATAGTGATTTTTATCAATTTCTCGCCACTGTAATTATTTATAATAATCTATAAATAGAATAGAAAATCATATTTTGTTTTATTTAAGAGAATGAGATTTTCTGCATTACAGTGATGAGAATTTGAAGAGTATATTTTAAGCTAAATATATTTCTCATGATTTTGGGTGAACACTTCTTTGCAGGATTTGAAAGATTCACATAATGACCTTCCTGTTTTGACTTTAAGTTTTGTATTAAATCTGACAGTAGTATACAGTACAATCTCACCCTTGTAAGGCTTTTTCCCCAAATGAGTCTCCTTTCCCCATTGAGCGCAAGTAGACGGGCTCCTGACCCGGACATTCCTCTCGAGTCATCGTCACCTGAACAGGAGTGAAAAGAAGAGAAAGATATTAACATGGGTTCATCTTCACAGCATCACTGCTTGCACTTTGCACTGAAATAGACTTGCCTTTCCTTTACTGATAATGAAGAATGTGTCTCCTCTTGCCCCCTGGCGAATGATGTAGTCGCCATCCCCATAGTGTGTCTATAAGACAAAGAAAATTGGTTTGAGGATGTGGAAAAAGATGATGGGAAAAAAACACAGCTATTTTCTATGAAGAGGGTAAGAATAGAGGATGTGCAGACATAAGACCCAAAAGATTTCTAAACAGAGGCAACAGAAGACCTCTCTGACCCTTAGTGTGCTCTCGAAGACCTTGACCTCCAGACACATCAGTCTGAAATCAGATATGACCAGCAGAGAGGCCCAGAAAGACTGACACAAGCAAACACTTTGTTCCAATATTACCTAGAGTCTGACCTCCAACAAAACACCCACATATACACTGGCAGTGATAAGAAATAAGTTTTTGACTTATTATCCAGATTAAAATGAAATATCTAAAAGTAAAAAAACACCTGAAATAATCCATCCACCTCACAGGTGTGGCATATCAAGATACTGATTAAGACAGCATGATTATTGCACAGGTGTGCCTTAGGCTGGCCACAATAAAAGGCCACTCTAAAATGTGCAGTTTTATCACACAGCACAATGCCACAGATGTCGCAAGTTTTGAGGGAGCGTGCAATTGGCATGCTGACTGCAGGAATGTCCACCAGAGCTGTTGCCTGAGAATTGGATGTTCATTTCTCTACCATAAACCGTCTCCAAAGGCGTTTCAGAGAATTTGGCAGTACATCCAAACGGCCTCACAACCGCAGACCACGTGTAACCACACCAGCCCAGGACCTACACACCCAGCATCTTCACCTCCAAGATCGTCTGAGACCAGCCACCCGGACAGCTGCTGCAACAATCGGTTTGCATATTTTCTGAATTTCTGAAGAATTTCTGCACAAACTGTCAGAAACCGCCTCAAGGAAGCACTTCTGCATGCTCGTCGTCCTCATCGGAGTCTCGACTTGATTGCAGTTCGTCGTCGTAACCGACTTAAGTGGGCTCACAATTCGATGGTGTCTGGCACTTGGGAGAGGTGTTCTCTTCACGGATGAATCCCGGTTTTCACTGTACAGGACAGATGGCAGACAGCGTGTATGGCGTTGTGTGGGTGAGCAGTTTGCTGTTGTCAACGTTGTGGACCGAGTGGCTCATGGTGGCGGTGGGGTTATGGTATGGGCAGACTTATGTTATGGCCAATGAACACAGGTGCATATTATTGAAGGCATTCTGAATGCACAGAGATACCGTGACAGGATCCTGAGGCCCATTGTTGTGCCATTCATCCACAACCATCACCTTATGTTGCAGCATGATAATGCACGGCCCCATGTTGCCAGGATCTGTACACAATTCCTGGAGGCTGAAAACTTCCCAGTTCTTGCATAACCAGCATACTCACCAGACATGTCACCCACTAAGCATGTTTGGGATGCTCTGGATCGGTGTATACGACAGCGTGTTCCAGGTTCTGCCAATATCCAGTAACTTCGCACAGCCATTAAAGAGGAGTGGACCAACATTCCACAGGCCACCATCAACAACCTGATCAACTCTATGCAAAGGAGATGTGTTGCACTGCGTGAGGCAAATGGTGGTCACACCAGATACTAACTGGTTTCCTTTTATTGTGGCCAGCCTAAGACATACCTGTGCAATAATCATGCCGTCTAATTAAACAAATACTATCATGATTTATACTTAAGACTGCAATTATACTAAAATAATGTAATATATATATATATATATTATTTTTTTATTATGTCCTTTTCATGAATATCTTGAAACAAGCTGATTTTACAGCAGTTCCAACTCTTTTTCTCCATGTTTTAAATAACAGTGGTCCTTAAAGTTTTTCATAAATTAACATTCCATTCCACTAGCATTAGAGAACCAGAAATAAGTTATTTGTGTCTTCAAATATATAATTGTATCATTTAATAACTTTTTGCTTGAGTGTGCGTTTATTTGATGCAACTTGGTCTGATGTTGATACATTTTGAGTGTAGCTTAAGTGCCACTGTAGCTAGACCGTTTGAGAAAAGTGAATACTTCTCAACGGAAAGCACTCAACTCTGTGTGAATATTCAGTAAGATGCAGATATGGCTGGACTCTAAATTGAGGCAGCTACACTAAATGTGTTATTAAAGTAGGAACTGCATCAAATATAAGTGACACAAATACAAAGGAAGGAGGACAGATTCCATCTATGTTGCCAGACTTTCATTCCCCAGAGCATTTAAGTTAAAAAAAAACCTTCAACAAATTTTAGTTTCTCATTTAAGGTCAATTATTAGATAAAGAGACTCCCTCCACTCTAGCTGATATTTATTGAACAAATCCCATCACTAAATTTTTCAAGGAAGGACTGGAATAAGAGTTTGACCTGCTGATACTCACTGAGATACCATGATTGACAGGCGAGTCATTTAAATGGCAGATCTCACAGTGCCAATAGATACTTTCATTGTTTGATGCTACTTCCACACATTTGCTCTTCTGTTGTTGTTTTGTTACTTCCACACATTTGCTCTTCTGTTGTTGTTTTGTTAATGAACATAACATATTAACATTATGAACATTAGTCTAAACAAATGGGTCGAGGTTTGCCTTAAGTTTGCCCCTACTGGTAGATGCTGTAAATACGCATTTGCGTTGCCAAAAATACATCTTTCGCCACTGAAGGCCATTTAAAAGTTATGGAAGTTTGTTTTCGCCACTGAATACAAAATTGAAAAAGGTAATTGCAAATTTTTATCTCAGAATTCTGACTTTTTTTCTCTCCCAATTGCAAGTTTACATTTCTCAATTCAGAATTGCAAGATATAAATTTGCAACTGCGAGTCATAAAGTCAGAATTGCACAAAATAATAATGCAACTGCAAGTTATAAAGTTAGAATTGTGTTTTAAAAAAAAATATGCCGTGGTGGTTTTTATTTCGATAGAAATAAAAACATTAGCAAGGAGAGTTGTTATCGTTAACTATAACTGTTAATTACTGTTTTAGGTAATTGAAATAAATCAAATATAAATATCAGTTAAAAAACTTCAATGAAAATTAGAAGTGTTGCCTTGGCAAACTAACTGAAATAAATATGTTTAATTTGAAGTACTAACATTACTAAAACAATCATAAAAATTACAAAATCATACAATACAATTACTGACACGTAAACAAAAAGTAAAATGATGACTAGAAATATAAAAATAAAATCTAATTAAAAATACTAATTAATAGGCCTACCATAATAGTATACAAGTATACAAATAGTATACAAAATTGGCAATTAACAATGAATATTCCATAATAGTATAATACAAAAATAGTATAATATTGTATAGTATACTTAATAATATAATATATATATATATATAGAGACATATATATTGTAACAGCTGCATATATATATATATATATATATATATATATATATATATATATATACTGTATATATATATATATATATATGTGTGTGTGTGTGTGTGTGTGTGTGTGTGTGTGTGTGTGTGTGTGTGTGTGTGTGTGTGTATAATCAATAGTACTAAAATAATACATAGTGCAAGCAACATAAAAACAGTGAATATTCCCTTTTATTAGATGTTTCACCAGTGACCAACATTATAATGTGTAAGTCTGAAAATAAGCTTTGTTCACACCTTTGTTTATCCTGCTGCAGATGTATCATGGTCACTGTCTAAACAGTACAAATCTGAGGGTGTCTGTATTAGACCTATTGCACATATTCGTTATTAATTATATGAACCAAACCAATTTCTATGTGTTGTTGTGTTATTGTTGTGCTTTGTGTTATTGTTGTGCTTTGTGTAACTATGTATTATCACAGACCCCAGCAAATGCAAGATTATCAACAAATCCAGACAGAATGGAAAACGACAACCTTTCACCCCTAAACAAAGGGGACTGTGGGTCTCCATGTGAATGATAGACTGATTGATGAAGGTTCAAAAGGTTATTCTCTGTATTTTCCTACAGAAAGGATAAACAACTTCATGATTCACTCTACTACAACTTATTGAACCACTAACAGACAAGAAAGTTAGGGAAATGCTCCCTAAATTATTGATGAAATAAATAAAGAGCTTTAATAACTTGAGTTGTGAGGCTTTTTTGCTGATAAAAATTAGATTTGGTGTTTGAAAGTTTCACAATGTGAATGAATAAACATATTTCAGAATAAATGAATATGTTTTCTAGTCAGGTGTTTTCTTAAAGTGTAATTTCTCCAGTGTTAAAATACTTTAATATCCTTGACAGCACACAAGAGTTTAAAGGCAGAAACTGAATGAGATTGTGATCACAGGAATACAGATGAGTGAATAGGTGAACACAGAATCACAAAATCCACTTGGCTTGAAAATTAACTGATGTTCAATTCTTGAACAATTCCTTATTTTAAGCATGTAACCATCCATCCAGATGGGTTATTAAACAAATAAATGAAGGAATCACCCCTCAGGCAGAGTTTATCCTTGGAAATTTCCAACAGTTAGAAGACTCATTCGGTTCTTTTTGTGTCTGTTCTTTTTTATTCGTTCTGGTTATTCGAATCTGTTCTTTGTTTCAATAACCAGTTTGCTTTTTGTAAAACATTTCTCCATTTGTTTTTGAGGAATCTCATGAACTTCTTGCTCAACCAACAGCATAGGATGAGTTAGAAAAAGTAATAAATTAATTAATTTTAAAAATTAGATTTACTGTTGTTTGGGTTTAAAGCAAAGATTCAGAAGAAATACGAATTTTGATTCTGTCACAACCGGAGTTATTAGCTTAAATGTAAAGTTTTGTGGCTGATTTTCACAAAAATTGGTACACATTCATTTTCACAAGATGTACAAATATATCCATTTTTGTAACAGTAGGCCATTCAGAATGTTATTAGCTGCTGAAATTTGATTGAATGCTATATTTTGTGAAGTATCCAATAAGGGTAACATAGCATCTGGCATGATGCTTTAAGCTTGTCGACTAGTTGCTGATCATGGCCTATAGAGGGCGCAACAGGATAGGAAATCTTTGAACTCCACTTTTAAGTGAAAATGACAAATAAATGCATACTCAGAGAGCGTTACGTTATGTTTGATTATACCATCTCGATGTTCAAAATTGACCGGATGAATGCATTTTTTAAACAGCTTGTTGTACACGCAAGTTAATCACTGTTCTAAAACAATGTGCTGCTGCATTGTAACGCACGCACATCACGCGCATTCAGGAGCTCAGAAATATATTTTCAACAACGTTCTGTGATTTAGAGGTCTGCGCGGGACACAATTCTCAGACCCGCTCCCGCCCGCTCCCGCAGTGTTCAGTCCCGCTCCCGCCCGCTCCCGCAAAGATTTGTCATTTTTAGTACCGCTCCCGCCCGCATCTGTGATATAATGTCCCGCTCCCGCCCGCACTTTCTGTCTGACGAAAGGTCTTGAGGAAAATGCGTGCACACAAAATTCCTTACCAATACTTGGTAACATATTTATTGGTCCCATATTACGAACAGCATAATATTCACAACAGTACTTTATCTGAAGCACTAGAGGCGCTCTGTTCCTCGTCCATGCTGTCTATTTTGAACTTGAACTAGCTTTCGAATTCGAACTCGGAGCAGCGGGAAATTGTCTCTAAACAAGTGTGCGTGAGATTAGGCCCCGCCCTACCCGACAACATTCACAAGTTTAGGCTGCTTAAAACGTTTTTATTGCTGCCAATCAGAATCTCCCTCACAACTACAAATTATGTACGCTACTTTAATCATTTATATATTTTACTTTATACTCATATTTAATATGCGGGAGTGCAGCGTATCATCCCTCCCGCCCGCACCCGCAAGTGCACCTCATCATCCCGCCCGCTCCCGCAATGACCTTTAAAAATTTGTCCCGCGCCGCACTGTTTTGCGTCGGGACCAGCGGGTCCCGCGGGACTCCCGCGGGAGTGCAGACCTCTACTGTGATTTATCAATAAAATAGCTCAGAAACTGAAAAGTTCTAGCGTGTATTTCTTAGTGACTAAAACCCACAGCTTCACTAGTAGAGAGACGCTGCCAGGTAGAATCAATTCACACGCAATCGCTCTCTCACTAATGAAGTCATATAAATGTAATCTTTACTGTGCTACTTTATCTGTATCTGATTTAGAACGAGCAGAAATCAGAGAGAAATATAACAAACCAAAGACAAAAGAACTGATAAAAAAAAATGTTATGTAGTATCAATAGCCTTCGAGTCTCATCTTGAGGTTCAGGCTTATTTGTTCATTAATGACGTCATCAGCAACTAGTCAATGTCGTCTCGACTCGAATGCTTGAAGTAATTCGACTCGTAGTATCAGTTACTGATATGTGGCGATATGTTAGGACGTCCACCAAAAGAGATGCATACCCATTTTCAACTTCATGGATTATATGGTTGCAGAGGTATATATATATATAAAATTTTTTTTTATTGTAGCACCCCCTTTTAGCCTAATTTTATGAAACTTGGTGAGCGTCCTCAGAATGTCATGTTGTCTTTGTGTGTCAAGTTTTGTTAAACTTGGACATTGAGTTCAGCAGCTATAGGTCAAATTGTAAAAATGCCTGACCAATTAATTAACTTGTAACTTTGCAATGCTTTGACAAATCTAAATGATTTTGATAACTTTTTGCCACTACCATCCCTAGCTGCTGTGTGCCTATTTTGTTGAAGATCGGACCAACGGCCAAGGATGAGTTTGAAAAAGTAGCTTTTATGAAAATACAAAATGACGGAAACATGTTGGTTAATTAAATAATACTACAATAGTATATCTACTATTAACAAATGTAATACTATAATACTAAAATTACACTGGAAAGCAACATAATTATGCTAGATGCTGCATCATTGGATCATTTCACACACTTTTTAAGGCGACTTGCAAAGAAAGAACAATGTGTGGAGACAGTGACTTTGCTAACACAGACATGAAACCAACGGTTACTAATAAGAACAAGGTGTCAAAAAGATCATACTGCAGGAAAATGCAAGATGCTTGCTTGTCCAATCAAATGATCATAATGAGAAGGTTTATGATTTAAAGTCTATATCAAGTAAGTGTGTGTGTGTGTGTGTGTGTGTGTGTGTGTGTGTGTGTGTGTGTGTGTGTGTGTGTGTGTGTGTGTGTGTGTGTGTGTGTGTGTGTGTGTGTGTGTGTGTTTCTTAAAGATCTCTTACCTCCTCAAGGACATCAGCCAGCTTGCTCAATATTTCTTCTGGAAGACCCCGGAACGTCAGGACACTGTCAGTGAGAGACAACTTACGTCATTATGTTGTGAAAAAAGAAACAATCATCTGTAAATTAATCTAAGGCTGAAGGGTCTTTTGGTCTTTGTTAATGTTATGTAACTTCAGTGTTTATTTCCTCAAAATAACACAAATATTTAATATACTGAATATCACTGTAGACCGGGTACATTTCTTATCTGCCCTGAGATGGTTCAAACAGGTGGTCACCATCACACATTGAAATAAACCCAGAGTTGCTCTCTACCACGGAAACAACTATAATATCCCTCAATCACTATAATACAACATTTCTAAACATATCTGGTCATGTGTTGCATAATGGAGGTAAAGGTTTGTGTCTGGCTAATTTGTATACGCTGAGCTCATTAGACAAAAAGCAGAGGCATTATCTAGATTATGTAATAAAAGCTGTAATTTATCTAAATGTAAATGAATCATGTTTAGCATGAGATGGCAGGAGAGGCAGTCTGATCCTAGATTGACCCTGATGAGATCTGTGCATCTTTGTCTAGTTGCATTAGCAAACACACACACACACACACACACGTTTACAGGGACGGGCTGCATCCATGTTTCACTGCTGTGTGTCATGAGATGATCATACATCAATAACAGCTCCTGCATAAATATTTCACATACCATAAAAAATTCAACGGGCCATTAAAGTCTCCTATTACAGTTTAGCATAAGACTGCAGCAGAGAAATCTAAAGGTTTTATGGACAGGCCATTCTGAGCAAACATTTGTGTCTGAAAATTACAGGATTTTATATTCTTTGTCATTTCATTTTAAAAGGTTGCTGATGAACTTTAAAGAAATCCTATTTTCCCACCTGAGATTCAAAGTATCATGGCTGTAACCATCATAAGACATTTTAGAAAGCAGCATAGGGGGACATACCTGCCTAATATTCAACAAATGTGAATAAGCCTTGCAAAATACCAACAGTTATTAACCTATACTAATATTTTACTGTACTAATACTTTATATATGTAATTTAAATACTGTAATATTAATAGATTATGACAGTATTCACTTTGTAAAAAAAAAAATATATATATATATATAACCCATGAATGTTCTCTTTTTAAAACATTTTTGTGCCAATCATGTTACATTTAAAATGCATTTGTGTTAAATGTAAAATGTACATTTTAAGGTTAGTACAAAAATGGATAATGATAGACTCGTTATCGCACCACACCACATTATTCTTTATTATTTTTTAACCTTGTACCAAAAACATAACTATGATTTTTCACAATCAATCATAATAGAAGTGAAACTTTGTGCTATTTGAACCATGTGGTAGCAAAAATAGGGTCATTCACTTAAATATTATGTCAGAAACATAAAAAAAAAAAAAATATATATATATATATATATATATAAAAAATAACTGTTTGAGGGTGTGTTCACACTTGTAATTCAGTTCTCTTGGTTCTTTTGTTCTGGGCCAAAATAAAAAGTGATACATCTAGTCCTGGCTCGCTTAGCATTCACACTGTCACTTTTTACACCAAACCTAAATACTGTATACAAAACAAACAAAACTGTTATGACGTATTTTGCGAGTGAACTTACTGAACATACCAAATTTATAAAATGTGCAAAGGAGTCTAAACAGCTGTAGAAATTCCTCTGTTGCATACAAACGAAGATCTGCTGCAAGACAACATGGTTCCGATCCCAGTACTGAACTACAATGGGCAATATCATGACTATGATGAGAAAAACCAGGGCTGCGTGCGGAATCATATACTCATACGGAATCATATAATCATAGACTTTTTTTGAACAAGTACTTACTTTGTGATCGCTAAAAAAAAGTATGTTCTATATAGTATGAATGTGTGTAGTATGACTGTATGCCGGACGTAGTACCTGTGCAATGTTGTCATGATCATGTGACCTATAGCATCAGTTGCGTCGGTTAGTACCGCCATTCACAAATACTCTCCTCAGAATCTCGCCAGAAAAGTAGGACATCCGGGTACTTTTTGACTGTGCAGAGTGGCATATCTTCCCTTTTGATGGCCCCAAGGGTGGATACTAGGCTTGATACGGTAGTCGGTGTTACCGGTGTTACACAGTGTTCAGTCGCAACACCGGTTTCATTACTTGCCCACCACACCGCAAAAAAAAAAAAAAAAGTTTAAAGCGTTAAAAATATTTAGCGCAATTACGCAGTATCCGTTAAGTCCTGCACACACACACACACACACACACACACACACACACACACACACGACCCACAGGAAAGACGCGTGTCAGTATTGAGTTCTCTTTCGGTCTTGAACAAACCATAACACACAAATTATGCCAAAATGTCTGTTTTGTTGAGTGTCCTCATAAGAGTCTCAAATCATTTAAATAAAGTCTTAAATGAACGTAGAGATTTGTGAGAAACCATAGTGGACGTTATTGAGTGCACTTATTCAATACCACATTGCACTGCATTAACAAAGCTACAGCTTATGTACGCTACGCTCAACGGCTGTCCGAATTCGCTCACTCGTTTTCAATCACTCCTTCAAGTGAACAGTATTAGTGGACTAACGTAGGGAATAGGCCTTACTTAGTGAATGAGTGTTTAGGGGGCAATTTCGGATTCAACCCATGTTCTCAAGAAGTGAAAAATATAGGACACTGACAACGTGCTGGCAGACAGGACCGAGCAGGTCATATTAAATTTGAAACAAAGTCTCAACTTTCAAATTTGGTCAGTAAGGGACCGTTCGGTATTTATGGAATGGACCACCGGAGGAAAATAGGGGAGGGTCATGCCTTTTTATTCTTTGTTGAGGGGAGGGTCATCCAACTTTTTTTAGTCTAGGGGGAGGGTCACCCAACTTTTGTATTCATGAAAACAGCAACATTTCAAAGTGGCTTGTTTGGTGCATATTTTTCCATGTAGCTCTCTCAGTCTCTGCCCCCATCGGTAGCAGATGAGTCTGACCCAACAAAAATCAGAAGCGAAAGATAAAGTCCAGTTTGGCAGTGTTTGTCAGTGGGCACGCGTGCATGCGCTTCGGGAGTACGAGCTCCAGATTCGGCTCGAAGTCGTGCATCTTCGGATGCGAAGCCGCGCACGACAAAATCTGCCGTGCACACCGCCAAGTGAAATGGGCCCTTGCGCACCTTCGCGCTCGTGCGGACGCGGCGAGTATAAACCAAGCTTGAGGCGCCATAACTGCGGCACCATACTACCATATTTCTTCAAAAGCAGATCGTGGAGACATTAAATCATCCAGGATCAAAAATCGTGATATCACATAAGCACTAAAACGACTGTTATCATGTCAGAAAACAAACACAAGTAACAGAGTTTACAAAACTGTATCGCACACGTGCTACAGTGATACATTTATCCATCGCACAGAACCCTTTTTAATGAACGTTTGGTGTAGGTCTACTAGGCATAGAGATATCTGAACATCTTTGCCAAGCGCAAACCAGTACAGAAGTAATCAATAAATTCTCGGGGAGGGTCATGCCTTTTTTCACAATCATTTTGGAGGGTCATAGAAAAATGTATTGCTGGCGAAGGGAGGGTCAAGTTTATTTTGACTATAAATCTCAAAACTCTTCCGGTAGCCCCTTAAATAAAAAACGAACAGTCCCTAAAAGAAAATGAAACAATAAATATGCCTACCATTTTGTGGCTATTTAATGTGTTGTGACAGATTGCCTCAGTTAAAGCCAAGTTCAAATCCACCAACGTTAATCTACTAACTCTCCTGACTGCTTAGTCGGACAAAAATTGTGGATTTTGATTGGTCAGATCGCATGTCAAACAAACTCCCTGCGAAGGATGAATTGACGCTAATTTAAAAGTTAGAGTTAAGTGCACACTGCCGCACCAGCTTTTTTATAAGCGTTGTAAAAAAAAAAGGGTGCATTTTACGTTTGCCTTTAAATTAATGATTTAAAAGCCCCCGCCGGTGATACCGGTATTACCGGTGTTGTCAAACGTCGATTAACCAGTGGGAAAATATCCTCACCGTCACATCCCTAGTGGATACTAGGTGATCGAACTAGATGGGCAGTATTTTCCATCCCTTTGTTCACTTCCCTCCCCAACTATGGTTGGGTCTTTAAGTAGGGATAGCACATCCCTTGGAATGGCCCTGGTTTGACAATGCTAATAAGCAGAGGAAGTTCTGCCTTGTTTTCTGCGGGCTGTCCCTCCTTGTTTTCTGTCTCTCACGAAGGTCATTTGGGGTTAATACAAAACAAAATAAGAACAGTAGGGCATTGCATCCCCTCTATTTTGTTTGCTTTCCCTTCCCAACTACTGTTGGGTCTATACGCAGGGGCGGTCATTCCTTTAGAGCAGTGGGTCTTTAGACACATCTAGCTGACCTTATTCTTCCAATGTGGCAATGCTAACGAATTGAGCAAGTTCACCTAGGGGGCGTCCCTCCTTGTTATCTGTCAAAAAAAAGTACTAAATTAATTAATTAATAACTAGGCGCCCGGCTAAAGCAGGTCCTAGACCTAGAGGAATCTTCTACCTATAATTGTAAGGTAGGGTCCTTTGCTCCCCTCGAAAAGCAGGGTTCCTCCCCCAGACTTCCGGGGTCTTGAAGTAAAGGCTAGGCTGTGGCTGCCTTGGGGTTAAGTCTCTCTTGCGTTGAGGCTCCCCCTTGGAAAGGCAGCAACATCAGAAATGGTAGCCGTTGAGGTTTTTTTAACAACATCAAGGGTTTCCCTTTTGTCCCTTTAGATTTCAGTGAGGTGTTTTACTCCCTCCCCACTATCTTGGGTATTACAGACGTCCCGTGTAGTAGCTGCTTGACACGATTATCAGGTTAAATGAATTTTAACATGTGCAAAGGCACACAACCTCCTGAGTGTCCGAACTCACAGTTTATGACCACCTTTAGTAGAGCTACAGCTCCTCTCCAGTTTCCAGAGGGGTTGAGTTTATTGCAAGAATCTGTTTCATCTAAGAATATGTGCCATTCTTATACTACAGCCTTTTGTATGAGAATCAAGGTTGCATCTCCCCCCAGAGGTAATGTTTGCGACCTTGGTCGTTAATTTCCCATTCAGCTCTTAGGAAATTTCAATCATTCCCTGATTCCTGACGTCAATGGTGATAATTCAGGACATGCAAAGTAGCTGGCATTCAGTTGAAGAAAAAAAAAAATATATATATATATATATTTTTTTTTTTATATACATTTTGCATTCCGAATTAAACAGAGATAAATCTATCAAATAATCCAAGTATTTAGTATCAGATTAAGTAGCCAATAGTAAATAGCCAAGTAGTAAATCATGGGATCACACAAACAATGTTGCTTAGTAGACATGAGCCTGGATTAGCTCAGGATTAATTATGAAACCTAAATTTCATTTTGGCCTATAAACCAGAACCATAAAATGCACAAGTTCTGCTCAGCATCTAATGCATTCACATGCACTCTGCTTTTGTGTGTTAATGGCTGTAGGTTCAAAACATAATTGACAAAATTAGGTCTAATTATTCAAATAATAAATACAGCTGCAGGGATGGGGTAATATCATTAACATTAGATGAAACTACATTAGATGATTCATTAAAAACAATCGCATTACTATTCATTTTTCACGTTAATACATAAGATGGAGAGAGTGGGAGATTGGAAGCTATAGAGAGTTTCTGTGGCAATGAATTCTGTGGCTTCCAAGAAACTTCTCTGTTCTGCCTCAGTGTCTTTAAAGTCTTTGATGAAGACTTCTTTCATCCAGTTTGGCTCAGGAGCCCAACAATGCAGAATTGAGAATTCTGTCTTTAATATGTAAAATATGCCACATGCTCTCTTCTCTGGGTGCCATTATGCAAATTAAGATGTCAGATGATAAAGAAAGAGATGCACCTACATGACAAGACAGCTGCTCACCTTTTCAATAACTCCATGTACTCTGCATGTTTGATGAGTCCTGTCCTCATCATGATGGTCTGGAAGCACTGTCTGTCGATGGCCCATAACTTCACACTGGTCACAGCTGAAACACACATCAGAAAACACGGCATCGGTTTGTGAACGTAATCATAATCAGCACCCAAAGCTATTCTTACAATATGAACATCAAATTTAGACGTTTAATCGTCATACAAGTAATTGTGATTATCGATTTAATTGTCCGTTCTGTTCATGGTACTTACAGTGTACGCTTAATATAAACAGAGCTTCAGAAGAAGTCTTTATGTAAGGAATAATTGACGACGGGCTGTTGAATTATAAATTGATGCACACCAGAGGTAGTAATGCGGCCACAATGCAAAGCAAAGTGTCTAAAAATCATTTGTGTATAAAATAATTTGCTGAAGTGAAATGGAACTGTAATGTGGTCAAGACCTCCCTGGAACTACTTTAGCTGTGCATTTACTGGAAAATAGTTGCACACCTTAGACCATTCGTCAACCAAACAGAATCAAGCATTCAGCCCGGTGGTATTATCATATTTAACTTTCATACAAAATATAATTTAAGGCACAATGAGAATGACATGAATACTAAAATTTAAGCACTAAAATATTTATAAATTATTATTTTTTAAATGGTCAATTTTAAAATCATTATGCAATATGTATTATTGTTATTATTATTATATTATATTATACAAAAATGTATAATATAAGTAAATAAAGTTTAACTTATTCACAATGCATGGGTAAGTAATCTGTACAGTATTTATTTTGCTCAAAATCAGTGACGACCTCAAACACAAATAACTACATAAATACCCCTAAATACAACATACATTATATAACTGCTGAATCCAAACTATAATGATAAACAGCATTACATGACTAAATATTTAGAAATAGTGCAGCATAGACTGTTGGATATTTCGTCATCAAAGTGTGGACTCAAAGGAGGAGTGCTGGGGCTGAACGGATTGATTATTGCCTTCTTGTCTACTGAACTCTGACTCCTGCAGGAATGTGCACTTCTTTAAGACACTCAGGTGAGTTATGATGGATCAACAGCTGTCAGTGAAACAATTACTACTGTATGATGTTAAAAAACTTCAATAATATATTGAACCCATGTTGTTTATCTGAGAGGGCCAGACTGCTGTCAAAGTAACAAACAGGTTTTGTGTATATTATAGGCATTGCTAAAGCAATAAAAACAAGGTGACATTGATGTATGAGAAAGGGACTTTTTTTGGAAAATTATGTCTTATTTTGTTAGAATGTGTGTATTATTGATTTTCACACAACATACTGAAGTGCTTTCCAGCGGTGATGAAGAATAATCAGAAAACACTGAAGCATAAATAAACAGTGAGCTGTCGCATCTGAATACAGCGACTGACTCAGGCAGAGGAATTCATCTGAATTTATGATGGGCTCAAATCTTTTAATAGTCTCTGATAACAACAGGAAATAAACAGCCTTTCAAAATATACCTACTCTAGGTTTTTTATCATGCAAAGGACATTAGGCATCACACAAAGACACACACCCAAGTATAAGAACAACAACATCTAAAAGAACAGTTTGTTATTAGAAATAGATCATGAATGTAGATTCCAGATGTGAAAATCATATTATTTTAAAGTTGGCATGAAATAAAAATTCACCATCTAATTTGTAAATGCAATGGCAGACAGAACATGACGTTCTAAAATTAAGGTATACATTCATTCTTTATAAGCTACAATTTTCAGCTTTGAAAAAATAAATAATATAATAATTGTTAAATGTTAAATACAAATAGTCAAATTTTCAGTGAATAACTACTTTACCCATAATACTTCAGAGGATAAATCAGATGAGTTGTTGCTGTAACCATAAAAAAAAACTACACCAAATGAGCTCAGCAACAACATACTACTTCCTCAGTATTACGAATCATGTATATCTTTGCAATTTAATTAATCTGAATACTTTAAATAAAAAAGTATATAAAAAACAAGGAACTCCCGCACACTATCCATGCTTGCAAATGAGTATCAAAATTTTATTAGCTTTTATTATCTGATTAATACAATTTTGATACTCATTTCCAAGCACGCATAGTGTGCGGGAGTTCCTTGTTTTTAAAAGATTTTTTGAATCAGTTGGAAATGTCACAGGGATTCAATTTTTTGATCATTCATCCTTAATTTTCAAGGAATGTTACAAACCTATCGTTATCAAGGTGTTTAAGTGGATGATATTTCTGAAGAGCTTGCAAGAATACATGCGTTTACTCATGCAAACTATTTTGCACAATTGACAATGTTTGCCAGCATCAGTTGAAAAATATTGTTTTAAAAACATAAGGCAGGAAACAACTAATGCAAAGTAAATAAATAGCCAAAAAACATCTGATTGTGTGAACATTAAACTGCTTTGTGCATTTAAAATGTTTGGTGTGACTTTATGTAAATGCAATGCATTCATATAGCTCAAACAAAAGAGCAGGGCTGTAGCAATGCCAAGGTCATCAGTTCCATTCTCAGGGAATACCTAGTTCTGGCATGAAACTCTAGATGGTGCAGACTGATAGGTCTGACTCATTTGGTAGCGATCACATCATTATCTACATAGCACAGCTGATTGGTTGCTGCATCAGCAGCCAATGGGCTATATTGTTGCTGTAAGCAGTCTGCAGTGCGCTTTCAGAAACCCTCCACCTTCCCCAGCTCCACCTGTATAGATCTGCTATGGGGGTTTATTCATGTATGTTACATGTGCAGTAGCAGCAGCAGCATGTCTTACATACTCACAGCAATGTCTGTGAAAGTATTGGTACGTATTGGTTGCAAGTCTTGGTACTTGCTTTGCAGTAGCAGCAGCAGCAGCAGCGTTGCAGATCTATTCCGCTAATACCAAATACATTAACATTGTCAAATCCATTACCATGCCAATCTATTTTTCCATACCAATCTCCCGAGAGTTGTCATGACATCATGTTGCATTTATGGTACACATTTGATCAGTTCAAGCATTTCTAAGTCACTTACGCACGAATGTAAATGGTGCTTCAGTACCTTAAAAATCACAGTTCAACTGACTGTTGGCTGTGCATTAGAATTATACCATGATTCAGATGCCTGAGTAAGTGCATATACATGCCAAAGATGTTGCTTCCGATCAGTGCATGACATCAAATTACAGTGAGAGCGATCAGAGAGCCGGACGGCTCCGTATGCTTTTGAATCGTTCTCGCGGATCAGTCTGTGTAGCGCCGCTTCAAGTCCAACACACCTATAGTCCTCATTTTCCTGATTGTGTTCACCTGTTCCTTGTGTTTTTCACGCCTCACCCACTTACTTGTCTTGTCAATAAATTGTCACTACTTCTGCTTCTGGATCCTATCTCACACAGATCTGGACAGCTGCTGCTGGTGATGATTTACAAAAACTTACTAGAACACACAACAATCTTTTTGGCTCTGTTGGATGGCTTCTCTTTCTTCCTCTAGTCAGAGCAATCGGAATTTTTTTTTGGACATCCCTGCAATTAACTACAACACATCATTTAGAACTATAGATACTGCTGACATTTGAAAAGATGATTGAGAGTTTCCCATATCAATAAAAGATAAACAGATAATTTTTAATAATAAAAATACTAAAGTTCTATTTTTAGCTAAATCTAAAAATGTAAATCTCACCATAAGTGAAATAAATAAGCCAAATTCACACCTGTACAGTAGAGGGCGCAGCTCAAACAAAGCTGTTCTGCCATTCTGGATTGCAGAAGAATACGACACAGGAGAATAAAGTTTAACACTCCTACTTAATCAATGAAAACAAACATTGGTTGAATTGGATCATCGAAGGTCGGCAACAAAGACCATTGGTTAACCCTGTAATGCCTGGCTCACACTACAGGTGTTTTAGGCAGATGTATGCCCGATTTCCCCCTCCCGAGAATCGGAGAAAATATCTTGTCGAGGACCTCGATCGGTTTCGATGTTCGGCGCAGATTATCGGGTAATGTGAGGCGTTCACAGATCGAATCTTGCACCTCCCGATCTGCTCTCACACAAATCGGGCTCGCCCCGATCATATTAAACATGTTTGATATTTATCGGGATGAGCAAGATTATGATTACGTCAGTACTGTCACAATAGCCAATAAGAAACAAGTAGGGCTGTCGTGGTGAAGGAATGAGGTAATTTTGAGTGACTCATCAGCGTGATATGCACATAGACTGTAAAAAAGAATTTGCGGTATTATCTTTATTTATTATCTTTATTTATTTATTTATTGCTAAATAAAAGTGTTACACTGTTGTCAGCAGGGCCGAAGACTAGTACATGTTCAGTAATGAAACCGAAACAAAAGAAAGTGGAGTAAACAGAAGATAGTGTCAAAATAAGGGTCCACATAGTATAACAGAACATAAACCTGACACAAGCTTGTTAGATCATTGTTATATAACAGTTAGTTACGATCCTGTAATCTCACCAAACGAGAGGCTTTCTGCTGATATTTCACCAGTATGGTCATTGCTCGTCTCTGCGTGTTATAGACAGGCTGTCACTCAGTCCAGTTACACAGTTAGGCCACTAGGTGGCGGCAAGAGACTGCCTTTGAGTGAGTCATACATTTCCGTTGAATTAACAAAGAAATTCGGATTCATTCTAATATATATGTAATGAAACAAGCTGTTAATTATTTTAACATTTAATATTAACTTTGAGCTCCACTTTATAAGGCTCAGCTGCCCATTCCGGCGCATGGGCAAGGCAACGCTGAAGCCGACACGTCACCTCATAGAGATGACGCCATTCATTAGAAATATCCTTAAATGTTAAAAGTAGATTTTTTTTTTTAAAGATTTCGCTTTCCTTGGTCATGGCATATTTTTAAAATATGACTTGATCTGAAGGACAGAAATTTAGTTTACATCCACTTTTCCGCTTCCGATCTGTTGCGTGAGATCACGTGATCATGGTGGAATCATATCTGGCATGATAATCTTATTAACATTTTGTAGTGTGTGATGCGCCACGATTTTCAAATCTTGTAGTGTGAGCATGTTTAAGATTTGAGGGAAGAAAATCTGCAAAGATTCTCCTTAAGTGTGTGGTGCAACCAGATTTCAAAATCGGTTAGGATTTTAAAACTCCTGTAGTGTGAGCCAGGCATAAGACCCGTGGTTTTCACTTTTTCAACATCACTTTTAGCTCTTCCAAAAACACATCTGCAATTTTTTTTTTTTTTTGAAAGACCACATTTACATAGCCAATGGGTCCTATTGTTTAGCCTCGCAATGCCGTTGGATAGTAAATGTGTATATAGGTCTTGCCATAAGGTCATACAACCTGCAAATTTGCCTGGAAGCGCATCTCCTTGTTTCATTGGACTGGAAATCTCAACATTGAAGTAAGTAAAACCCCAGAAATATTTTTTTTTGTGATTGCTAGAATGTCTAGTTCATGTAAATACTTGGTTATTGTGGAATGCATGCGTCAAATTAGATTTTTAGCTTGGGAGAGAATGGTAGTCAAAATAGCATGTGCACCTTGCACATTACATGGAGGCATTGCACTTCTCAAATGTTCAAATATAGGAGAAATACTTAAGCATATCTAAATGTGTTATAATTTTCAGTTTAGATCAGATTTGAATCATTTTAAATGAATAAATTATTTCTGGCTGCAGTGTTTTAAAGCTATAGTCTACGATGTTCAAAATCGGTCGAGAAAGCCTGAGACGGTTGGGAACTTTTAAAAAACTCATCCCGCCCCTCCACACACACACACCCCTCCCCTCTGTGCTACCTGATCCCTCCCACCGGGAAACGACCTGAACAACCACTCAGTCAAGCTGTGATCACCGGTAGTAAACATCGGAACAGAGATGTACGATGTGCGATGTCGGATTCGAAGGTGATAGGCGATGCTAAACGGCTAACATTCCAATGCCGACCGGCAGCGTGAGCATGTTGTCAGACTGATAAAAAGCTATTTATGTAACACGTCACACCATAAAAGTATAAATAAATGTTTACCTGCTCAACAAAAAGTCAGCCGCGTCAGCGTCGGTTTTCAGTCCTAGATCTCCCTGAAGCTTCCTCCAACGGTCAATGGTGAACCCTATATTTATCCTACTTAAAGTCCGGCATTCTTCACATTTTTTTTAATCTATGCTCTTTCCTCTACAGACTTTCTATCTCTTCCAAACTTAACAATAGGGGCAAGCAGGGGCCGCTTGCTGCTGTCGTTTATTTTTTTATCCATTGCTTTATCCATTGCTGATCTGATGCTACTTAGCTACCTACCATAGACTGTCAGCTGCTTGCTCGCGCAATTTCATGTCGCAGGAGGGGGGCGGGGTCGGGTGCGGTGGGGTGGAGACGCGAGCGCCAGGCGGAGTTTCAAGTGGAGCTGGTGATTGGATGAGAGCAGTTGAACAATGTAAGCTGTCCGGCCGGACAGCTTACATTGGTCAACTTCTCTGCAGCTGTACACCAATTTTCTCTTCATATTGTTAGGATTGTACTGTAGAACCATAACCAGCATCTAAACGAGGTAATTAATAATGAACAATCTTTGAAATCGTAGACCATAGCTTTAAGTCCTTTCAGTACCTGTATTTGAAATTGTACCTGTATGTTAGCAGTATATATAGTTAACTGTTTTTTTTTTATTTGGGCTTTGTTTGTTTGTTTGCCCAAATATCTGCTTGTTGCAAGGCAGACACTGTTTGTGGAATGCTTTGGAGGATGGTTATTCAAGGACAGGTGTGGATGTTCAGACATATAGGGGGTTGCATGGTCCATTGTTCAGGGACAGGTGTTAATGTTCTGGAATGTGGGCATGTAAGAGGTTTGGGGGTTTGTATATTCCTTTTAGAATTGTGTGACTTCAGTAGGGCTGGGACGGTATGGATTTTTTCTAACCACGGCTGAAAAGCAAGAAATTCCCACGGTATAGCGGTAAACCGCGTTAAATACTGGAATAAATTAAACGAAACTTGGCGTATAGACTACTTGCCTCACAGACATGCTTGAAATGTCTACTTTTAAACAAAATTCAAAACGAAATGATAAAATCGTACAGTAGCCTAGCCAGGTAAGGTCAGGTTTGCCGATGTCACATTGCGCTCCCCCAATTCGCGAAAGGTCAGATTTGCTCCATCTGTTGATGATAAGTTTTCCATGTAAGACACAATGTCATTAGACATAATCCATGTCATTAGAATCAATGAATCCATGTCATTAGACACAACGTGCACACATGTGCAGGGCAATGTTTTTTTTCGCTGTGATGACGGTGACGAGCTCAGACCCACGGTAGGCGTCACGTGACCACGGTATTGCAGTAATGCGGTAACCATCCCAGCCCTAGACTTCAGTGGAATGTATCACATAAATAGGATTCATTTACATTTAAATTATTAATACTTGAACATACTCTAACTCTTACAACTATTATTTTCATTTCAGAATGAGAGGACGCTGCAGACACTGCAAAAAAGGATATTCGAATACGGAATACTTCTGCAGGAAGTGCAATCTCCGTCTCTGCTTTTTAGAGGAAAGGAACTGCTTTTGGGACTACCATTGCAAGTGAACACTGGACACTGTTTCTTTGACAGTTTTCAATGTGTTTTGTATTCAATATTTATATTTTATTTTTAATAAATTCTAATTCATAAAAATATGACTGTTGGGTGATTAATTATTATTATTCATAATATTTACTGTTATGGTGCTATGTAAGCAATCCACACTTCAAATGAGCCCTTAGTTGTTCTGTATAGCCTATTCGTTCTGACAGTGTGAGTGCAAATGCTGAAATTCTGCTCCCAAATAGGCCCAACGTTGCAATATTACAACATTTCCTTAAAAACTTACTAAAACATAATTTTTACAAAAATCCTTCATTATTTGCATCAGAGGCCTCCTACAACAACATCTGACAGGTGAAACAATTTTTTTTCTTTTTTTTTTCTATATTTGGGTCTTACAGGGTTAATAAAGTAAGTGAGATTAAATACATAAAGAATATTTGTGTTAATTAACATATTTAATTATGGTTTTGCATAATATTCTGAGTTTGCATTTCAATGTTTTTATTAATTTTAAGGAATACGAGATCTGTTTTTGTGCAAGTGAGGGTAAATGCATGCTCACATTTGATTCTGAATTATAACCATCATGTTTACACAGCGCACACAACACCTCTGCACTTACTCCTGATTTCTCTCAACATGGGGACAGGAGAGGTGTCAGTCAAAAATGGGGGAAAAAATAACTTGCATTACTTGTTTGAAAAAGTAACTCATATATTTTGTTGTAAATTTAAAAGTAATGCATTACTTTACTAGTTACTTGGAAAAGTAACCTGATTACGTAACTTGCGTCACAAGAAATCCGTTACCCCCAACAATGATCCCAGATAACAGGGAACATTCACAGAACTTTGACTAAAGTTCTGGCAAGGTTCTCTCAAAGTTATGAGCAAACATTCTTTCAGTAACGTTAATAGAACATTCAGTCTGTTATCGTTTCAGTCTGCTGTTCAGCACACACAATGGAGATTAATAGAAAATCCAAAATAACATGCAGGAGAATACAGGAATAAGAATGAAAAAGCACTAACCTAACATGAAAATGATAAGGAGAGGTAATGAGGAAACTAAATGAACAACAAACAGGTGAACGTAATCAGTGAACAAGGGAACAAACTAGGGCTGTGCGATATGACGATATATCGGATTTACGATATAAAAAGTCTATCGTTTCACATTATGCTCTATCGTTTATATCGTGGTTTCACAAAAACATTGTTTACAGCAAAACTTTTTCATCATTTGGATGACTGCAAACTTACACACCGCCATGGGGATGCAGGCAGAACGTGAATAACATGGAGAGTGAAGGGATGACAGAACCGGGTGACCAGGACAAGGACCAGCCAGAACAAACCAAGGAGCTCGTTTCTAAACGAGGGGCTACATGAATTAAATTTAAATTTAAATTAGTTAAATTTCTATATGTTTGGTTGACTATTTTATTTTGATAATGAACATAATGCAATGTCAAGTTAGCAATGCTAGAATTGTGTGCGCGTGAGGCGCCGGAGCGATCATGGGAATTTTTGTCCTTCTGAGGAACCTGTCACTCCATAATTTATGGTCATACGGATAGAAGTAAGAAATAATTAAAAACTGTAAAGCTTTTGTAAAATAAAGAAAACAAGCACGATACCATATCTAAATTTATGTCGAGATTTTGGTCAAATCGACCTGCCCTATAACAAACTGGAACAAACTAAGAAACTAGATCAATTTACAAAAAGGAACAGCGAAAACGGAACCAAAACACTATGAAACTAAACAGAACATAAATGTTACAGTTATCTGGTCTTAAATAATGTTCACAAAATGTTATCAAAAAATATATATAAACACCATTCATGTTTTTTTTCCTGAAACGGTCTTTAATGTTTTTTTAAATGTTTCAGAATGTTCAGAGAACATTCAAAAGTAATTACCATAATGTTTGCAAAATTATAAAATGGAATGTCCCCTTAACGTCCGCATTACTCAAAAAAAAAAAATGTAAACCATTAAAGCAACGTTCCATTAAAGAACGTCTCGGTTACGTATGTAACCCTCGTTCCCTGAGTAGGGAACGGAGACGTTACGTCGGATGACGACGTATGGGGTTTCGCTTAGAACACCTATCGACTTCGAGTATTACAAAACGAGCCAATGGCAAAGAAATGCCATGGGTCTGCGGAATTTGCATAGTGTATCTCCGCATTACCTCGTGGGTATAAAAGGAGGACACCGGCAACATGCAGATATGTTTCTTCGCTGAGGAGCCGAGACTGAACTCAGGCGATCCCCGTGGCACAGCGGAAAGTGGCAGGAAGACGTAACGTTCCGGTTCGTTGTCACTCCGAGTTACGTCGGATGACGACGAATGGGGTCACCAGTCTAATCACGCCACCTTCACAGCTGTCTTCCACTGCCCTGCGTAAATCTGAGATCCCTGTCGTAAGACTAGCAAGGACTCCTATTTAACACAGGAATACCAAGCTACACTGGGGAGCATATCCCATAGTTTCAACATGACATCATGACTTTGCGTAAACATACACGCCACTTTCAAGTCAAGTGGCGTGTTATCTATACGCATTTTGAGTTATCCGCGTGTATCTCCACGCCGAAATCTTTTGCGTGTATGTCTACGCCATTAAATGTCCGAGTGATTCCGCGTGTATGTGTACGCCGTTAAATGTCCGAGCGAAACGAAGCAAAATCTATATCTACATCTGTGGAGCGATATTTCTTTTCCTAGGATGGTAGGAGAACACTCATAAATGGTATTAACCCCAGTGACGGGTAGGTTTAGGGACGGGGTTGGGGTAGGTCATATATTTATATATACATGATGCATTAATATAACGTTAAGTCAAAGGCGTTGATAAACACGCTGAAAAGCGCTTATGCGTGTTGATAGCACGCCAAAAATGGAAATACGAATTGGCGTGTCATACATACGCCATTTCATGAGATCAGTCTGATAGTTTAGAGGAAATATGCAAATATTGCCAGCCCAAACGGGGGAGACTTAGAGAATACACATATGACCCGAAGGATGCATATGGAGAACACTAGGGTGTCCAGCCGCAGGTGGAATATTTCAACCCCAGGGGTGGCAAGTTGGCTTGCCAAGGGAAGACACATGCTCAGAGAGGCTTACAGTGGAAATACACATGTGGGGGTCGCTCAGAGGAGGGACCATGCACACGGGAGGCACCTAAGAGACAAGCGCAGGCAATAGACACTGGCGCTCACCTGAGGAGAAAATCGCACGTATCCAGTCCGTAGAGTGGAATGGCGAGCAAGCGAAGACACCGGAGCGGGTCCAGTACTAGCTGGTTGACGCGAGTACATGAGAGGACACTAGCTCCACTCGGAGATTGTAGAATCTGACGAATGTGTTAGGTGTCGCCCAGCCTGCAGCTCCGCAGATGTCTGTTAGCGAGGCGCCATGCGCTAGAGCCCAAGAGGACGCCACACTCCGGTGGAGTGGGCAGTCACACCAAGGGGGCACGCAATTTTAGTTTTCGTTATTAAGCTCTTTACTTTGGCGGAAAATCTGACCTGTGGCTGATACTGCGCTTCATACGCGTGAAGTTTCTGAGGCGATTAACCGCTGTCCTGCTGTGACGCACTCAATGAAGGACCGTAACGTAGAACACATGGCTAGTGCTAAGCGCTGTTCATAAAGGATGCATCTGTTGCAGTGGAATGGGTAATAAGAGGCAAGTTGGACTTCTTTTAACTTGAGCGCAGCATTTTTAGAATGCCGTTTCATTTGCGAGACGCGGGTGCGACAGCAAAACAAGTTCGTCAAGCACAAAAAACCTTTAATGTTCTACTCTACTATGTTTGAGATGTCATGTTTGCATGGAGGTTGACAGTCTGAAAGGTGCTGTTATTATCTTTGTTTTTATAAAACATTTACTGCTAATAATATCCACGTGGAGACATTTCCCCGCAATGTATGGAATACCAGGAGACACACACACACACTCTCTGGTGCACTATCTTTGTGGGAACTCTTCATAGACGTAATGGTTTTTATACTGCATAAACTATTCTGTCTTCTTACACTAACCTGACCCCTAAACCTACCCATCACACAACTTTCTGCATTTTTACATTTACAAAAAAACTAATTTTGAATGATTTATAGCCTTGTGTACCTCAATGTGGGTCTCCACAATGACACGAGTCCCCATGAGTCTGTATGTATTCAGGTTTAAGTCCCCACCAGGATAGAAAAACATATACACACTCACACACTGTATAGATACTTCATTATTTAATCACACTGGCTTCACAGCAGGTTGTGTTTGCTGTAGTCAGATGAATTGAGCCGTTTTTTTGTTTTGTTTTTGTTTTATGTACCAGTGGTCACTCTGCCACATTTACAGCTGAAAAAAAGTAAACCAGTCACGTTTAACAAGATTTCATCTTTAATATGATGTAGTTTGTCTGAATTTTTCATATTTTTTTCTTGTATACTTTTAAGTTCCATTTATTTGGTGCTTTGTTCAATCTCAAACCATTATTTTATTTTTATTATTAAGATGTCTTCTCAAGAGTTAACTGTAATCTGGGCAAACATTAAACTTTACTGAAATTAAGCGTCCCGCTTTGGTCTACACTGGAAGTGTTCTGTTTGCTCTGCTAAACTATAATTACTAAAACTAAAACTGAAACTAAATAAAATACAAACTAAATAGAAATGTGTTTGCAAAATAAAAACTAAACTAAAACTAACAAAACCATTAATAAAACTAACTAAAACTAAACTGAAATTTAAAGCAAATTTGAAAACTATTAAAATAAAAACTAATTTCAAAAAGCAAAACTATAATCACCTTGATGCCCATCTCGGGACTCGGTCGCGAAGCCAAAGCTGAAGCGGTCTCATATGAAGCAATCTGAGCGGCGTACTGCGGCTGCAGATGCCATATGCCCCAGGTTCCCCAGTGGAACCGCACTCTTGCGCTTGATAGTCTCAGGCAAGTCAGCAATGGCTGAGTGGAGAAGGCGACCAAGTCCATACCGAGAAAAGAGCTCCTCTGCACGGGGCAAAGTTTACTCCTTTCCCAGTTGACCCGAAGGCCCAGACGAGCTAGGTGCCGGAGCACTGGGTCCCTGTATTCGCAAACCTGGTCTCAGGAGTGAGCTTCAGACAGCCAGTCACTGAGAGAGTTCAGATAGGAGCAGGTAGGGAAGCTCTAGGCAGGGTTCCAACTGTGCCAGTGGCGTCAAGAACCACAGACGTCCCCCCGGTGGTGCAGCTAAGCGGAATGACCGGCCCAGACGTGGACGGCATAGCGGCCCGGTGTGGGGGCAAGGTCATAACCACACCCTGACAGAGGAGGCCAGGGAAGGACCAGCGTTCCACGGGGGCCTGCTCTGTCAGGGGTCTGGCGACAGAGGGGGACAGGGGCGAAGCGTTCCGTGGACGGCACGCTGTGTCAACCGCCTCTGGGACAGAGGGGGACGAGGAGAGCACAGCTTGTGGGCAGCGCTCTGTGTCGTCCGAGAACTCTGTATGCTCAGAGACGAGAGAGTCAGCTCTTTCTGAATAAGGATTCTTCCCCAACCCTCTACCGGGGAAAGGAGTGGCCCTGCTACCAACTCCTGGAAAGAACTGAGTCTCATCTCTGAGCAGCCCATCTCAAAAGTGCCGCTTAACCCGCCGTTTAGTGGGGGGCGGGGCTGGAGAGGGCTGTGGCATCCCCCCTACGGTCTTCCAGAGCCAGGCCCGGGTGAACGGGCGGGGTTGGAACCGTGGCGCGCAGCTCACTGAAGATCCTCGGGTCAGTCCCGCCCTCCTGCATGTCCATGAGCATCTGGGTCAGGTAGACCAGCAGAATGGTCATGGGATGCAGTGAGGCGGCTGCCTGTCCTGTGGCACTATAGGATTTCGCCACAGTTTAGTGTAGACGAAAAGAACTACAGGCTTTGGACGGGTGCTTAGGATTGCGCAGGGAAGCACTCTGAGGACACAGTTGCATGGCAACAGAGCGTTCAACCGGGGGGACCCCAGTGTACCCATGGGCAGCGGCCCCTGAGGGGAGGAAAGGCGGATGAGACCAACGAGAAGACCCTTGATCTCATCATGCACGTCCGGGAGGAAAGATATTGGGGTTTGCCGTGGACGAGGGTTGGCGGCCTCACCCAAAAACCAATCGTCCCGGGAAAGCATGGCCGTCATCTCCAGATCAGACTCAGGCACAGCCGTATGCACACCAGAAGGTGGCAGCTTCCCAGAGAGAACATGAGTCATCCACGAGCACTGTTCAAGCATGATCAAAGCCCTAGCACACTAGACAGTGCTCGTGCCCATCAGAGTCCGATACCAGTCCGCTGCAACCAGAAATGCACGGGCGAGCCGTCTTTAAAAAGACGTGACGCATGCAAGCTCTTTTATGAGAGGAGAAAAAACTCTGCGATGTTGAAGCTCACAGGCAGACACACACACACTGGAAGATCACTGCACAGATCAGCAGGCACTGTGATCTCGCTGCAGATCGCCGTCACACCAACACCGGAGAGAGAAGCTCGTCTCGTAGAGCGAAGTCAGAGATGGCTGTGGAGTGAAGAAATACTCTTGGCTCAGAAGCGAAAACATATCTGCATGTTGCCGGCGTCCTCCTTTTATACCCACGAGGTAAGGCGGAGATACGCTATGCAAATTCCGCAGACCCATGGCATTTCTTTGCCATTGGCTCGTTTTGTAATACTCGAAGTCGATAGGTGTTCTAAGTGAAACCCCATTCGTCGTCATCCGACGTAACTCGGAGTGACAACGAAAGGGAACTTCAAAATGTTCTTAATATATTTGTTTGCTGGGGTGTTGTTTAGTGGACCCCAGCAAACAAAAATAAAAATTTCCAAGCTGTGCTTTGTTGCCAAACTAAAAGTATAACACTATCATAGAGAAGAAACTCCAGAGAAGTCTTTTTGCTCCCCTGCAAAAAAGAAATAATATATTTTTTGAGAAGCAAGAGAGACACATCTCAGTTGCTTTCCATTGAATCCTGTTATGGTCTACTAAAAACATTTGTCATTTGTGAATTTCTTTTCCTAGATATGCTACAGCTTTGCAGATGGGTTAGATCTATGTTCATCAGACAGATAAAGTAAACAGAATTCTGTTTAATACATCTATCACAAGAGGCATTGCTGAGACTGAGTTCAGTTTTGTGCCTGACTGACTTCATTGGGTCTAAGCTAAATACTCCAGACTTTCATCTGACATCTATTTTTTTCCGCCCTGGAAGGAGAGAAAGAGAATAAGAGTGAGAGCAAGTAACAAAAAGAGAGGTATGAGCTACTCAACAGAGAGACAGACAGTCCTGGCCGATTTATTATTAAGGGCAAAACAGCCGTTATGCAGGCAGTGACTTTACGGTTTTAAACACCCACTCTCTGCTGTGTATTAAAGAGAGAGAGCAAAATCAGCTCCTGTTTGGATCCATAATGACATTCAGCCCTGTGGCAGATCAGAATTCATCAGATACACACAACAATTTAACATCCACCTACACAACCGCCAACATATGTTCATGAACACAAACATTACTTGTGCTGCATTTCAAATTTACTCCATATTTACCTGAATCTAAATCCCTCCTTTAAGCTAGATCAAATGTATATTCAACAAAACCCAGCACAGCTTCCATCCTCTGATTTATACATACATTTCAGACACCAGAGCAATGGCTACACCTGGACGCAGATCTCATTTCTGATCATGTCTGTATGGGTCTGCACAACATATGGAATATTCCCAATATACACCTTTTTCCTAAGTAAATGATGAGCGGCCCCATGATGGATTCTAACTTCTATTTGGATGATGTCCTGTTACAGTCTCGATAGGAACCCATTGGTAAAAAGGGGTAAAAAGAGCGACTGAATTAAACCTAATTAAACAGAAACTTTCTGAACATTACTAAAAATGTTAATGAGCACAGGTAAGCTGCGGTGTTGTTGACTGCCACAACAACAGCAATAAACTGAAGAAATTGCTGGAAAGTATTTGCATATTATTATAATTATTATTATCACTATTATATGTAGTCATATAAATATTATTATTAAATAAAATAATAGAAACTTTAAGTACACATTAAACAACATGCAACAGATTACAACAATAAAACATTTACAACAATAAAACAATCAGACCAATAGCCAATAACTGATGTAAATGTGCACCTTGAAATGCAATTAAAGTTGCTTTGGATAAAAGTGTCTGCCAAATGCATAAATGTAAAATGTAAAAAACAAGCTTTAAGAATACTTTCATAAATAGTAGTGTATGTATAATTATTTTTGTTATTATTAAATTATTATTTAAGTTGGTTATCTAGCAAATTTCCATCTTTGTTTTGGGCTATATCTAACAGGTTAATTTACACATTTCTGAGTTGAGAATGAATGGCTGTTATTCAAAAAGTGAAGTACCAAAAATAAACATTATATAAATTTGCATGCCGTTATTGGGTGCTATTATAGAGAATCTCCAATGGGTGCACATATACATCCTTTATGCACATATGATAATATTTTTTACCTTGATCGCCGATGATAATGAAATAAAAAATAATGATATGAGCAGGTTGATATGAGAAGGTTTTGAACAGAACAGTTTCCCTGCAGGCCATCAACACCCAAAGATTCTTCCCAGCAGCGCTGATAAAAATGATGTTCTCAATTAACATGTAGATAGAAGCTGTTTGGTAAGAGGAAACACACGTCCCAGCATGCTCTCTGATAGCACATGAGTTAATATTATTCATGAGGGAGAGGAAACGTATCACTACCAAACTTGCCCTGACACGACCCGTTCTCTTTCAACCCTACACTAACAGATTCATCTCCCCATAAAACTAGATTTACAGTCATGATTTACATCCATATTTTAAAAGTGACAAACATGCCATACACACATACTTTTTCATTTACAGAGAAAACAAGACCAATCAGACATCCAAAAGTGAAAAAACAATATACACAGATGAGCCACAACATTATGACCCCCTGCCTAATATGCTGTTGGTCCTCCGTCTGCTGTCAAAACAGCGGCGACCTGCCGAGGCCTCGACTCTACAAAACCCCTGAAGGTGTTCTGAGGTATCTGGCACCAAGACGTTAGCAAGAGATCAACTTGTTGGTCTGGCACATCCCTCAGATGCTCAATTGGGTTGAGGTCTGGGGAATTTGGAGGCCATGGCAACACCTTTAACTCTTCATCATGTTCCCCAAACCATTCCTGAACACTGTAGACATTATCCTGGTGAAAGAGGTCATGAATGGCCAGATCCAGGGTTTCTCAGCAGAACATTGCTCAGAGCATCACACTCCCTCCACCGGCTTGTAGTAGTCCCACAGTGCATCCTGGTGCCATCACTTCCCAAGGTAATACACAGCCGTCCACATGATGAAAAAGAAAACCGGACTCATCAGACCAGGTGACCTTTTTCCACTGCTCCAAGGTCCAGTTGTGACGCTCGCGCGTCCATTGTAGGTGCTTTCAATGGTGGGCATGAACTCTGACTGCAGCTACACAGTCCCATACAACAAACAAAAAACATCTCATGGTATTTGATGCCGTAATTTTTTACAATAAAATTAATATTGGTTGAGAGGAGAGAAATGCACCTTTCTGGAAGAGGTCCATGTTCACCCTTCAAAAACCTCTTTCTGCTCTCCTCTTATATATAGACAGCAGTCCGAGAGATCACAGACCCATCCCTCTGGGACTCCATATCATCATATATATCATCTATTTATTTTGATAATGAACATAGTGCGATGTGAAGTGAGCAATGCTAGAACGTGTGTGCGCGTGAGGCGTCGGCGCGATCACAGGAATGTGCGATGCACTGTGTGTTGTGATACATTCCTCCTATAACCATCATTAAAATTGTGTATTACCTGTGCCACAGTAGACCTTCTGTTGACTTGGACCAGATGGGATAGCTTTAGTTGTCCTGATGCATCGATGAGCCTTTGGCGCCCAACACCCTGTTGCTGGTTTGGGGTTTGTCCCTCCTCAGACCACTGTTGGTGAATTCTCACCACTGCTAACCGGGAGCAACACAAAAGCCTTGCCATTTCAGAGCTACTCAGACCCAGTCTCCTTGCCATAACAATTTGGTCCTTGTCAAAGTCGCTCAGATCTTCATTCCTGCTCATTTCTCCTGCATCCAATACATTGATTATGATAACTGATTGTTGACTCACCGTCTAAACTACCCAGACCTTAATATGTGGCCTTGTTTGGAGATGATCAATGATATTCACTTCACCTGTGACTGGTTAAGATGCTTTGGCTCATCAGTGTAATTTGACAACACTTGCAATTCCTGAAGGAGATGCCAGCGTTTGGAAGGTAGCAAAAAAAATTTTTAAATTGAATGTTAAATGACTGATTGTGAGAAACTTTGAGACTGATATTGTGTTTTCTCACCTCTTGCCTCTATCCACTTTTCAGATTTTCAGATTTCCACACCAACTTTTTTTAAAGCTGTAGTTAGAACTGATCTTAGCCATTGTTTTTTGTGGGTTTTTTTCACGAGTTCACACTTACATATAACTAAATATAGTAAAGGTTATGCATATTTGGCATTATCCAAAAAGAGGGCTCCGAGCTCAGAATTTGGCCCGAACCCAGAGTACTCCCCCGATCCCAGGTTGGGTTAGAATTCATTAGAAATGAGGAGATGGGGTGGTGGAGGGATGCTGGAAGACTGTCATGGAACAGAGGTAAGACTGCTGTATACAGTATATATTCTCAAAACACGGATGCACTGTAACTAATGTAAACAGCAGTATCCAGGGAACAGGATATTTCCATTTCTGCTATTTCTCTAAAAAAAATTGTGCCATCATTTCAAATTTTACAACATTTTCTCAAGAACAATTCCTATTCATTTCAACGATAAGAACAACAAATATATGCAGTCTGAGTCTGAAAATGAAAGGGGGTCAGCGGGAATTGAACAAAAAAGTAAAAATAAAAAGTCATGAGTCACTTTTTCAGAAAGATAGGCAGGTGGCAGGTACATACTAAAGGCTGTTTTGCTATTTTGTGGCCTCTACAGTTTTCAGTTTCTTGACAAAGGACATTATGTACTATTATTATCTCAAACATCTTCTTTTCAAAAACAAAAGGGATCAAATATAGCTGCAAGCAGCAATTATGGGCCAGTCAAACCAATGGCACAATGCAAGACTGAGCAGTTTCATTAGATTTGTTCAACACCACCAGTGGCAAATTTATGCAAATAAATAAGTGCATTCATCATATTTTAAAGGTAGGGTAGGCATTTTCTTTTAATAAACACTTTTTTTTATACTGGTTGAAACTCTATTCACATCCTGATTGCAATCAATAATATAAGTGGTCTAAATATATTACAAAAAGGTACATATAACTTCTGTGAAAGTCTCAGGATCAAAAAATGTTAGTCCAATCATTAAATTTGATGTCCTACCTGCCTGTCAACATATGCATTTCCATACATCTGCACACTCTGCACCCATAGACATCACACGTCATCAGCACACTCTTTAAGGCTATTCAGAGTTCTAGACAGACAGTCATTGAGCGCCGCAAACAAACAGCAGCCGCCTTATACAGTTCTTTCTAAACCAAATAACAAGCGGATGCTGCGTTCACGCCATGTCATAACCGTAATTACGAGATGGCAACATTCTACCCGGAGCTGTGCGCGTCCTAAGACCACTGATCTATATGACTGGATTGCTCGTGTTCTAAACTGCCGTCAAATGCCGGAAATGTTTGAGCGGCCATCTAACCATTCCCTACCGACAGAGGGCATCATTGCCTTACAGCCAAACCAATCAGTCACACATGAATAGTTTTAAAGATATATAGATTAATTGATACTTCGAAAGTTATCTGTAAATGTTTATGGTCTTTTCGGGCAGGATAAGCGATATATAGAAATCGTTAAGATGAGTGTGTCTACTGCACACTGCCGACAGAGGTAACTGAACCAAAATAAATTAATATTTTCTGCATAATTACATACATAAAGAAATCTAAGCATGAACATATCTGGGATTATTAGCAGAAATTGATTTGAATACACATTAAATATTACAATACATACAATTCCCTAATACTAAATTGCACTATATTATATTAAAAAGGTTAACCATGCATCATGTTCGGGGTGAAAGTATAAATCCTTGGAAATAAAGCTTCATGTCTTAAAATACAGCATCATTTCTCTAAATAAGTTGTGAAGCGTGCATATTAAATCCTGATGTCTTTTATGTTAGCCAACATCCCCTTCAGATTCTTGGAAATTGTTAAAAAGCCACAAGTCAGCTCAAATTCTACGGCTTTTCACTAGCATGAAAGTTTCCATTTCAATTAAGTGTTATTTGTACAATTGGTAATTCTTCATTTAACAATGTTTAAGTTGTTATCTTTACTGCTTCGAAATACATGCTGTTCACAAAAACACTATTAATCATTTACAGTTACTGTACGAATAAAAACAGTAGCCTATTACACTGTATAAACAAATAACAATTTAAATGTTTAGGACATTTGGGTTGAAAGAATGTACAGGGAGACTTCAGACTAAAAACGTTGAATCATTTGGTAATGTTTTCTCATTAAAATCAGATGATGTCTTATTAACCCTTTCAAAACAGAAGTTTAAAATATTCGACCCCCCAACCTGAGTTTTTCAAGGCGACCATTATTTAGAGCGTATCTCTTTGTTTCCATGGTGCCGCGTCATTGCTTGTCACATGACACACCGCAGCCACAATAGCGCTAAATGACTGATGATCTGCTTTTATTTCATTTTTCATTTTTTCTTCAAAATATTCACAAATTTGTTAAATATAGCATAAAATATCTGATATTCCGATTGTATTCCTGGACGCGATGGCCAGACTTCTCATCTAGGCACATGCCAACTTGCGCTCGCTAAGGGCAGTGCACGTACCGGGCATTTTGAACCAGGGCGCGGATATGTTATCCAGATACAATGTTCCCCCAGGGGAATGGTCTCTCCACCCTCAGACGGTTCACATGATATGGAGCACCTTCGGCAAGACAGAGGTCAACCTCTTCGTCTCAAAAGACAATGCTCACGGCCCAATATTCTTTTCAAAGAAAAAGGACGAGCTGGCCCACAACTGGCCCAGCCGCCCTCTATATGCGTTTCCTCCGGTCTCGATGCTCCCACAGGGTTATCGAATGGATCAGGGAGAGCAAGTGCTCAGTTCTCCTCATAGCCCCACTATGGAGATCCAAAATTTGGTTTCCAGACCTGCCAAAACTGCTGAAGGCAACTCCCTCGCCAATATCGCTGAGGAAGGACCTCCTTACTTCAGGCGAACGGGTCAATCTGGCACCCACGCCCAGATCTGTGGCCCATACATGTATGGCCCCTCAAATGAGTACTCAGGGACCTCCCAGAGGGAGTCCAAAATACCATGATTGAAGCTAGAGCACCGTCTACTAGACGCCTCTATCCTCTCAAGTGGTCAGCGTTCGCAAGCTGGTGTGCAGTACGAAACACAGACCCACATGTTTGTGAAGTACCCCAGTACTTTCCTTTTTTCAGGAACTGCTGGATGCGGACAGGCCCCTCTCCATGCTCAAAGTATATGTAGCGGCCATAGTAGCTTTTCAAGACGTTTTATTCCTGCTGTTTTATCGAGTTTTCGTCAGACTGCTGGAGGGCCACAGTTTGACAACTAATGTCAACACATCAAGGTTTTGTGCAGGAGCTAAACCCTCAAATTTGCATCATGATTTTCAAGATTCTTGAATGGATGTAAATATACTTCAAATCTATTCTAGCTAAATAGCAAGTGATGTTCTCAACTGCCTGCGTGACTTCCTCCTGACGAGGAACAGAGATGATTCTGCTACATACACAAACATACACACTACTATATTACCATCCAGAAAGACTAGAAAAAGATAGCAGCTTTTGTTTTAATACTTTTAAATGGGTAATATTTGCCCATCTTCTCCATTCGTAACATTTTGTAGTAATATTGTGAAATATTACAAGTTGTTAAAATACCAACTTGTATATACCAACAATATATATATATAAATATATATATATATGATATTATCTAATATTGTCTGTCACATTAATCTAACATCGCTAGCACAACGCGTTAGCATTTCTCTAGCCTGTTAACCTGCCATCCTGTGCTTACCGTCTGTTTTTTCTCACGCCTTTTACAAGTCCATCAAACAACTGTGATGAGTCAGATCAGTCAACAAACAAGGGGAGTCATGTCGTCATCTGTTATCTTCACTTGCACTGCCTGCCACATGTATAGCATAGCCTTCTCTGTCAGTGGTGAGGGTTTCACATTTCATAAATGCAGGGAGATAGACAGGCAGATGGATAAGATTTCAGAAAGAGAGACTCATCCAAACTTTAATCGAGGAAAGAAAGAATGTAAGTGATTTAGATACTGCTTTGAATGCGGCTGGCTTAGCGAGCCCTGTACATTGTTGTTGTAGAGCCTCCGCAGCAGGGCAACTGGGTGAATGTGAGATGGCATAGTTGAGGGACAAAAACTGCCGTTCCGTTCCGATTAGAACATTAGTGCCTTATTGTGCTTTTCCACTGCATGGTACGGCTCAGTATGTTCGGCTCGGCGCGGCACGGTTCGGCTCGCTTCGCTTTTCCACTGTATGGTACGACTCGGCTCGGCTCGGCGCGGCACGGCACGGCTCGGTTCGCTTTAGCTCGGTTGCTTTTCCACTGCAGTTAGTACCGCTTCAAAGTGAATGGGATTATGTCTGATCGTTATAGTTTATCCGCTCCTTGGCAACCAACAAGAGAAACGTGTGGCTTCTCTTCCACTGACCACGATTCAGCCATTTCTTTTTAGTAAGTTTTTTTTCTTCAAGCAAGTCAAGCAAGTAGTTTTAAAACAGGTGCTACAGCGGTGGCTGTTACTGGCTATTTAAATCTAGCTTGTTTGATGTCTCGCAAATACAATGACGCTGGTAGTGATGTAGGGTATGGACCAATCAGACACATACTAATTATTCATTATATACAAAGGTTTATGAAACTCCTCACACAGCTCAAATTAACAAACACAAGGGCAGAAACAGTGTCATGTTACAGGGCATGATAAGGAGATTTTACGACCTCCGAGGAATGTGGCCACATACTCAAGAGAGAGACTATGAAACAGAAACCCTCTTTAAAACAGACTTTGCTGCATTAATCATAGACTAACTGATCTATAAATGAACATGCATAAAACTGTGAAAGAAACAGTGTAAATGGTTTACTGTCTCGTGTACTATTAGGTATATATCATGGTATGTATCCTGGTATACAACCAACTAACGATCAATGTAACCTCACCTGTATCATGCCTCCTACCTAATTAATCCTCATTTAATGACTCACACTTTGATGTACATCACCTTCTTCTAGAATGCAGTGTGGATGTGTTATAGCTATCTGAACATTAATGAAGGTATAATCATGCTAGGGACAAAGATCCGTAAATCAACTAAGAGCCACTTTCCCTCTCAGACATGTCCCCTTTCTGATTGGTCGAGTTCAACCCTTAGGGGAGGATTTTCTCCAGGCCTTATTAGAGACAGTCCACATGTGACCTCCCTCTCTTAGTTCTTTCATCCAGCCGCAACACTGTTCTGGTGATACTGGGGAGCCCCCTCCCCCTCCACGGGGGCCCCAGGGCCCAGCAGGCCTCGATTCCAACCAGATATGGGCTCAGGCAGGAGAAAGATGACTCTCTCACAAAGAACCAAGGACAATCTCAAGAGTTTTGGAACAAAGACTCCAACCAACAACGACTCCAATCACCCATCCTTCCGACTTCCTCACTTCTCCTGGGTGCTCGGCGTGGCCTCAACAGAGTCCCAGGCCTTGCCCAAACCAGCCATGCGTTCCTGGAGAAAGAGAACGCTCAACCAACTTCCACTTGACACTGCCGGAACCATCAACGACTTCAATTTTCAACAACTTCAAGAATTGTTCCCATTACAAATGCAAGTATTCAATTCAATGAAATGTGAAAATGAAATTCTGATGGTTCTTCTCATAGACCCTCTTCTGGTTTCCAATTTCATCCTATCACTAACCTATTTATGTATTAATTTGTGTATGTTGTTTAGTTTATTTATATTCATATAAATATCTATATTTAGTTAATAAAACTTGTACATAATATGTATTTGGTTCTGTTTTGTTTGCAATACAAGTCACTTTACGATCACGGTTTTTGCTACTGGCTCAAAGTACTGTACAGGCGAAGAAATAATTATTCTTCGGTGGCCATGGAAGATACCCTTTTCTTAGAATAAATTAATAATCAAAAGAGTTCGTTGGAAGAACTGATTAATTGATTGTAATATTAATTCAGCCACATAAAGTTAATCCAATTAACTGACCCAAATATTTATAATTAATAATAACAAGATATTATTGATTATTAATATTTCCAAAAAGCTGAGTTCCTTACAGTGACGATTCTGTCTGACCAATCAGTGATCTACAGTGCTTCCACGTCACAGGAGCCAGAGCGTCTGATATTGAAGCAATTTTAAAAGTGCTGGTTAATGCTAAATTGATGGTGGGGCCACCATTCCACAGGTGGAGTGTGCGATTGCAGTGATTTTTACCATTGTGAATTTTGCCCAGTAGTTCTCTACAGTCCAAAAGCAGACTGAGGCCATTAAGCACATCTTGCCCGGCTTGATACCACTGCTACCAAGACTGGTCCCTAGTCTGCTCATTGCAGAGGGCATCCCCCTGCAGCTTCTACACCTGCCCTGGCACAGTCAGAGACAACATCCCCACCGCAATGTCGAGACCTCACGAGGGAAGGCGACGCAGCCAGTCCCTCGGGCTGCGGCTTAGCTCTCCGAACATTTATCAAACGGCCCTGAGGCGGACGACCCAGAGATGGAGGGAGCTGCTCTGAACCAGGAGGTGGTGATCCCACCACTCCTTCCCCTGGAGGAGGGGCGGGCAGAGAATCTTTTGTTTTCATTGAAAAAAGTATTTTTTTGGTACCCAAACTTTCAATAAAAGAACAGTTTCCTCAGTCTCTGGCACTTCCGCTTATAGAAAAGCAGTGTCTGACCAAGGGCTAAAGTTCGGCGAAAGTTCGGTGTGATGGTCACACAAAGTGTGCCACGGCGTCATGCCCATCTCATGACTCGGCTTTATAGCCAGTGCTGAAGCAGTCTCATCAATCTGAGCGGCGTTACCGCGACTGTTGATGCCATATGCCCCAGGAACCTCTGAAATGGTTTCAGTGGAACCGCTGTCTTCCCCCTGAATGTATTCAGGCAGTTCAGCACTGACTGTGCGTGCTCGTTCGTGAGATGTGCCGTCATATTGTGCCTGTGCCAGTAGTAGTTCCATCCAACTCTAGATAGAGGCTATCACAGCGATATGTAGCACTTCACCACGGGTCAGCCCATATGTGTATTCCATATGTTCCTTCCAACGGGTAGGATGTGGCCTCCGTAGCTTACCTCCACCTGGACTAGCTACGCTTACCCAGCATTAACACACTGATTTTGGGCATACATTGGGCACTGGGTAGGTCATGACTTAGCAATAGCAGTTGCCAAAAGAGCACGTTACAGCTTACCAGCATCTGCATTGCCGACACTTGTAACACAGTCCAGTGGTTGTGGCACTTGATCCCTGATTTTCCCAAAACATCTTGGTTACTGTGGTAACCCTCGTTCCCTGATGGAGGGAACAGAGATGTCATGTCCCTCCTGCCACAACCCTCAACTACTCCACTGAATGGCCGGGACACTGTCTCGGCTTCTCAGCATAAACCTAATGAGTTGATGCATGCCATCGTCTTATATACCCATATGTACAGGGGAGTGGCTTGGCATGCAAATTTCACTCGCCATGTCTATTAGCCGTTTTTCTAAAACTCAGTGATTGGGGGATTGAAACCCCTTTTGTCAATCGAAATAACATCTCTGTTCCTTCCATCAGGGAACGAGAGTTACCACAATAACCAAGATGTTTTAACATATTTTAAAAAGTACTTTCAATACTCTCGTCTTCAGTGCCTTCAATGATCCTTCACAAACCATTATAATCACGCAGAGTTCTTTTTGGTTCTTTGCTTACAAATAAAAAGTTGGAAATAATATTATATACTGTGATATACTGTTAACGAACATCCCGTCACAGTCCACGGTGCTGAGAGCAAAGTTTAGATGAATATGTAAATATGTGCTGTGCGCATCCTTCTCAATAAACAAAATAAACGCACAAAAAAACAGTGGTGAGAAAACAGCAGTTAAGAAAGAATCTGATCATAGCAATGTGGATATGTTTGCAGAAGCTCTGCAATTCATCTGTAGCATGTCAACAGATGAGTTATTCTATTCAAATTACATTATGATGATATTATGAAGTAGCCAATATTTGAGACTATAGACTATATAATAGATCTTGCTTGTGAGGCTAGTGTGAATTAATCCCTTTTCTTTGCCTGGCACATTGACATTACAGTATACAATGGCTCTTTCGCCATTGTTAAAAATTGTATAAGTATTAGTTTCATGTGTCATGGAACGGAAGAGAGGCTAGGAATGCACGTAAGCTTCACATCCTTTGATTTTCCCAGAAACGTCCCGAACCCTTCCCATAAAAATCAGTATACAGGCTTTCATAGACACCATATGAAGTCGGGGAAGGGGTTTTGTTACAAGCTGTTCACACAGGCAATAAATGCGATTACTACATGAAAATTCTTACATATAGCCCCTTTAATCTTATATTTTATAAACCAACAAACAACAGGGATGCCATATTAAACACTTACTTTAATAATGTTGTTGCCTTTCCTACAGGCTTGCTTGGCTATGCCAGTGCTTTTCACATAATATCTGTAGAGCATCCACTATGGTTCAATAATTACATCAGAGTATTGTAATAAAGAGCCTTTGTCTTGTGTGTCCTGTGAAGCACTGGGCCTGCTCTCTCTTGCTCTCCTCTGTTGTTTATAGCTGTGAAAGGACAGGGCAGCTGTAGGGTGGGTAAGATCACACCAGGTCACAACCACTTTAAGCGCTGACATATCTGTGCTGTTTCCCCTGTGCATTCTAATGCTCTAACCCATGACTTCTCCTGAGGATTCATTTACATGCAGACACCACTGGAAACCAGCCACAACAAAAGGTGTGTGTTTGAAAGAAAGAGACAGGGAGAGAGAGATGAAGAACCATACACACAGCTATGCAAACACTAAGATGGCAAATACTTCTGAGGAAAAGTGGTGTCTGCCAACATAAGATTTGTAGTTGCAAAAGGTTTGAAAACTGTCAAATCGCTTAGAAAACAAATAGTTCAGCTCTCCTCAAAAGCCACACAATTTGAGGTATCATTCATGTCTGTAGCAAAAACAATGTGGGGAAAGTTAAATTCTGACATTTAGTCCAACTCTTAAGTATGCAATTGAACATGTACAGTGTGAGGGTTTAAAATCAGAAAAGAAAAAGCCTTGTTTTTGTTAAAGCTTAAACAAAATTTAACCTCTATCATGCATTGATGTTGATTATCACAGAAAATAATAATGGCTTGTCTATCAGATTTGTATGCAGTACGAGGGTTTAAAAACAGTAATGAAAAGCTTATATTTTTTGTTAAAGTGCTTATATTTGAGATGCAACGTTGTCTAAATTATCCTTTTGTTTTGTGGTAGAAAAATGAATCTATGCGAATGACCTTTTGGTTATGGTTACAACAAAATTACATCCCTTTTTGGTATGCTTGTGCACAAATTGTGTAAAAATGACCTGGTTTACATGCTCATGTTACATGCAAGTTAAAAGGTGCACAAGGATGCAAAAATGCACAATCATTTCAAAACATAAATATTTCTCTGCAGTGCTGTACAATTTCCCAATAGGCTACAATAATATTGCATTACAGGAATTGACGGACAAGTTGGAATTATTAGGTAATCAACAACATGCAACAGACGCTTTACATTTACATGAACTGAAGTAAAAATAACTGTTGCATTTTGACATGCATGAAGAGATCAGACACATGCATGTCCCTTAATCCCAGTCCAGCTCACTTCCTGTCCCAGACGCTATCCAGAGAACCAGAGACAGAGAGCAAAGGAGTGCAGGGACACCATAAACAGCCGGGGGAGGAGAGATAGAGTGGAGGGAAAGTGAATGGAGAAACAGAGCCAAGCAGAGGCAATAAGAGAATATGCATAAAGGAGAACAATAGTTCAGAGGAAAAAGAAAATGAAGAGAAGAATGGAATTATAAATGAGAAAAAAGGCTTGCAAAAATTACAGAATGAAATCTATATTTTAAATAAACACAAGGCTTTTTATAAATATGGAAAAGCCTAATGAAAATGTAAGTGGTGAGTTGAAAAGAGACAAGTTATGTGTGCCAAAGTTAACTTAAAACTTGCCAATAAGGGTGCTCCGATTGATCGGTTGCCGATCATAATCGGCCGATAATTGCTTTGGAATGTGTGATCGGCGGTCTCTATAAAGGCCGATCCAGAAAAGCCGATCAGATGACACAAAACTCGCGAGACAATTTTTTTACACCCTGGTAAAAATGGCTTCAACAGTCTGGCAATTCTACAAGGTGTGTGAAAAAGACAATTCATTAGTAATCTGCAATGTGTGTACCATGCCGCGGCCGCTTGTCAAACTGTGCAGCCACTCTGCTCAACAAACAATAAATCCATCGATCCTCAAACTTTGTTTGAGTTCTTAAATGGTCTAGTGGTTTTTCTCTCATCAAAACTGAATATGTTCATCAGTGGTTACAGTCTATATCAAGCAGGGACACATTTGTGTTTTATTTTGTGATTTCACCGGAATGAATAGAGTCCACAGCGGCGATAGATTGAAGTGCGCGTCCGAGTGAATACTGCGCGAGCCATAAGAGAACACTGTATCCATGACACTGATCGCCGCAGCAACAAGCACTCAGCTTGAGTTAAAAAAACACACATTTTAGCGCTAGATCTCTTAGGCTACGTTCACACTGCTGGCTGAAACGACCCAATTCCGATTTGTTTGCCCCTATGGGACCTGTATCTGATCTTTTCATGAAAGTCTGAACGACACAGGTCCGATCTTTTCAAATGCGACCCAGGCCACTTGGGTATTTGGTCCAAATCCGGTATGTATCCGATCTTTTGAAATGTGACTTCAATCTGAACGGCCAGGTCACATGTATCCGACCTGCACGTCATTGATATGCGACAAACGTCATAATTCTGTGTTGAAGTAGGCGGGAATGAGAAGATAAACAACAACTATGACCTTTGAGTACTCTTCTGCGCATGCGGGTCACTTCTGGGTCATTTCACGTTCACGTTCACACAGGAGATCACAAAAGGTCGCATTTAATTTGAAATGTGAACGGCCTTGCAAAAAAATCGATTTTTTTCAAAAAATCTGAATTGAGCATTAAGCCCCTGCAGTGTGAACGCAGCCTTATTTAATAGCGAACTAAATGAATGCTCTGCTAGTTAACTGGAGATGTTTTATTTATTTATATTAGGCACATGGTGGGACAGACTTCACTGGATCTAAACAAATCAATCTAACCATAGATGTGACCAGTAGTGGTGGCTTTCTTAATCTGTTTAAAATAATTTTGCAAGGGTTATTGCAAAAATAATAATAATAATAAATAAATAAATAAATACCAAGAAATTGAGAGAAATTAATCTAATAATCTCTATCCCCCCCTCTCTCTTTCACTACCTCTCTCTTCCTCTCTAAATGCCCAGAAAAAATCTGACTGAGCATCCTAGAAAAAAGCAAAGTTATAGATAGATACAGATATGGAAGTTGTTAGTTATTTGTATTTTTTGTTGCTGTGTGCGCACTTTACTACCTGTGGTCCTTTAAGTGTATTAGAAAAACTGATGTCTGACTGACTCAAAACATTATTTTTGCTACAGCCTTTTTTTTGTTGCAGTTTTTAGTTTAAAGTAGTCTAAAGCTAAATTTAAAGACTCAGATGTTCTGTCTTTTATTTTATCTTATTTTAAATTCTACAGGAAAGTTGTATTTGTCAAGCCCTAAGCTGCTCCCAATAACCAAGCTGCTAAGTTAATATGCTGGACATGTTGCTTGCAAATAAATACACAGGTGTCAATTCATGATACATTGTCTTCTCTTAAATGTAATACTTAATGTACATTGTTGTTAAATATAGTTTAATAACAAGTAATGCTACATGATAAATAGAAGGCTTCAAATAGACCCTGTAATCGGTGATCGGTATCGGGCGATACAGCTTCCAGTAATCGGGGATCGGTGATCGGCCCCAAAAATCCTTATCGGAGAACCCCTAATTGCCAAAATGGTAAAAGACAGTCAAGCATATTTTCATTGTCCATATCTGCGAGAAAAGCTGATGGTATATCTGATCAAAAGAGATCCCGAAGATGGAACTACTAATACTAATTAGGATAGAGGGAGAAAAGAGTAATGGGAGTTAGATCTGTCAAAATCAGAAATCCATGTAATGGAAAAGGCAACGACGTCCTCGTTGAGAGAACATCAGTGATCAACTGAATGAGTTTTGGCTCTCAACAATGCCATTTTTGTTGTGTTTATTTTGTTATTGAGAGGAAAGTACTTTGTGCATATTTACATAGTCATCTAAACGTCGCTTTCAGCAGCATGGACGGCGTCTGAATATTTGTTAACAGTGTATCGTTGCACAAAGGTATTTGCAACTTCTTTTTACTTCTAAGCAAAGAAGGAAAAATAACTTTGCCGTGAGTATTTCGGAGCATCGAGTCGCATTTAGTCTCTTGTTTACTACATTTGCACGAGTTTGAGCACAAGCAATAAGTTGCTGGCTGCAGTTCACTACATGGCCACTGGTGTCACTAAAAACAACGGTTTCTGAATTCTACATAAAGGCCCTTTAATACAGGGTTAGGGGTATGTTCAAATCACAAAATAACCACCAATAACATCCTAGAATATCTGAGCACAATTCATTTGTCTCCAAATATTAATCCTCTAAATCTGGCCTCCTGTCTATTGATGAAATAACATTATGATCACAGATGGAGTGATTGGTTGTCTTCACTCATACTGAGAATTATAATCTCACGCTGGCAGACTGGGAAATGTAGCCTAGAATGAACTGTGTTCATCTATGTATGTAGTGTGTGTGTGTGGGGGGGCGGATCCAAATTGTCCTTTGCTTAATCAGAATCAAAATCAGGATCATTTTATTTATTACTGTGGTCTGTGTGAACTCACTTCTCACAGTGGCTGTCCTGGTGCAGTTATAAAGGATGGCAAGCTCTCCAAACACCTTTCCTGGTCCCATAGTGCACAGCTTCAATCCTTCTTTAGTCACTTCAACCTTTCCCTCTGAAATAAAACACACACAAGCTGTAAATAATACAAAAAACACTTTCAAGACATATTTAATCATGAGTTCAGTCTTAAAACCAGAACATAATAGTCTCTGAACGGAGCAGAGATTAGAGACCCATGGGAAACCATGACCCCGTCATTTCAATCCCCCAAATCCCAAATAAATAAATAAATAAAGGCAAAGAACAGACAGAAACAGACTCTCTCTCTCAGATGGGCTGATATGATACATTACGAGCAGAATAACACCTTTCAGTTTTCAACAACTGATATTCACTTTTCAAGGGTGATTAAACAGGTGAAAGACCCTGAAAAGACAATGAGTGCGTTACATGCACGTTCTATAACCAATTAAACGCGCCAAAACATGTGTGGTCGTGTAAATGCATTAAACCATTTTTATTCTTTTTCCCACTAACATTTTGAAATACTTTGAGGATTAGGCCTATAGGCTAATGCTATATTTAACGTCTCAACTCACATAATAAATAGAATACTCTAAGTGAAATACATGGATGCTTACGTTTTGACGTCACCGCCAATAACCTTTTTTTTATAAATACAGTCTTGTAAATACGGTTTACTTACATTGCCAGGTGATAACTCTGCACGTAAATTGGTTAATTGGGTTATTTCAATAAACTGATTTTTGGTATTATCAGTATATTGGTGCGCATATAAACATGCTCAGTGGGATATGAGAATTTTAGAGAGTAAGAGATAAGAGAGAAAGAGAGCTGATGACTGATGGAGTATTTAACTTCTTAATATTCAGTTCTAGCTGAACAGAATTATAGGGAAGAATGACTTTCACCTGGCCTTGACCTAAACATTTACTCTGCATTCAGTTCAAAATTAACTTTTTGCCATACTCGCCAATGGTGAATTAATTGAGAAAATCACAGGCAATAAAAAAAATGGATTTAACATCTGTGGACAATGGAATTATTTAGGTGTTTTTGTATACTGTCAAACAGCACAGCTCATTGTGTGACTCGATGAGATGAGCCAGTCTCTGTCTGTCTGTGATATTTCTGTTTCAGTGGCTTAATGCAAAAAATATTCCACATATGCGTCAACACATGGAGTTCTTGAAAAAATAGAAATTAGGCATTCTAGATGATCTTCTGATAATAACATTTCCATTGAGGTAAAAGATGCAACAGATTTGAATAATGTGCATCACTTACATCAGAGAGTTTGACTTAAAGCATGTTAAATAGAAGTTTGTAATAAAGTTATCAGAGACAAATGACAAGTCATTATATTTTATTTACTCACCAAAGCCAAATTTGACTAACTTATGCAGTCCGCGCTTGGCTGAGTTTAAATTTTGTCCTCTGATTATGACTTCTCAGATGATTAATCAAATGAGAACACATACCACCTTGTCACCAAAATGTCTCCTAATTTTTTTCAGCCCTGAGCAAATTTTTACATCTTTTTAAGCACAGTTTTAAGAACAATAAACAACACAATAAAATATTTTGATATAAATCAATATTCTTGTAGTTAAGTTCAAGGAACACATTTACGCTACCGCTCAAAAGTTTGTTTGTTCAAAATTAACCAAATTTAAAGTCAATACATCATCAATTTGAGTTTATACATCATCAATCCTTCTTCCAAAATGTGTTTTTGTCTTATCCTGATTCACTATGGTAATCCATATTTTACACCTCTCGGAATGGAGTTTTGCGTATTTTTCTTTCTTAATTGCGTACATACAGGACTCGCCTGTGCGCGTCTTGTCATATCTGTAAATATAAAAAAGCTCTGTCTACTTTGGCCCTGTGCCAAATGACACACTTGGCACTTATGGTCTTGTGGACTTAACAATGGCCACCACATGCTCATGTCCGTTAAGTCCTCAAGACAGTAGGGTGTCCCATTTGTCATTTTAGGTTTCAGAAGGGTGCTCGCAAGCTCGCAAGGTGCCCTTTGTGGTCAATATGCACCCTCGATACGCACTTTTGCCAAGCCTGCACTGAAGCGAGCTCCGCAGCAGACTTCTTCCCAACAGTCAAAGCAGTGTTA